>NW_017306547.1:623961-667322 GCF_000935625.1 Nanorana parkeri
TCCTTAATAATAATAATAATAATATAATAATCCAACCAATCAGAACTCATCTGTACGTTAAAGTGGAACTATGAACAAAATGTAAAAAAAAATTGTATTTATGATGCAATGTGTTAAAAGCGTTAACACAGCAGTGTTTGGTTTTCTGAGACTCCCCTGTAACATAATTCTATTGCCCGCTGATTCTGCCAGTAAATGTTCTTTTTTTCCAACTTCTTTTGACAGACTTCAGCCAGGTATACATGGGACAAAGTTCAGCTGATAAACCGGCCAAAATTCCCACCGTGGGTGCTGTTGTCGGTCCCTTTCCACTTGGCATCAATTAGCTGATTGAAGGAGCCGGTAGGGAAATTCTCGGTCTAACGGAGCTAGCGGCCAATCAGTTGCTAGCTCCTTATGGGGGTTGTGAAAGTAGCCTGTGGCCGCTGTTAGAATACAATGCAGACAGCAGGGATTTGTCCATCTTAAGGGTTGATGGAGGAATCTGGCCTATTTTTTTAATTCAGCCCGCTAGTTGAACGAAAAAAACAGATGTGCATACCTTGCTTAAGCAGTCCAGACAAAAGTGGCAGATAGATGGTCTGTCTCAACCCTCTAACACTGATAGGGACCTAAAATGGTCAGCAAGCTGAGAACACTGCTTGAGAGGCTGTGGCTTAGCGCTGCCAGCCTGCAACAGGAAGTGCTGTTACTGGTAGGATTTCCAGGTAAGAAACTTTTTAACAGATACACAAGAATGATTTTAATAAGAAAAACTGTATACAGTTAAGTATGATGCCGAGCATATTAAAATATCGATTTTGGGTTTACATACACTTCAATTCACACGTTACATAAATGAGTTCAATATATGTCAGCATCCCTATTGTTGGAGCCGATAAAATGTATATCTATGTAAAAGCTTTGATATAAAGGTGTTCCTTGATATCCTGAACTGAATCAGCATATGGCTGTATGATACGCAAATGAGGATCATCAAAGGGTTCTTGAGCCAGGGACACTGATGAATGAAGATCTGCCGGACTGTCTTATCTCCTGGGAGGAGCCAGACCCCCTGCTGGTATTTACTGCCCACACCTGAGTCAGCAATGCAGCATACATGCTGGGATGGGGGCAGGGGCATATGATGGAACCTTCTTCCTGTGTAATCATCTGCACAAACCCATCTCACAAGCAGGAACAATGGTAACCTTGGTGACCTTTGGGACAAGACAAAAGTCTTTCTGGACTCTACTATTAAGAATTTGATTTGCTCAGACCTGCTGGAGAGGAGTGTTCTGAACACAGAGAAAAGGCCTGGCGTGTGTGAATGAGAGAGAGAATGATGTTGCTAGCTGAAGGACCCTAACCTCAATTCCTATCCCTACTGACCCCCTCCAAATTGTAATTAGTATGTATGCATATCCCTATTTGCAAATAAACCCAACACCTATTTAAGAATCAGTTGTCCATCAGTAATTTAAGGCACCCCCAAAGCAGAGCACATTCTACACCTATATTGTAGCTTTGTTACTCCTCCAAAGCTACAGTGGAAGAGTGAGTGCAACCACTCTAGCACAGGAAGTATATATTAATGGCTGGATCTCCAGGTGAAGATAAAAAGAACAATCATTAAAAAAAAGAAAACGCATGCAGCCACCATGTTTTTAGATTGATAAGCTGCAATCCACTATATTGTTTTTGGGTTAAGATATGTGTTTACGTCCTGGCAAACAGCTGGTTTAAAGGAAAAGGTCTGAGTGCTACTAACAGAAATATGCACAGTAAAAGACATTCTAAGGACTTTGAGAGGAACATATGTAGAAACTGATGCACTTTCTTCAAACTAACCTTTCATGGGGACATAGTCCACCTTTTTCAAGGTAACACAGTATATGCTAGGTGATCTATGGTAACCCTCCCAAGATACTGGTTGGTATATCTTTTTCAAAACCGAGTTGAGGGGGTATTCTTCAAAAACTTATCCAAGTAGCTTCTAGCAGACCTAATAGACAGAATATGAAGGGAGGCAGCCAAATAACCAAATGAAGGAGCTTACATGGCAAGCGGACAACAGGGATGCCAAATGAGAGGCAGTGGCCTAGCGTTGTCAGCATGCAACAGGAAGTTCTATTACTGGCAGGATTTCTGGGTAAAGAACTTTGCAATAGTTTCACAAAAAAACGATTTGCCTAAAAAATTTATACAGTGAGACATGATGCCAAACTAAAATTAGATTCTGGGTTAACATACACTAGGGCTGAACGGGGTAAGGACTTGCCCGCCATATGAAGCACGACAATCCAGAAGGACTGGAGGTGAGGCGAACTCCCACTCACATCTTGGCTTTGCTCATTTCAGACGAGCACACCAAATATCATTGACAACCTAGTTATTACCTTGTAAAGTAGCAGTGACATCATCACTGTGCTGTACATAGCCTGTGCGAAGAGCAGAGCTGTGGGAGGGACCCACCTGGCTCCACCCACTACAGGCTGCTTGAAGAAATCTACAGACTGCACAGAACTGGAAGAAATGCACAAACCTCATCAAGATTCAAGAATACACATGTGCCTTGTATTGAGAAAATATGTATCCTATTATGTCACCGACATAAAAGCAATTATAGTGATAAAGATTTCTCACACTCATGTGCTGTATGCTTGTTTAAGGTTTGTGACTCAAATACTGAAGACAGACAGGCAATCAGCAACTTCAGAAGGAGGCAGACAATGGCAGCCCCATTATTTGTCTCACAACTGGAATATTCTCATTCATGGAAAAGCAACAGGTTTGCGTTAACTATCGGCCACGACCCCCTGGAGGAGCATTGGATGCAGTCTATGTGATAAGCCAATCTGCACTGTCACATGGGGGAGTCCATGCCCTGAATGGCTGCAGTCATTGTAATCGAAAGAAATTCAAGCCATTGTGGCCTAGCCGATGCCATCCAGCTTGACAAACTGAGTGAAAAATAGAAGGAGCCAAATAGTGACTGCAGGTGCCAACTGTCAGAATACAATAGCTGGCAAGGGAAACCCATCAATTAATGTTGTTTAGTTGGGCTGAACGAGATAAATCTTAATATGTTTGACCATCCCTATAAACCTGCAACAGATCATATGAGATAGGCACTCTCAAATCTTAAAGCTGAACTCTGTGATTAGCAAATAATGTTTATTATTTGAATCTTAGTGTCCTTTTTGTATTTCTTCCAAATCTGTGCAGTAATCCAGTGTGAGAATTTACCTCTGCGAAGGAGCTTCCTGTATTAAAGACCAATTGCTGCTGCTCTCTCTCCTTGTGCAGGGTGAATGGCCTTGTATCCGCCCCCTCCCGTAGTTTTCTGCAGGCAGCCTGTAGTAGGTGAGGCTTGCTGCGTCCCTCCCACAACTCTGCTCTTTGAACAGGCTATGTACAGCACAGCGATGACATCACTGATACTTTACAGGGTAACTTCTAGGTTTGCAAAGGCACTTGGTGCATACAGCATGGATTTATTTCCTTTGTGCCTATTGAGGAATATATTTCCCCAAAAGCTTTTGTGCCTGGAGTTCAGTTTTAACTCCAGGAAAACAGCTAAAAACACCAATCAAAAATACATGCATGTAAGATGTTGTGCCTACCAAAGGATATGTATTTCTGTCTATCTAGTCCTGACATTTACACAGACAGGTAGGGCCAGATTGGTGCCGTCAGAATTTTCATTTTTAGGACATCAGAGTTGCTGTGGGGAAGGAGAGGGGGTTACGCATTTAAATTCAGGAATAAATGTATTTAAAAATAAATAAATATAGAACTGCATTATATAGTATGTTCTGCCTGGAGTCCATCTTGAAAGCCCTGGACCCTGTGGCGCTCGAATTCTCCAAACACTATAGAGCGTAATAGGTAAAACATTCCCTATGCATGATAAGCCATAACTATGGACAATAAAAGGGCTGCTTTGCATATTCTTATGGCTTGGGATAAATGCTGTGCCTCAGTCTGGTATATTAAAGGTGCTTCCAACAGTACTGTTTTAAAATTATGGCCGCCATTTCTAAGCAATATCCACCTTCCTTTTCTGCAATTTTGTGAAAGTGAAAAGTGTAACATTTTATTACGACATTTCACAATGTTCGCCAGTAAATCTGCTCTTTTCTGCTGTGTAATGTGCTCGGGCATTTGTATTCATGTTCTGCTTCACCCATTACTCTACTTGTAAATGCAGAAAATAAATGCAGATTCTAAAAGGTTTTAGATCCTACTGCCTAGATATATGCTGTATATATACACACAAGCAATGCCACCAACAAATTATACTTTGAGAGCCTCTCACAGCACACACTTCAGCAAAGTGGGCATTAACTCGTGGGTAATCACATCATCATATTATTAAAAGCTAAAACATGTGCCAAATAAAGGGCCACAGCATGAATCACATATAGCCATGTAAATGTTTAATAAGTATGACAGTACATGAAATGAGGAAATTAAACATAAAAAGGATACTGACAGCACATAGTGGCCCATTTTAGTTAAAGGGTCAGTAATACAAGTATTTTGAAAAACTCTATGGGGTTAATGCATGCCATATGAGTGTTCAGTATATTTTTTTACATTTACAGGCAAACCAAGATGACCAGCAGGAGTGAAAATAACAGGGGATGAGACAAACTATAACATTGCAAGCAGTGATACAGCTAACGCAGCAATTTTTTTCCCTTCAGATTTAAAGTGAACCTATGCATAGCCCATGCAGGGCCAAGTGACCGGTCCACTTCAATGCCATCAGCTGCACAAATTTACCTTCCTACCTGATTGAGAGCTGAGTGATCACGAACCGCTGATCGTTCAGCTCACGATCTTCTCCCTGCAGAGACTGTCAGTCCCCCGCAGGGATTCCCCCTTTCCTCCCGGTCCTCCAGCGCTTATTGGAGGAACAGACAGGGGAAGGGGTGGTCACAGCTGGCTGTAGCTCTAGAGAGGCAGAGCCAGCTGTAAATCAGCAGCAGGGTGGATCCTGACAATATTGCCGGGATCCTTCCCGCTTCAGTGTGGCTCTGCTCTGTCAGCATAAAGCGGGCAGTAACCTGCTATATGCTGACTTTGGGTCACAGGAGTACATTAGTAAATTTACTCCTGTGACCCAGGGGAAAACTAAAGCCAAAAAAAGGTTTGGCTTTAGTTTTCTTTCAACTCCCCAGCCCACCCGCTCAGCTGTTTGGGGCAAACAGAATCACTATCAGTTTCTGCAATTTAATAGTGCAATTGAAGGAGGTTGGTCAATTATATTACCAGAAATATCTTATGTAGCGCTACACAATAAAAGCATTGTATATAAACAATTATACCAATTTCATGTGATGTATTTAGTGCAATTGAGCTACTAAAAAAACCACATGTAACCATGGCCTTAGGAAGCAGCACTGATGGGGTTTAATATGAGGGGGAAAAAAGAGAAATTCTAAATATAATTTTTTTTGGCACCCAGAACTAAACTGCCTTAGCCAGATGTAACCCATCCCTCTATATATACACCCAAAAACATTTTACACTTTTTATGGGATATTTGGGAACAAGCAAAACAGATCCATCCAAATATAAATAGTACAATGTATTAGGATATGTATAAGATTATTAAGACATACAAAATCTCAATTTTTTCTTTGTTTTATTGAAGGCCCACCAATGTATCACACCTTTCTCTTTGCATTATCCAACATATATAATGTTCGTATGTCAAGGTAAGCAATAACAGGATGGTGGGCCAGAATTTCCTACAATGTGTTTCCTGGAAATACCAACCACTTCTTCAGGAGAACCAAACAGAGGCTTATATATGGCACTTGAAGTCAAGTAATTTATTTTCATCTTTAAAAAAACTAATAGATTTACCCATATATCTCACTGCCCAAACGTGAAAGTGTGTGGGGGACCTCAGGTGATAGATGAGCAAGCGATATCTGGATTCAATGTGGGGGAGATTTCATGACATAATTACTATTGTAGGAGACCAAATACACACCAACTGTAAAAACTGGACAATCATTCTCAGTCTTCTCTGCCGTACAACCCCCCTCTCTGGAAAGATACAGAGAGGGGGAAATTTGGGATTGTACCTCAAATGTATAATGGCACCAGACTCTCAATCCTAGTTTCACTGGAGTCTATGCTTTAAAGCTAAACTCCAGGCATCTCTTAACCCCATCAACACCCCCTGTTTTGTTTACAGGAGGTGGGGGCCCTACTTCAGGTGTCCATGTCACTGCCTGCATGATCTGCATACTTTTTATTAGCCAGCAAGTGGCGAAGTCCTCCGGATCCAGAAGTGTAACCTCCGTGATGACATCAGAGTAATGGGACCATAAAGGACTGGCTGGTGTGGAAACATCTGGAGCACTGAATTACAATTTCTCAGAATCCAGGACTGGCAACTGAACTGAATGCCAGACTTTGGTGAGTAAAACATGCTTTAGATGGTAAGAAAAAAAAATCTGTTGGATTGGAGAGACTGGGGAATCTTTGCCAGAGATGGGCTTTAAGGTTTACATAACTGAGAGACTCGAAAGGAAAGATTAATCCTGAGCCTGCTTTCTGTATGCAGTCTGAGGCTACTCAGATATGGAATCTTCAGAATAAACTCAACCACATAGAATGAAAGTTACAGCTGAACCCAAAACTGGCATAACCTATTCTAGTACCTAAATCACAATAAGATGTAATGGTATATTATTTGTTGGTGTTATTTTCATGTAATTATCACCTTCTTTAGTTTTTTCACAGTGTACGCAGATAAAAGATACACATGTATGCTTTCCAGATTAAGAACATGGAGCAGAAGGACATCCTCTCACTTACTTGAGTTTCTGGGTCAAATGAACTACATCCAAGTTTTAATATAGTGATCATTTTCTACTGCTCACAAAAGTATTTCAAGTACACATAATAAGTTGGACACAGGCCTAAAAGAGCTTACTTTGAATCGGAATAAATTATTTAACTCTACACTACTTTTCTGACATACAAGATAATAGAAGGAAAATAACATGGAAGGTGGAAGTTGGATGTAAAGCAAATGATCTTAGCAACAAAGACAAAAAAAAAAAAAAGAAAGTCAATTGATTATGGACATGAGTGAAGTCAATTCTAATGTGGTTTGATTGTTCTCCAATTAATAATGCAAACTGTCAAGTCATATTTCTTAACAATTTAGGAATTCAGCCAGATAGGAAGGGAGGTAGGAAAACTTCTTGTCTGAGCCAATTTTCAGTTTTGCCTGCAGACCTCAAGAAAGGCCACTTGCGAAACTACCGGATAAATTCAAACTGGCTACCACTGTTGATGTCTCCAAGTGACAAAACCTTGTCTAATCAGAAGGTTGTGACAACTTCTGGACCAAAAACAAGCAATGTTACAATTTACCTAACTTCAAACTGTATACAAAAGGGACATGCAGTATTTTTTTTAATAAGACCAGAGCCTAAAAAAATACAATGTAGACTATATGCATTGCATACATCTTTTATATAAGCATTAATAATATAATTTGCCCACATCCAGATTTGATCAATAATAACTTTTATTACTATAGACCAGCATTAGCATTTTCAGTTACGACACCTTCTAAAATTATTTAAACATTTTGAACCCCAGTCTAAAATTTAAAAAAGGATGGGTGGTCCCTGCAAGATCCATAACAGATCCTTATCTCAGATAGGGGTCTGATATGGATTTTAGGTAGGGCCCCATGCAAAATAAAAAAAACAGGGTTTCCCCTTCACATCAGAGTCTCCTCTTCAAATAAAGAACACATCACATGCCCCCTCTTTTCATATCAGAGTCCCCCTCTCTCACACTAGAAGCCCCTCTTCACATCAGGAGCCCCCTTTCAGATCAGATCAAGAGTAATTTTCACTCCAGAAGCCCCCCTTCCCTCCCCCTTTTCATGCCTTGAGCACTCTGTAAATTAGAGCCCCTCTTTCATATCAGGGTCCCCCCTTCACATCAGAAGCCTGAATGCACCATGGAAAAACTCTCTGCAAACATTTCAAGGCACCCCTGAGGAAGCCAGAGGACACCCCCAGGGTGCCACATCACCCTGGTTTTATACACTCACCGGCCACTTTATTAGGTACACCTTGCTAGTACCGGGTTGGACTCCTTTTGACCTCAGAACTGCCTTAATTCTTCATGGTATAGATTCAACTATAGATTATATATATGGTTTATACTATAGATTATAGATTATACTATAGATGGTATAGATTCAAGGTGTTGGAAACATTCCTCAGAGATTTTGGCTCATATTGACATTATAGCATCACGCAGTTGAGGCAGATTTGTCGGCTGCACATCCATGATGCAAATCTCCTGTTCCACCACATCCCAAAGGTGCTCTATTGGATTGAGATCTGGTGACTGTGGAGGCCATTGGAGTGCAGTGAACTTATTGCCATATTCAAGAAACCAGATTGCGATGATGTGAGCTTTGTGACATGGTGCATTATCGTGCTGGAAGTAGCCATCAGAAGATGGGTACATTATATTCATGAAGGAATGGACATGGTCTACAACAATACTCAGGTAGGCTGTGGCGTTTACATTGGTACTAAGGGGCCCAAAGTGTGGCAAGAAAATATTCCCCACACCATTACACCAGCACCAACCTGAGCTGTTGATACAAGGCAGGATGCATCCATGGACCCTACCATCTGAATGTCGCAGCTGAAATCAAGACTAATCAGACCAGGCAATGTTTTTCCAATCTTCTTCAGTATTGTCCAATTTTGGTAAGCCTGTGCGAATTGTAGCCTCCGCTTCCTATTCGTAGCTGACAGGAGTGGCACCCAGTGTGGTCTTCTTCTGCTGTAGCCCATCTGATTCAAGGACCGACGTGTTGTGCATTTAGAGATGGTATTCTGCATACCTCGAATGTAACGAGTGGTTTTTGAGTTACTGTTGCCTTTCTATCATCTCAAACCAGTCTGCCCATTCTCCCCTGACCTCTGACATCAACAAGGCATTTCCTTCCACACAACTGCCGCTCACTGGATATTTTCTCTTTTTCAAACCATTCTCTGTAAACCTGAGAGATGGTTGTGTGGGAAAACGCCAGTAGATCAGTAGTTTTTGAAATACTCAGACCAGCCCGTCTGGCACCAACAACCATGCCATGTTCAAAGTCACTTAAATCCCCTTTTCTTACCATTCTGATGCTCAGTTTGAACTTCAGCAAGTCGTCTTCACCATGTCTAGATGCCTAAATGTATTGAGTTGCTGCTATGTGATTGGCTGATTAGCAATTTGTTTTAACAAGCAATTGAACAGGTGTACCTAATAAAATGGCCGGTGAGTGTATATTCTAACAGTACAGTGTTAAAAAGATGCCACTCTAGCCTGAGGTTTCAGTGTTCATCTGCATGCTGTAAGGGGGACCATTTTTTGAAATATCCCAGCGCAGATCATTGATGGAAATTGTTAATATACAGATTGTGGGCAAGAAGGTGTAATGACAGTGTAAGAAGGATGTAACTAAATGAAAAGGACCCATGGTAAGACAATTTTGAGGTCTCTGGCTTCTTAATGTTTATTTCTAAAGTGAAATTGTCATGTTTGGGATTACAAAAGAATGTAAATATTCAGTTATAAAAGATCATAAATATGCCAGCTCACCTCTAAAAGATTTATATTTGCCCCTAAATTTACAGAGCACCCAATGTGATCCATTCAGTAAGGTACAAGTTACTCTTGACTGTCTCTCAATTAACTATTGCAAAGAGTCTGGTTAACTGCGGAGTGATTTAAATCAGAAGGGTATTCAGAAGGCCAGCAGCAGAGTATTCTGTTACTTATGGAGTGGGTCATTGTTGGAGGGCTTGCTTACCCATTCTGAGGAAGGCACATGGCCCTGGCTGTTACCTGAGAGTTGCTGCTCTCCCAACTGTCTGACCTCTGTGGATAACACATTCCCTGCAGAGTGTGCATATTAGTATAACATAGGAAAGCCAAGTAGAAAGTAAACAACTACACGGCTCTGTATTTGATATTGTTATACCTAGCTACCTAGTAGCTGGAAGGCAGCATGGATCATCGGAAGGAGTACACACAGTTTAGAGAGAGCAACTGTCAGACTTCAGTGGATCATTTTAGCTCTAAGGCCCCAATCACACCTGAGCGTAGAGGGAAAGTGTGCTGCATTCGCATGCATTTGTGCGCGTTCGTGCATATTTGTTTTCCGCGTTGCCACGCGTCTCCACCGATTTCAGTGGGGCGCTGAACGTGCGCCAAACATGGAAAAGTAGTGCATGTGTTCCGTGTATGTTTCTTCCATGTTTAATGCACATAAATGCAGAAGAAATATGTGCATCCACCTGGCCGCATTTGGGCTGCCATTAATGGTAATGGCACAGCAAGTGCATTTAGCATTTTTGGTGCGTCTCGTGAACGTGCATCAAAGAGCACATTTGACGTGCGTACACAAAACACTTAGGCGTGAATGGGGCCTAACTGTCATCCTCAGACAAGTTACGTAGAGTAAAATAATGGGGTAAATATAAACTTTCACAAGTAAGCCTTGAAAATGATAACAATTTAAAACGAAAGGTTCAGAATCTTGCAAAAATCCAATCCTGACTGGTTTCCTCCAGAGGCAATCCTACCACTGACTTCTGTCATTTAAAAGAAGAACTACACTGCATGCCATTACCTGCTTCCCCAGCAATCTAATAGAGGTGCCTGAACTGTATTTGCATTCATTTGATCCAAAATCATTTGCAAAATGTCACTGCTGCCGAAAGAATATACATCTTGAAGATACTGGACTCCCATTGAGACCCATCGCAATCACTGCCAGATATAACTATAGGTGCAACGAGCAATGGTGCACAGCAAGCCATGGCAGCCAATTAGTAACAGAGTGGGCAGAATGAAGAAAAAAAAACTGCATTACAGTTAACAATGAATGGTAAAACATTTTAAAAATGAATGATCAAACAAGTTTTTCATGCAAAGACTGGGAGAAATAAGAGCTTATTAAATGGTATGTAAACCATAAAAATAAAATTATCTTATTTGATCCACTTCTTTCCTGTTACCATTAAATGCATTGTGCTATAGCTGTTTGATAACTGCAAAAAATACTTGTTGATCCTGCCAGAAATCTTGTCAGATGATCATTTTATGCAGTTTCTGTGCCTGGGCTGCATTAGTTACAGTGCATCTATGCGGCCTATAGATCCCTCTTCCTTTAAGTGATGGAGAAGAGGAGAGGGGGAGGTTTCTTCTATGGTTCTGCCCTATTTCTGCTGTCCTGCTAAAGCAGGGTGAGTAAAGTGTTGTCAACCTAGGACGGGAAGAATGTTGCCAGCAGGATCACCAGGTGAAAATAAAGGGGAACAAATTAAAACTAATGCAGCCACCACATTTATGGACTGGTAAGCTGAAATAGATCACATTTTTGTTTTTAGGTTTAAATACTCTTTAAATGAAATGTGCAATATTGAAAATATAGGGTCTACAATTGCACCTCATGAAAATGTTATTTACCTGGATGTAATACTGACCCAGTGCCTTCAATATATTGAATCACTAATGTGGAACATGCAAGGAGATCAGGGAAGTCAAACCCTGATTCACCTGCATATTTGCCCCAGGTCAATGACTATTCAAGCAAAGGAATCATCATCACAGCCAGGTTACTAGCTTTTTCAAAGAAAATGCCAGCAATGGCAGCTCTCATGTTTCTTCTGACACGTTTCCTTTAACCACCTGGGGTTGTTTATGTATAGTACGTAAAAACCGCAGACCAAAGCACAATGAAAATCGATAGAGACTACTGTACGAGACTGAAGCGCTTGCACACAGCTTCTTAAAGATTAAACATTCTCCTGATTACATTACTTGAAGTGCAACTTTGCGGTTAATATCCATCTATCTATGTTTTGCTGCTAATGCAGGTTTGAAGCATTCTACTTAAAAGGTGCAAATGATGGCTGTTAGACAACTAATGGGTCTTGGATCACGGGTAGAAAGAGGCCGTAATTATTTTATGTGTCCATCATGCTTTTGCTTTTTTTCACATATTGATTTCCATCACTGGATCAATACTTGGCAGGAGAACAATAAACAGACAATACTTTGGGCAGTTGTGTCGCATAATTTGTCCCTAAAGGTTTTGCATGAAAGATTCATCACACATATATTCAAACATGCCCTGTATCACTCTGTCTTCTAAACCACAATTCTTTTTTTTTAACTAAACAAGCTGCAAGCAAACCTTTGGCTAATGGGAGAAATGAAGCACCTTTATAACATTTTCTATTTGTAAAACATTTAACATGTGCTATTTCATTTTCTCAATTATATTTCACATCTTTCACTCCATCAAGACCCTTCACTTTTGTTGCTTTTGTCTCTAAGTAACTCATTCTGCCAAATGTTACAAGCTGCCATTGGTTATCTACATGAAAATCTTAAGTGTACTAAAGAAAAATGGAAGACAATGGATGCCAGAATCATCTAACTTGAATTTTACTGCCCATCAAGCACAGCGCAGTTTACATGCCAAAAAAGCAGGTTTTGCAGGGAAGTTTAAAGCGACACTAAATTCAGGAGTTAAATCTTTAAAATGCATTCAAGTAACCTAATTATTAACAATACTGTGCCTTATCTGTGCATCACCCAACTGAAGATCCTCAAATCATCTCTGAATTAGTGCTGACACTGTCCTTCCTTCTGGAGGGTGACTACTTTTGTTCCCCATGGTCCCTGTGTGTGTTGTAAAGTATTGACCACTCTAAGCTCACTCCTGTGATAGACTACAATTTCATGTTTGGTTTACTAATTTGTATTGAAATTATAGTCCATCACCAGAGTGACCTTGAGGCAGTGGCTACTTTAAAACACAGACAGGGACCATGGAGAACAAAAGTAACCACCCTGCAGAAAGCAGTGTCAGCACCAATTCAGACATGATTTGAGGATCTTCAGCCGAGTGGTATACAGTTCTAATCAAAATGATTCAACTCCCCTTGCTAATCAGGTTTATTGGCAAAATTTACAAACTTTCAGTTGTTTGCAATGAACAAATCAAACAAAAAGCATTGAAATAGGTCAACACAAGGAATGTTTTATGTGGTTTCCCCAAATTCAACTAAAAATGCAACTTTTAATAACTTCTGCAGTCTCATAACTATTTAACCCCCTGAACAGAATCCCTCACAAGAGCAGGTTTTGTCTCAAGCACACGATGCAACTAATCAAGAGCTTCATTTGTTGCATTAGGTGTGCTTGAGCTAGAACACATTAAATACCTGAACTGGCTAGGGGTTTTGTTGAGTGTCACGTGAGACTGCATGTTAGAAATAAAAAGAATGGTCAAAAAAGTTAAGAGAAGAGATATTTGCCCTTCACAAACAAGGAACAGGATACAAAAAGATAGTGAAGGCACGGGATGTTCCAAGAGACACCATTGGAGGCACAGGTTGCAAGTTCAAAGTTAAAGGAACAGTGGTTACACAGGATGGGGCAGAAAAGGAAGCTATCAACCGCAGCAAACACATTTCTGAGAAGACAGGTTGTCTCAAGTGACTACCAAAGACCTGCAGCACAACTTGTTGACAACAGGCACTGAGGCCCTCTGCATCAGCGATATGTCTGGAGGAAGAAGAATGAAGCATACACTGAAAAGAACACTCTACCTACAGTTAAGCATGGAGGTGGCTCGGTAGTGTTCTGGGGCTGCTTTGCATCCTCTGGAACTGGAAACCTGCAGCATGTGTAAGGAAAGATGGGTTCACTGATGTATCAGGAAATCATAGGAGAAAACATAATGCCGTCTGTGAAGAAGCTGACGCTGGGGCGTCACTGGACCCTCCAAGAAGATAAGGATCCCAGGCATACCTCAAATTTCACCAAGGCTTGGTTGCAGAAGAAGTCCTGGAATATTCTACAGTGGCCATCACAGCCACCTGACTCTACAAAAAAATCTCTGGTGGGATTTGAAGGCTTACAGTATACAAACTCAAGAATATTAGTGAACTGGAGGCCATTGCTCATGAGGAAAGGGCTAAGATTCCTCAGGAATGCTGCCAGAAGCTGGTGTCTTGCTATGCATCTCGTTTGGAGCCGATCATAAAAGCAAAAGTGTGCTCTACTAAGCAGTAAAGATGCTTGGTTCAATCATTTTGAGACTGCAGAAGTCATTAAAAGTTGCATTTTCAGTTACATTTGGGGAAACCACATGAAACATTACTTATGTTGACCTATTTCAATTGGTTCGGTTTTATTTGTTCATTGTAAACTGCCGAAAGACTGTATATTTTGCAAATAAACCTGATTTGCAAAGGGGGTTGAAAGGTTTTGATTACAACTGTACAAATAAGCTACATTTTTAAGATTTACCTCCTGAGTTTAGTGCAACTTTAAGTAGCCAAATAGAGAAGTCATTTAATACAAGTATATGATATATGTAAATTAAGTTATAACAAAATCCAACACTTTTTTCCCATCTTGGATACATAAGAGAAAAAACAAAAAACTAGTGGTTTTCTTCCCATCTGTGTCACATTGGGGAGATTTCCTTTTACTAAGTGACCTGTAGAGCCAACAGGAAGTTAGATGAAATTGCTCTCTAAAGTTGTTACTGGAAAGAGTTGTTATTGGAACAAGTTCTGCTGACATTGGTCATCAGGACAAATATAGAGTTTGAATCTCCCCAACTCCATCCAAATCTTTAAATAAATAAATAAAATGTTTTGGCTTTAGATACACTTTAAGCAAATGCACAAGCACACATCATGAGTTTGACTATTTTCTCGTTTTTTTTTTAGATGAAAACGCTAACGTAAAGAAACCAGTCATAAGACTTAAAGAAAACCAGACATAGGACATTAGTATATGTTCTCCTGTGACCCTAAAGAGAACTATGGCAAAAGAAAAGTTGAGCCATAGTTCTTTTTTAAGATCTATACCATGATATTTCTTCACCTTAGCAGACTTCAAGATAAGACACAACATTTGTCAGCATATGAGCCCATTCACAATTGGAAGAAGGGGAGATCTCAGCACACAAAAACCTCCACAAATGAATAATGGAATATACAGCATTGCATAAAGTAGAGGAGAACATACTGGGCTTTAGTTACAAATGGCCTTGTAGTGACAGGGTCACTTTAACCACTATAGGGCTAATTTAAGACACCCATACGTATTTTTTTTTATAGGAGATGAGTCATTTGAGAGTGGCTAGTCAAATCTAAGAACATGCCTTGGTTGTCGACCAAGTTTCATGATAGTAGATAGAATAATATATCAGTACTCCTTTTAGGAATAAATGGCTCTTAAGCCATATAATGTATTAGATATCAAACCTTTCACTTGCATATTACTGTATGTCTAAGTTTAATCAAAGCACTCCTGCTATCTGACCTCTAAGTGACACATTCAAAAAGCTGAATGGTACTTAAATGAACATTGTCATTATCTACAATACAAATCTTTTCATCCTTATTATTTGAGTACCTTCAAACAGACTAAAAATTAAAATCATGAATCACCCGAATAGTCATTTGTGCTGCAATGGTTACTGCTTTTATTGCATACTCAGAGTGCAAAGAATGTGCAAAAGCATTACCTGGTCAGGCGTTGTAATGTCAGTCACGACAGCATCTGGAGGTCGATTGGGTGGGTTTGCAGTTGCCTAAAATGATCAAGAAAAGAACAGTGTTCACGTAAAGAAAACATGAAATAATAATTGTTAAAACATTAATACAAGAAGGGAACTTTATATCTTAAAATGGGGACGGCATAATCGATCTAATACCTTAGGGAGTTGTACTTAGAGACGTACGTAGGGATGAATTAGGGGGGAAAAATGAAATTACTAAAAAAGCTGCCTGTTAAGGAGAAAAACAGTGAAGAGGGAATCAAAGAGGAATGCATTGGGGAAGAAAAAAGCAGGAAGAATGAAAATGGGGGAGCACAAAATAAAAGCAAATAGAAAGAGGGAAAAGGAGGGGGTGGTAAAAGTGGGAAGTAAATGCTTTTTAATAGGAATTTCATGTACTGTCAGTTGCTTGTAGCATCCAGGGGAGGATACCATGTGAATTTTAAAGTTGTTGGAAGGTTTGCCTACAGCTCTGGTACCCAACCTTTGGTACTTGCTGTGTGACTCCAGGACTCCAGCATTTAGGAATGAAAATGTTGATTTGCAGGGGGGCAGTAAAGGTAGTGATCTTTAGCAGTCTCATGGAATATGTATCCCGTCTCCAACCTTATCCTGGATCAGGTCCACCCTTGTCTCCTATCACTCCTGTAAGCATGTCCACAATCTCTGAATAACTCCGGTTATATGCGTGCTGCATCTTACAGTCTTCTGCAGCATTTCAAATACAGAATAATATCTGTGGCCACAGTTTTGGCTCCCTATAACTCATAAGGTGATCATCAATGGCCTACAGGGAGAGAAGTTTGTAAATATCCATACATCCCAGGGGTGTGGAAATTTTAGAAAAAACTACTTGTCCAAGGACTAAAGTGGGGGCCGAATCTACTTGTCCCTCATGACAATCTACTTGTCCTGATACAAAAAAAAATAAAGTTAACCAAAACCGTATTTAGCAGTGCTAAGAAGCACTTCTCATTGGTCAGTGCCGTCAGGTTACTGCGTTGACCAACGAGTGCTTGAATTTTGCGAGCGAAATTCAGAATACATGGAACAGGCACAGATAGTAGTACACCCGTACTGGTGGACGAGAAGGACCATTCGCCGAAAAGGTAAGTATAGTGGGAGGGAGATTTGTGCGGGTAATTCCATTTTCCCAAATTACTTGGGAAAGTGAATTTACCCTTTAGGGTTGGTGCAGACTTGGGGATTCCCAGGGGTTACATCTGCGTGGCAATCGCTGAAAAAAGGTAGATGTACCTATTTTCACGACATGCACCGTGCACTGTTTTCAACCGTGATCATGTGGGATTGCCCAGGCGGTATTGCAGCAGGAAAACACGCAATCTGCCTGGCACGACTGGGGTGCCATTAGAAAATAATGGCACTGACAGCACGATCGGCGGTGGTGTGCGATTCCTTGACCACCCAGCCATCCACTCGGTTTCATGCACGATGGCCGGGCAGTCACGAATCGCACACCACTGCCGATCGCGCTGGCAGTGCCATTATTTTCTAATGACACCCCAGTCATGCCAGGCAGATTGCGCGTTTTTCTTGCTGCAATACTGCCCTGCCCGGGCGGTTGCACACGAATGCAGTTGAAAACACTGTGCGTTTAGGCGCATGCATGGGGACAGCGAGCTGCTCTCGGCGCTCATTTAAGAAAAAAACCCCAGCCCTGCTACTTGTCCGTAGCAGGGCTAAAAAAGTAACAAAACAACTTGCGATACGAATTCCACACCCCTGCATCCCTTATCCCGCCACAACTGATATTGATGCTGGTTGTCTACTCCTGGAGGTAGTTGGACAATCTTTTAGTCCTACCTAGTGTAGCTGGGGCGAAATTAAGCCACCTAAATACATATGCAATTCCCAGACTGGGTGTGTGGGAGTAAAGCTTAGAGGATGTTTTTAACAGGAGCAGCAGAAGCCTAATCAGAGTATACAGGTGTATCCAGTGGCTCTCCACTATATTTAGCACTGCTGAGAGGGGTAGGTATTCCAAAGAGTTTGGTAAGACTAAATAGTAACTGGCACTCTCTGCCTTTCTGCTACAATTGGACATGAATGGGCTGCTTTTCCCAGGAAAACGCAAGAATTTTGCTTTGTAAGATTTTTATAACGTGGCTGAGGCCCAGGATCAGAACGGTTCTGAAAAAATACAGCTGTTTAGGTAATTTCTCTCTTTCCCTTAACAAGACTAACGTGGCTGATACTGGCAGCATATCCATGATTCTTTCAGACGCTATTTGCTAGTTATAACTCTATGCAAAGAGCAACAATAAAGTCAAACATGCAGGAATGAAAAGCACTCTCTGAATGGTGGCCACAGGTATGGCACTTTGATCTTTATTTTACTGAATAGACATGACAATCTACAGCTTTAAACTTCATCACAAGTGGCAAGTCACAAAAATACAGCAAGATTTCCCTTGGTCACTTCAGCTGAATTTGTTTAATGGTCAGAGGCAGGAGACTGTAATACACATATAGACATGAAAGATAGAAAAACAAATAAATGGATTTTCCAGATATTCAGAGGGTAGCAGTGAAAAAAAAATATGATATAGTATAGTGAAGTTTACTGCATGAAATAAATGATTATGACCCTGGTACTTAGCTAGAAAATGGATTTGTACTAAAAGTCTAGTAAGGAAATGGTTTTGTATGCTTAGAACAAAAAATAAATACACTGGTGGGGATACATACAGCTAAATGATTGCATGTATTTAAAAATTCAAAGTTCATTTAAAAGGGAATACAATAGCTTTGTGCAGAACTAAGCAGAAATGGTTTCACCTGATGATGACCTTTATATATGTAGTATAATTAGTAAGACATTTCATGCCTTCTAATTGCTGTCACCACTATTAGTTGTTCAACCTATTCCAGGTCAGCAAAACATGCATTGTTTATCTGTTGAGGGAAAAAGAGAAGCTACTCATTTTTTATTTATTTTTTGTCTTGTTTGCTGTTTTATCTGACAAAGGGAGGTGACAATAAGAAGGCAGAAGCACATGAAGGCACAATTGCCTAGCTTCTCAAGTGAGAAAATATATGGAAAATATACAAAGATAAGGGTACAGATATAGGAAGGTGTGGGTTCTAAAAATGGGGATCTGGAATGATGTTCAAACAGTACAAAGAGTAGCTGTGCAAATACTAGGATGTTCTAGCATTAGTTAAACTTTGTTGATTAAGATAGATGTGGCGGTTGCCTTTACAGCTGGCTGAGTCTTTGACATTGAAGGTGGCCACAGATGGGCGGATCTTTCATTGAGAATGATGAGCATTCAATTTACCACGCATCTGGGAAGTGTCACGACTTTCATCCCAACCCAGCTGCTGGAACAAAATTAGCACATGCACGGTGTCCCACTGTCTCGATAAAATGCAGTCTTTTCTATACACTGTGTTCCAGTATCATAATATTGCTGACTAGTAACATGATAAATGGTTTGTTTGCTAAGTGATGTTGAAAAACGATCGCACAGTTTGCAACTTTAATTCACGGAACTGCAATCATAGTAGGAACTAGGGATGTCCCGATACCGAAGCTAGCATTCGTATCTGGACCGATACAGGGCATTTTGACAAGTACTTGTACTTGTCAAAATGCGCCGATGCTTGCGCTGATTTTTTTTTCCTGTACCTTCCGTGGTGCCTCACGAGGTGCCGAATGCTCTTCCTCATCTGAGGACGTCGGCGGCGCTGAGCGGATTTAACCGTAGCAGAAAGGGCTGCAGCAATAGATTTACAGTGATCCCCTGCTAACATGAATGGGTTAAATGATCCATAGTACAATTACATTTTATGTACTATGGATTACGATTTAACCTATTCATGTTAGCGGGGGATAATTGTAACTATTACTGCAGTGTAATGGACATGTGTACTGTATATGTACTGCGGATCATGATTTAACCTATTCATGTTAGCAGGGCAGAATTGCGAGTGCCTCCCACATGCTGAGCACCAAGACGCGATGCAGCGATCCTGCCCAGCGCCAACTACAAGTGGCACCGCATGAGACAACAGGGATCGGGGTGAAACTGTGAGTGAGGGAAGCTGGGATGGGGCTGGCTGTAAATCTATTGCTATAGTGTACTGGATGTGTGTAATGTATATGTAGTACATATATACAGCACACACCTCCACTACACTCCAGCAATAGAGTTACAATTCTCCCTTGCTAACATGAATAGGTTAAATCATGATCCATAGTACATAACATGTAGTTGTACTATGGATCATTTAAAGTCACCTGTCCCTTTAAGAAAAAGTATCGGTAATTGGTATCGGCAAGTACATGAGGGGATGTACTTGTACTTGGGCCTGAAAAAGAGGCAACGGGACATCCCTAGTAGGAACAATAGTAAATAATAGCATTAGTTCAGGCTGGACAAAATTCCTGTACTATAAAGTTGAACTGTTTAAACTGTTTTCTGTACGAGTACAGATATTTATATTTCGGTACCCACAGATAGGGAGTACGGATACCTGTACTTCCGGTACCATGGAGCTGGCTTCCCGGGCAATCGGGAAGACTGGCAGTGTGTCATTACACGATGTCCAGCTTCTTGATTGCGGGGAAGCCGACTTAATGCTGTTTGGCCGGAAATCCGGCATCCCAGCCAATCAGCATTGAGCTGGCTTCCCGGCCAATCAGGAAGCCGGGTCATTACCCGCTGCTCGGCTTCCTCATTGGCCGGGAAGCTGCCTCCATGCTTCCTGGCCAATCAGGAAGCCACGAGGTGGGTCATTACCTACGGCTAGGCTTCCTTTATTGGCCCAGAAGCTGGCTCCATGCTGTTTGGCCGGCTCGATGCGGATTGGCTTCCCGGCCAATCAAGAAGCCGGGCTGTGAGTCATTACCCATGGTCCGCATTCCTGATTGGACGGGAAGCCGGCTTCATGTTCCCTTGCTGCACTGCCAGAAGTTCCAGTATCGGGATAAGTATCAGAGCATTTGGGCAAGTACTCGTCCAAATACTCGGTATTGGCACAGATACAGATACTAGTATTGGTATATCCCTGATGCATAATATGGCCGCAGTGCCCCTTCTTTCCTGTTTTTAAGACTGGTGGCCATTGTGCCTGTTACTATCCTTGCCGCTGGTCTTGTAACATCTCCAGTGTTGTTAATGGTTTACCAGCAGCAATGCAATTACATCACCAAAGGCTGTAGTAGGAGGACCCGACAGTGGGCTTCTGTTCCACCAACTAACATGGTCTAATTTGAATGACCTCCCGGGAGATTCCTGGTATGTCACTCCCATTCACGTCTGTCGACACAAACTCGCCCAAAATCCTGCCCCCATTTACGCCCATTCATGGTTACAATTCAAATTGCATTATGGGAAATGTAGTCTGTTTCAGAAATCAAGGAAATTCAGTTGATTTGGCGGTTCGTCCGAATCTGAAATAACACATTTATTATATGCCCGAATATATGAAAACTACATGCGGGAATACATACAATACGGAGCACTTGACGTCACATGCTAAATGAGCAGTGGCCATACCGGCCGCCGAAATCTTTGGGTATATCTTCGTATACACCAAGATGGCAGCGCTCGAACATGCGGCCGCCGCCATCTTGGTGTATACCAAGATAAACTCAAAGATGGCGGCGCACATGCATAGAACGTGCCAGTTCTGCAGTTTCAGTTTGCAATTTAGGATTTGGAGGCTCGGAAAATGAAAAACATTTTCATTTGTTTCCTCAAAGAAAACAAATTTTTATGCTGATTCGGAGACATTCGTTTCGTCAGAAAACTATTTTTTTCGCCGTGCACATGTCTATTAGAGATGATTTGAGGATCTACAGCTGAGGGATGCACAAATAAACTACATTTTAATTAATAGATAGGGTACTTTTAAGATTGATCTCCTGAGTTTAATGTCACTTCAAGAACGAGAAAACACAAGTGCAGAAGTAATACTGATTGATCAAAATAACATCAACTGAAAAGGAATGCAAGAACTGAGTGGCCTACAAAGTGTTTGGATAAAAAGTATTGTGACATTGTTCAAGTGCATATAATTAGCCAGCAGTTGCTACTTATCTTCCGCTGAGCACGCTTAGACTGGCATAAGAGCGATAGCTTATGGCAGTGCCTCCCACATCAACCTTGTTGTAAAGCACAATGCTGCAAATAACACTTTTATTACACAATTTACTGAAATAAATGAAACGGCAACCACAGAATGGCGCCAAGAGGTTAAGTAGCCGCTATTCTATGTGCATGAAGCGTATATGGATTTTGAAGAATGCTTTATGTTTATATAACCTGGAAACAGCAGATTTAGCCGCTGTATTAATAGCAGATGGAAACACAATTATCTGAAATAACTTTGGCACTGCATTTTACGATGCAAAAATAACATTCTTAAGTAGATAAACTATTTAAATAAAGACTACATATTGAAGTTTAATTAGGGAATCTGCACTCATTTGCCCTATAAAGCCAGGATGGCTTGATAAAATGAATTTCACTATTCTCTTTCTCAGTATAATAAAACCTGCTGGAGTGGGTTTTTTTAACAGCTCAATTTTGGGCCCATAACATGCTAAATTAAAGTTCTGACGATATCTAGAGGGTATACATAAGAGATTAAAATGTACTGGTACAATTCAAGAAGTGACACAAATCTAAAAAATATTTATATGCAGGCAGCCAATATGACTCAGTGTTCAAGTGTTTTATCCCCAGGAACTAAACAAGAACTACATGTTTGTTTTATACCTGTCTGCACATTATTTTATTTTAGCCAGTTGCACTAGTCTTTAAACAGGGATCAATATTTAATACATTTTATATTATTCAAGACACAGTAAAATGAAGATCTCGCACATGATTTTAGAACACAACAAACATGAACATTTGCAAAGACTGCAGGTACTAGGATTTAGCAAGCAATAAGGGCAAATGTAGGCCAGCAGGTCAGAGATGCAAGCAACTAACATATACAAATCTTAACATTTCCAATAAAAGTCAAGCTTTGCTCCTCCCCCACCTACCTCTCTATACGTCTACAAGCATTGGCATAGGAACAATGGGTTGCAACTGTGGACAGGCCAAAGGACAAGCTACTGGTAAGGGCCAGTCGGCCCCCTTGCCACATCCAGGCTTCACCCAACTGCCCCAACATCACAGGTGCAGCTCTGAAAATTGTTCTTCTCTTCCAGGGCAGTTGCAAAAAAGTTAATCTCCCCTCTTAGACAGGAAGTGTACTGCGCACCTCTCCCCGTTAAAGGTAACCTCCAGGGAGCTATAAAGGCCTACTCTGTTCCTTAATACATCATTAAAGTATTTTTTAGATTTAGGCCTCATTCACACAGCTAAGTGTCGGCTCGTACAGATCAGTGCGGCGTGCACGGCCGTATCGGGCCGTTCCCGGGAAGGACAGGTGCTCTGTGTGATTGTAAGCAGCAGGTTCTTCTCTATGGGAGTACGCGGCCATACGCCGCCGTACGCTCACCCGAACTGCACATCTGTGCGGGTGTCCGTTCACGGACACAGACTGGATCCATTCTGTCTGCATACAAGTACGGAAACCCGCCCGAGAATGGCCTGATACGGGCAGACACTTAGCTGTGTGACTGAGGCACCTGGCAATGGTGGATCAGGAAGCTGGTTGTCCCTTACAGGGACCCCTCAGAAATAACAAACAGGAAAGCAGACTTGCAAATAGCAGAAGTTGCAGAAAGGTAAACTCAAACTGCCCAAACAACATTCAAGCAGTGTCAGGACATTTCTTGAAGGTGTTTTGGAGCAGTCCTGGTTAAGGTGGGGGCAGAGAATACCTTAGTGCAGAAAAAAACAAGGCATGCTGGGAGTGGAAGGGGCTATATAAGGCTGTCCTACAGCTTGATTGATTGATTTGCAAGTGTCCAATGATCTGTAGCTAGCTGCATAAACCAGTGGTCTAAGAACTGACCCCCAGTGTCCTATGATGTCAGTCAAGAAAGAAATGATCTGCTTAGGGCCTCATACAGCCACAATTTAGGTCAGCACACAGAAGGCTAACCAGCTAGTCCTCAGTAGATTTCTATATCATGGAGGAGACACCAAAACACACATTTCACCATAACAAAACCCCCCAAAAAAGGACATGACTTGAAACTATGTACTATGGTGATTTTATCCTGGCTGGTGTCCTACTTTAACTAAAGTAAAATGAAAAAAACTTTTTTACCTAGCTGAAGAGATGTATTTTTTTTGTAATGATTGTCTTCAGTAGTCACATCAATTTCTGCATCAGCAAACCAAGACAGAATATTTGAAAAGCTGTGTATACAAATTCACCCTATAGGCAACCTGGCACCTTACAGCTACGGTAAAGCTTGAATATATTCCCACAGACAGACTGACACCTCTTACGGCGTCTGCAAATCTCATAGTGGTTTCCTCTAGGGAGACATATCAGAACTGTAACTCAATGTACCAAACAGATAAGTGTGAAGGACACAAATAACAAATAATCTTTTCAGCAGCTCAACAGTTAAAGCCCCCAAAAAAGGTTAGAATAGAGTGGGGAAGAGCTCCAACCTCTGTTAGGAAATGAATGCTCTCTGGTTCCTATGAGGAGCTTTCCCTTCACTTCCTGTCTACAAGAAGGGTGTCACAAGGTACCACTCTGATTGGTTCCTGATGGGGGCTGGAGTGGTCACTGACAGTTTAATTGAGAGCCACCAGCCATGCAAAATGTCAGCTGGTGACTCGCAAACGTAGGGAGTTTATTGATGTTCACATAAGTGTCCAACACATCAAGCAGGAGAATATTAGCATACAGATTGCAGTTAGGGATATGTTTTTCCTTCATTATCTGTTAGACAAGTTTTTTATATGCACAAGTTCCTATTTAAAGATGAAACTTCAATGATGAAAAAGGTGGGCGTTATTTTACTTGGGAAATGGTTGGTATCTCTGTCCATCCAATCCTGAGATTTTCATAACCCTGCCACACAGCACAGCCTTGTTTGTCAAGGCAGACAAACAAGGGTTAAACTTGATGGACGTATGTCTTTATTCAACCCCAAATACTATGTAACTATGTAAGAAGATTTGACTATTCTCTGCTGCAGTTAAGTAACACCCTCTGCTTTCTATCAGCATGTTCCTTGTTAGCACATGATCACTACCTAGTCGGCCACTTGTGCTTCTTCTTTATATTACGGCCTGAGGTTTGCTGTACAAGTACTGCAAAAGATCCATATCAAGAACAGTCTGCAGGAGACTTTGCATTGCACCCACAATCCACTGATCGCAGTTGCAAGGCTTCCATGCAAAACATTTATATACACACATTTTATTTCATCACGGTGGGTGCATTTATGATTTTTTTTTCAGAATGTGTACTATGCCTTTAAGTGTACATTTGGATTTATTTTAAAGGACTTGGGCAAAACAGGAGCTGTTGACTAATGTTAACCATTTTTTTTGTTTGTTTCATTTGAAATTGAACTCTGATTATAAGCAACAGCTGCAATTTAGTGTCTTTGATCCTTAGTCAGACTCATTTGGACGTCTTTGGTAAAATAGTGCAAAGTGCAATAACCGCAAGCTGATTGCAGTAACACATGGTAACTGATCCCTTTCATCCTTTTTCTTATGTGAATAGAGTAAGGCCTCATTTAAGCTGGAAGTGAAAAAAAAAATGATGATCGGCAGGCTTTCTAGAAGAGAAGAGACTGTGCATGTCCCTTCTACCATAAAAGCTTCTAACTGGCTGTCAGCAATTGTGTTTCATATACACTGAGCCGTGAATGCGCAGCTTAGTGCACAGACGTGGAATGCCGTGATGAAGTAATGGGCACAGGCGTTACACTGTGGCGCGGCCAATCAAGCAGACAGACTAGAAACCTAGAAGAAGACCGAAGCGAAGATGGGAGTGCCAACACACAGTGCTGGGGGATCACTATGGCATTATCCAAACTATGGCTAAAAACTGGGCCCCTTTTTGCAATCTTGCTTTACTTCCACTTTAAGAACACTTAATGAGTAAAAACAGTCAAATAGTTGAGGCTATAAAGAAATAGGAACAGTCACCTACCAGAATGCTTACATAGAAAAGCATTGCATGCACATTATTTATCAAAGTATTAACTCAAAAGTTAAACTAGCTCTGCAAACACTTCCAGGATAGGCTGCTATGAAGCAACACAGACTGTTCTTATTTAAGAATAATGTAAGTACACACATATTTCTACAGAGCTATGCAAAGAAACACATTTTTATATTCTCCAATTGGAACCATGAAAACTTCAAGATCCTATGCAATCCCAATCAATAAGGGAACAAAATAGGTAATAAAAACTGAACACATATTCCACGTGTTGTCAAAATGTGTAAATTTGATAAGTTTGTTAAGGTTCTTAAACTCCTGTGTTTCAATGGAAGCAAGTGCAGGTGTATTACAGCGTAACACTCAGATCTTAGTCCACTGAGGAAATGTAAATTGGCACTACAAGGGTCTCTGTGTTTGGCTACATAAGAGCAGAACACCCATCTTACTAAAGGCCAGCTGCAGATGCAGCTCTGAACTATCAATATAGCTGCTACTTTGACTGCTTTGGTCATCTGTATGTATTTTACCCAATACAAACAGATGACCTATGTGAGGCTATATAACATTTTATATCGTATACCCTTTACTTTTATATAAGCCTGGCACTTTCTGTAACTCATAATGAATCTCTGTCATACAACCAGAGTGGGTAAAAAATTATGCACACTGATCCTTTAATAGAAGGTTGGCATCACAGTGCTACTATTGGCTGGCAAGCCATGTATTCATGAAGAGAAGCCCAATTGTACTCTGCACATCCATTTACTATGCGCAGGGCACTATATTACCAGAACTGTATTAACTACTCAAAATAAAGGATGACAATTTAGGAACAAAGTACGTGTTGCATTGTTTTTTAATGAACAGTAGCAAGGCTCTCTAGTGTGCTGCACATGATTTAGTTCATTCATTGCTGTTCAGCTTTCAATGGGATGTAAATTTGGTGCATAGTCAAAATTAATTAGATACTGCTGGCCCTATGCAACGCTTTTAATTTCCAGCTTATTTCCTGTGAAAGAAAAAATCTTATATCAGCATGATGCACTGCCGTCAGAAATATTTGTTTTAAGTCACTGCCTAGACTTTAATCTGCAGATATATCCACCTGGAATCACATTCCTGTCCCAGTTCTGTGAATTTATTTTCAACAAGATGACAAGTAAATAGAGCAGAATGCAAAACCTAAAGGGTCCAGTCACACTTGTCTGTTTTAAAATTAATGGAAACAAATCAAAACATGCACTGCAATGTGCTTTGCATCATACATCGACACATGTCAAAAGGCACATTGAATTACAAATACACGCTGACATTGTTTCTGATGCGTGTCCATTGATTTCATTGGCAAACGCAACTGACAAAAACAGAAAAGTGTGAATGGGCCAAGATTAAAGCATGCCATTCCTCCTGCTCTCCATCTAATAGTACCTGTATATAGAGGCTGTCCTTATTGCTCCCTCTCTTGTCACAGCTCTATAGCAATCCCTAGATAGCAGCTGTGAAAACTCAGCCAGGATATTAGTCTTTTGAATGTAAAGACAATTCTAGCACAGCTTGTCTGGATACAATGACACAATCTCTAGTTTCCCATTTGACTAAAACTATCATTTTTTCTACTGGCCCAGGTAAAGAAAAAAAAAAGTAATTGTGACCAATGTGAAGAAAGCAAGTAATAAACAGCTCACAACAGCTTCAGCACACAGGAAATATGAGTAGAATGACAAAAAAGGAGAATGTCCACTCCATGTGAAGGATCGTTTATTAATTTGCTTTTAAAAAATGATAATGCACTTGCAAGAGAAATGTGACACAAGCGTATTCCCCTCACAGGAGGCTATCGCCCATCAGAAGACACAGCGCAGCCAAGTCAGCTCACAACCAAAGTCGTCTTCCAGCAGAGAGTGGCAGGGTTAACGCGTTTCTGGGGCACGCCTCCTTCCTCAGAACCCTGACCGCTCCAAGCTCAGACGGACTTTAAGCCAGACCATCGGCTCGTCATCAGATTTCAACCAACCAATATAAATATGCATGTACATGCGTCTCTCTGTACACTCATGCTTGTGCACACATGCGATACTGAAATCAAGTTGATTATGAGTTAACAGATTGTGCCGTATCGGCTAAAAATTTACGCCGATCTTGCAGCTGTTTTAGTCCGTTTGATTGGCTGAACAGCAATGTTTAAACATCTCTGATTGGTTGAAAGCTAAGTCTGGCTTAAAGTCCATCTGAGCTTGGAGTGGTCAGTGTTCTGAGGAAGGGGGCTTGCCCTAGAAATGCGCTAACCCTGCAACTCGCTGCTGGAAGACGACTTCGGTCATGAGCTGGCTTGGCTGCGCTGTGACTTCTGATGGGCGATAGCCTCCTGTGAGGGGAACCATTGAATATGCTTGTGTCACTTTTCTCTTGTGAGTACATTACCATTTTTTAAAAGCAAGTTATTAAACGATCCTTCACATGGAGTGGGCGCTCTGCTTTGTTGTCATTCTATAGATGTTAAGGTTCCATGCCTTGTGGAGCTGCCCCAGTGTGATCAGGTGGAATCAATTGAGGAGGGCTTGCTGTGATTCATTTGTGCCGGGAAGATTTTGAATTTACACAGGAAATATTAGCTAGGATAGCAAGGAGAATGTTGAGAGTCATTTTACGAAACGTACTATCTATTTGCATACAGTAAAAACAATGGAAAGCTGTATTAACCACCCCAAAGTTTACAACAGATCTTCAATATCTAAAAACACCTACATCTTCTACATACGCCTCAAAAAGGAGCATCAGCTCAGATTTTAAGAACTGGATCATGTCAGGCTAAAGTTATCTCCAGGGCCCCACTGCAAGGGTTAACTGCTCATTTATGTCTAAGGGCATTGTGTAAAGGACTTTTACTTACCCAATCTCTGCTCCCCCAGCAGTCTTTCCCCTCTGCTCCAGTTTATGGACTGTTCCCTCAGCATCCTCGTGTATAATGCTGGACTAAGGGCCTAGCATTAGATGTGATGATGTCAGCAGGCCACCAACTGTGGGTGGGAAGGTTGCAAGAGCCAAGGGAGAGGGGAATCAGGTAAGAAAAGGTCCTTTACATATTACCCTTAGGCAAAAGTGAGCAGTTTAAGCCCCACTGTAAGGGTCATTTTTTCCCCCTGGAGTTAGGCTTTAAGTGTCTGTTTTTTAAGTAGTGGGTAAAGGGTTAGCATAAGGTTGAGAATTATAGTGAGGGCTTAAAGCCCAACTCCAGCCAAAACTTTAGGAAAGTGTGGGAACTTCAGAGAGAGAAGGAGAGAAAAAAAAAAGTTAAAATATTGAGCTTTTCAACAAAAAGATGTTATCATTGCGGCTTTCCAAATTGAATTTCACTTGAGAGAAGTGCGAGCGGGTGCTTTTTATGCTATTACATAGAGTGCAGGGGTATCCTTCTGGGTTACCGGGTTTTATTTCAACACTTTTTTTTATTGTATTTAGCTTTTTATTTACACCAATTTTAGCTGTAATTGCTAAACATATGCATGACTCATGTTGCTGAAAGCACGCAGCAATTTACAAAGTGTATTGCCAAACTCACATTTGAGGAAACCCCCCTCTATATGCTATATGTTTGTTATGTGTGCCCATTCACACAGCATAATTTTAAAAAAATACACACATACATATATATATATATATATATATATATATATACATATATACATATATATATATATATTAAAAAAAATATACGGACTGCATCACAACTGCATCTGGTGTGAACTAGCCCTTAGGACTGAAATTTGTGGACTGTGTTTCTCTCATTTACTTTTTGAACATACAATGCAGAAGCCGGGCTTTTAATCACTGAACCCTTTGATATGACAGGCAGTGTTCAAGAATGTTTTACAAATAATAAAGAAATGAGCAAGCACAGTACAGACAGTTTTAACCCACTCAACACCCCCTCCTAACATTACAAAAAAGGAGAAGCAAAATGGGAACATGTAACAAATATAAAACAGGTGTTATCCCAATTTAACTGATCTCTGTGTGACGTCACCTGCCTATAATCTACTATGCATGTGTAAAATGATCTTCTATTTTTATCATTCCAAATCTGTCTCAGAAACATGCTGCTCTCTATAGGCAGCTATAGAAATGAGCTCAAACCAGCCTGATCTATAAAAGGTGAGCTACATTTTTACACCTAATCAAGGCAATAACAGTGGATTCTACTTACAATTATACAGTTCAGCACACTTTTAATTACATTATCTCTACCCTTTCTCCAAGCTTGAGTGATGTTAATTTATACTGTACTTGTCTCATGTGCTGAAAGTAGGCATTGGTTTTAATTATTTCCAACATGACCAAGTAAATAATGTGCATCTATACATCACATATACCTTAGCCTTGGGTGATGAGCGCTTCCCACCAAATCCACCAGCTCCAACCACAAACACAGAGAACTGGTTGTAGCAAATTAGATCCTTCCCACAGTAGGTCTTTACTGAAAGATTAAGAAAAAACAGATTGTTATGCCAATGGAGATACAACATCAGCAGCGGTATGATACTTTTTGCAGGCATAACTTCAGTGTTTATTTTTCATAATAGAGACCCACATTCTCTACTTCTAAACAGAATTAATTGGCGATTGAAAAACAGACAAAGCTAAAAGCTCAAAGGTATTGTGGTATTTTTGTTTGATATGTTGTTTAATGGTGGAAATGCCTTTAAGCATAAGTGACTTGGCTACATTAAAGTGTATTCAAACCAAAACCAAAAATTGAATATATTGTAATATACCATTCCTCAGATTTGGTGGCTACCATAGTTTCCTTTTTTTTGTATTATTCATTTTCACCTGGTTATCCTGCCAGTAACAAGCTTGCTATACTAGGGTGACAGCACTAACTCACTGCCTTGTATCCATGGCGGAGCAGTATTGTCAGCCAGTATTGTCACCCTAGGCTGCGCTCCTGATTTGGACTACAAACACCCCCCTCTTTACCTTTACATATGTACAAGGGATCCTGTAGTTCCTAGTAGATAGCTGAGAAGGCTGGGAAGACTTTCATATTTCAGTTCTGAACAGGAGGTTGAATGACTCAAGATTCATGGCAAGATCAACAGGTATTTTTCAGTATGAGCAGAAAAATTTGATTTTTGACTTGCCTCTAAAATCCTTTTCTTGGATGACAGTACAGAACACAGGACCATGTAGTCTTAAACCTGGGACGTCCCTAAGCAGTCGAACCCAGAAATGGGCATTACAACAAACACCAACAGGCCCACAGCAGACAATGGCAAGAAAAGTGCTTAAGAAAGCTCAGAGGGCAGCTAGAAGAACCTTACACCACCTGGTAAAACTTAAATGTGTTAACAGAAGACCAAATGGTGGTTTTGCAAATCTGGGAAACAAACACAATGCTGAAAAGCCCAAGAAGCAATAACGGACCTAGTAGAGTTAGCTTTAACAGGAAAGGAGAGGACCTGTCCTTAAAATGAATGACAAACTGCCTAATCCAGCTAGCAATAGTGGAGTGAAAAGCAGGGAGCCCCTTGCTGGATCCCACCGGGATACCCTCCATCTCAATTCTATAGAACAGATAAAGGGGAAGTCTTGGAGCAGGGAAGGCATAGATCAGGCTAAACTGATCCCAAAGATTCACCAGAGCGTCCATTGTGAAGGCCCAGGGGTCCCTGGCTTGGGATATGCATGGCAGATAGGGCCGAAGCATGAAGCTCTGCCAGACCCAAGATAAGTTTGTCTACTCTTTGAATTGCGCAACTTCTGGTGCCCCTCTGGTAGTGGATGTAAGCCAAGCTGCAGAGATTCCCAGTGCAGAAAGGACAGCTGAATTGCCAAGTTTCAGGATGCTGAGGTGAAGCCTGGCTTCCTCCAGTGACCAAGTTCCCTATACCACGGGGGTATACAGAACCGGCATGTGTCATGAGAACCTTAAAAATCATAGGAAGAGTGCTCAGTTTGGACTTGGAGCCAGCTGCCTGAGAGGGACAAAAAGTACTTCCCAAGTTGGGGATTTTCTTGAGGGTGCCCTGGCCATTTTCTGGTGGCGAAGAGCACTCTTACTCATATGATTTTCATGATCTATGTATCCAAGGAATTGCCAAAAATGTGTTCCATTTCAAAGGGCTTTCTATCAGGATGCTTCTTGCATGGGAACTCTACTGCAAACATGAGCTAAAGAATCCAGTGCATACGAATGGAAAGGAGGCTCATCCTAGAAAACTGGGGAAGCAGGTCATCTAGCATGACCACACAGTAACATAAGGCACAGGGAAGAGTACCAGGTAGCAATGATATTCTTAAGTTACGGGGAGAAATCTGCAGAGAGCTTCATACTCATCCTCCTCTTCCTGCAGCAGTGTAGTGGCTGTGAGAGGAAAGTGATACTAAGTGATCCAGAGGAGAGGTTGAAGGGGCACGCGTGTGACCCCCTGGAGTCCACAATCTCTAAAAGGGTGGAAATCATACTAACTAAATCAGACATGGTGGAAGAAAATTCCCCTCTGCAAAGGTAGGAAGAGGGGTGTGTACCTGAGGGAGTCATGGAGACCCCAAAAGATGGGAAAGAATATGATTTTGGGCAGTGGTCAGAGTACTGTTCTTTCCCCCTGAGCCAGTAGCAAAATGTGAACTGGTGAGGTCCCCTGACCAAGTGCCTTTGCATATAAGATCTGCCATGTGCTGTGTACAGATGTCCCCCAGAAGGGTACTCATGACCCTCAAGCTGCAGAGAAAGAAAGGCTAACCTTGTACAAAACACTGCAGGTAGCATCCAGAGAGTGCTGTGTTGTGGATATGTAGCATGGAGCAGGAGCAGTGTCCAGTCAGGAGAAACACACCCAGGAGAAAAAATGGTGTGCATAAGTGCAGCAGGACCGGGAGATCAAGGTCCCACAGTGGGCACCCCTTGTGACAGACTCCAACTGCCTCCAGCGCCGAAGATGGCGCCAAATTTAGAATTCCAGCACTTCCAGCTCCCAAAGCTGTGACGTGTTATTTAAAAGTGTTGCAAGCCTCACTCCTCCAAAGCCCACAATGGGGAACGGGAACAACAGCACACTGGGCACCAGAGATTTAAAAGGAGAGAGCCTCTAACCTACCAAGACAGAGCAGGACACATGGAACAAAACCCCATCATGGCTTCACCGTCACCGTTGGGCAATACCTCCCAATACAAGGGTGTGTTCAGGGACAGGGCTCCAGAGCCTAATGGAACATGAACCTGTCTCCGGGCTGTCTCTGCAGCTCTTTGATTTGCCAGTCTCCAACACTTGAAGGTAGCATATAACCCACGGTTAAGGCTACAAGATCCTCTGTCCTGTGCGTTTAAGAAATTACCCTAAAAAAATAAAACCCATGCAGCCACCAGATCCAAGGACTGGTAAACTGCAATATTTTAAAGCTGAACTTTAGGGAGATATAAAAGACACAAATTCATGTGGCTCTTTATTCACTCTTATATCATCAAATGTATTTTTAAAACACAAGTAGTACTTGAATTTGACTAGGTATCATGCAGACCATCACACTACCACCACCATATTTTACTGTTGGTATGATTTTCTTTTTCTGAAATGCGGTGTTACTCTTACGCCAGATGTAATGGGACACACACATTCCAAAAAGTTCAACTTTTGTCTCGTCGGTCCATTTTACCAAAAGTCTTGGGGATCATCAAGATGTTTTCTGGCATAACGGAGACTAGCTTTTATGTTCTTTTTGCTCAGCAGCGGTTTTCGTCTTGGAACTCTGCCATGCAGGACATTTTTGCCCAGTCTCTTTCTTATGGTGGAGTCATGTACACTGACCTGAACTGAGGCAAGTGAGGCCTGCAGTTCTTTGGATGTTATTGTGGGGTCTTTTGTGACCTCTTGGATGAGTAATAGTTGCGCTCTTGGGGTAATTTTGGTTGGCCGCCCACTCCTGGGAAGGATCACCACTGTTCCATGTTTTCGCCATTGTGGATAATGGCTCTCATTTGTGGATAATGGCTCTCACCAAAGCTTTAGAAATGGCTTTATAACCTTTTCCAGACTGATAGATCTCAATTACTTTCTTTCTCATTTGTTCCTGGATTTCTTTGGATCTCGGCATTATGTGTAGCTTATGAGGATCTTTTGGTCTACTTCACTTTGTCAGTCAAGTCTTATTTAAGTGATTTCTTGATTGCGAACAGGTGTGGCTAGAGAAATTGAACTCAAGTGTGATAAACCAGAGTTAATTAAGATGGTTTAACAGGGGGGCAAACACTTTTTCACACAGGGTCATTTGGGTTTGGATTTTGTTTTCCCTTAATAAAAACCTTCCTTTAAAAACTGCATGTTGTGTTTACTTGTGTTATCTTTGACTAATATTTAAATTTGTTTGATGATCTGAAACATTTAAGTGTGACAAACGTGCAAAACAATGAAAAATCAGGAAGGGGGCCAACACTTTTTCACACAACTGTATTTCATCTGTGTATTTAACTGTTAAGCTGGAGTTCTCACTGCAACTCACATATCCATACCAAGCAGAACTATGGTGACAGAAAATCTCCATTCAGAGCCTCTCAAATTATATTATTAGGGCATGTAACTTTGAACATGCAGTGGATCATTTAAAATGACTCTGAAATTCATGGTTGCATCCTGCCACATTTAGGAATGTATTAGAAATGACACAATAAAAGATGTCTGATGTACACATTACATAAAGATAATGTGGGTGCAGCCTCAGCTCCCTCTGCCTCTCTGCTTGATTAGAAATTCTTGGCACTGCTCTCTTTTCCGCCTGAAACGACCTTCACTTCGATCAGAAATGTGAATAGTTTCTACTCCTCTAGTTATTCTAGCTGCAAATTGCTTTGGTGTGAAATGCTTTTGACAGAGTTTTGTATTAAGGAGGCAATGTGAAAGCATACTGTATGGGGAACTGTACTCTAATAAAACTAACAAGTCTCCAATAAGTGAAAAGTGCAATTTGCTTTCTGAGTACAGCGGAGGTGTCATTAACCATTTCCATTACTAGCAGAGAGCCAGCAATCAACAGTCAGCTAAGCCTAAAACAGACAGCACACTTACCATCTAGCAAAATAAGAGCACCAGAACCTTTATCAAGAATATCTGCCACTGTACCCTCTGAGTGCATCTCTCCTGCAAGGAAAAATAAAGATTAAAAAATTAAATCAGAATGCAAAAGAATGTGCAAATCATGTTATACTACCCAGAAAGCACTAGCCCTATTTGTCCTCTACGGTGAGCGTGCAAACAAACTGCATGTTAAATCCTGACTAAAATCTCTAGCTGGCAGTGTACAGAAAATCATCAGAACTGAAGATGCCTGCTGTACAAGAAAAATCAGATAACATAAAAAAAACTAAAATTATGTCAGGGGGCCATACATGGGGTGTCATTGAGAATATATGATGCATATCCACCATTTACTGTATGACGTAAGCACACAGCATATTGCCACACGCAGTAATGTACATTTCTACCACTAAAATAGGTCCCCATTATGCCTCAAGTACCCAATGGCAGCATACAAAAAATAATAATTTTCCAAGACTATTCCCGACAAAATGCTTCATACTTCTGTGGAACACTCTGGCCATAAATTACTTGCATGGTTGCACTGTTTTTCAAAAGTCTACAAAAGAAGTAATGACTACATTGGGTTGTTAGTGCCCAAGTCTAAGACTCAAGGTGGCAGCTGGCACTAAATATCCTGCTTTAGGCAAACACAACACGTGATGACATGTGTAAGTATACATTCACATTAAGGTTAAATTGCTCTCCAATCTTATGTCAGTGGTGACTTCAGCTCCAAAACAAGTGCCAAAGTATGTGGCAGTGAGAAGATCTGAAGCACTGGACATGACCTAAAGCAACAAATAATATTAACCATAGAGATGTCATCAGGTAAGATGTGGTTTCTCATTGGTCATTATTAATAACTGCACTAACACATCATCACTCCCGATTGAACATGCCAGAAAGCATGCCACATATATATGTGTAGCTCATTCTTGGCTATTCATGACAAACAAGCAGACTATCTCAATTTGGGCCGAGGCTGCCGAGATTCACAATGAACAGCTGATTAATCACTGCAATCCTTCTTCTTCATAGAGTAATTAAAACAACTTCTAGCCTTGACCTTATAATTAAACCTACATAAAATGAATTCACAAGAGTCTGGTGAACCATGAACTTCACTGGCAAGAATTTCAATCTAGCACATAAGGACGCAAGAAATTATTTCAGAAACAGATTGGAGACTGTCACCAACCTGTATTTATACAGTAGATAAGACTGGTTATTAGCCATGACTGAAACAACTGCACATTAAAACACAGATGAATTATTCCAAAAGATTAACAAAATGAGAAAGAAAATGGACCTGTCTGATCTTAAAAATGAAATGATACTTCACAAAATAATTCATTTTAAAAATAAATGTGGCATAGTTAAAAGTACAGTTGCTTACATTTGTTTATAGACAGCCATATAGACAGTTACTAGCTCCATACTGGACATGGTAAATGGAGCATGGCTCCATTGGAGTCCAAATGAAGTAAGGAGGCCAACCTATAGTGGAGACTGCATGTAGGAGGAAGACTAATCCACAAAGACTACATGACAAGGGAGACTGTAAACTGTGCAAGAGGGGGGAGAGAGAGTGCAAGAGAGGGGATGGGAGGGAAGGGGAGAGAAAGAGAAAATAGTATATGATGGAGATTAAATATAGAGCAGGTAGAACAATATAGGATGTAGAAGAATCTATTGTTGCATGGAAAGGCGAAAATCTGGGAAAGATACTGGAACCAAAATGGAAAATTAGAACTATAATGCAAGTTGGAGAATTGATCTAGACAACTGTGACTAAAACCAATACTGAGCACTGTAAAAAGGGTAATACCTGTAACGAATACTGCAGATGGGGAAGGAGTGCTTTTATACGAACAGTTGTAAGGTGGGAGAAACTGAATTCACCCTGGAGACAAATTCATATTGGACACTATAAAGGTGGGTGTGCTCTAGCCCAGCGGTGCCCAACTCCACCTTAAAAAGGCCCCTTAGGCATGTTATATATTTTCTCTTCACAGACTCACAAGTGAGATAAACGCGTTTTTTCACCCAGGTTGCAATACAACTTGGTCCCTACTTAGTACAGGAAAACATACAGTGGGCCTAGAGTTCACAAACAGTTCAGTAATATATTCTAAACACCAGGCACAGAGGAAGGAAGCAATATGAACACTATATGGAGAAGAAAGACACAGATAGTGAACAAGCATGATGACTTTCTGGTTAGCAATGTCATCTTTCAATTCAGGGGTCCTGGGTTCAGTAACAACCAGTGAAAATATCTGTATGACATCTTCTCTCTGTGTATTTGTGGGTTGCCTCAGTATTCTGCAGTGTCTTCCCACAACACAAACATATACAGGTAAGGTCGTTTTAGCGCGTGTCCTAATAAATTACCCCTTTTTTTAGAAAAATATTTTAAATATAGGGATTTTAAGAATGCTTGTATGCAAATTGTAGGCAGGCACACTGTAGAATGGCAAAGGGTATGTGAAAATATCATTTTTGTACTTACCGTAAAAACATTTTATTATTTTGTTTTTTGAGTCTATTGTGCGACACAGGAGTAATAGTATTACTCATAACTGAGTCAGTTAGACAGCAGCTGCCTTTTGGAGGTATCCACTAGCAAACAAAAACACTAAGGCTAGTCCCCTTACAACCCTGCCCACAGTAGTGCTACCTCAGTTTTGTGAGCAAGCCATAAATAGGGCCAGGAATACAGAGGAGCTGGACCTCCAAATAAAGATTTCATGGCAAGTACAAAAATCTAATTTGCTGTATCATCCACTCAAGAGCACTGGAGCAGTAGAAGTATTTCTAGATGAGTGGGACATCCAAAAGCAATACCGGTGAGGGGTGGGCAATAGCCACAGAAACAAAGCAATTAAAGAAGAATATCTAAAGGAATAAAGGCAGATCAGATATGGTGCAAGCAAGAGGACATCCAGTGAAAAGAAGGATAAGGGGGTAAAAAACAATGGCAAAATCTCCTGAATCCCCACCAGAAAGAGTGCAGAAGAGGAAAAACAAATAATTTAAGACAGGAAAAAAGTTTACCCCAGTCGAGCTCACTAGCAAAATACTGGGAGGGAGGTAGCACTGCAATGGTTAAGGGTTACCAAAGCCTTCATACCTTCAACTTGCTTTTGTTTGCCAGCATCCACCTCCCGAAGGCAGCTGCATATAACCCACTCTTCTATGAATACTACATCTGCTCCTGTGCCCCTCATTGGTTGGCAAAGTAAAATGGTTTAGAGAAAGTACACTAATCAATATGAGTAATATTGCCTAATGTAGGATATTTTGCCTTTTACTCCAGGAATCCCACATATTTGGCAGGTTTGAAAGGAAAGTCTGAAAATAGGCTAAATTTATTTTATACTAGAGCCTCAAAGTGGTACAGCAATAATGCAGACACAATCATAGTTACACTTTTAGGCTTGGCTAAATTTAGTCAAGTAGACAAATGTGTGCTTTATAAGCCTGCACATTACTAACAGTCCAGCTCTGCTTTTATCGGCAATAAGAATATTCACTCCTCAAATCATATCAGCTGCAAGTCAAATGCAAGGGAACCTGCCAATCACATCACAGCCTTTTCTCTATCCTATATGAGAGGCAGCCATTTTTATACCTAGGACTCTTGCCTCTCGACTGATTTAGAGGAAAGGCTCTCATGGGAACAAAAAAACCTTCTGTTGGAACTCAGATGGTAACATCCAAGATGCTCCACATGGACATAGGGATTGCATGGAATCCTGTATTAAAAGAGAACTATGGGGTAAGTTTTTTTTGCCATAGTTCTCTTAAGGGTCACGGGAGGACATAAACTAGCTGTAGCTCGCGGTATACTAAGACCGCCTTAGACGGGACGGATCCCGACATTACTGTCAACAGCTGGCTCTGCCTATCTAGGAGGCAGAGCCAGCTGTACCTGCCCCCTCCCTCATCCGTTCCTCCAGTCAGTGCTGGAGGATCAGCACAGGGGGGGAGGAATCTCTGCAGGGAGCCGTGACTGGGAGTCACAGCTCTCTGCAGGGATATGATCGAGAAGTGAGTGAGTGACGATATGTGTTCGTTCACTTCCCGATCTATTGAGCAGACGTGTGACAGTTTCATTGTCACGCGTTGGCTCGAACTATGAGGTTGAGTGATTTTCACTCACCTCACAGTTCTCCTTTAAGTGCCAAAACGTTAGTATTGTTACCGCAGGCACTTTTTATGCCAGGTCAGTTTCACTAAAAAGCATTAGAGGCTGCAACCTGGCTGAAGAATCAGTCTGGAAACTTCTTGCACTGTAGCTGAAATGTTTTTAAATGATTTGCAGAGTATCTAAGCTAACTACATCAGTCATGGTACTCAAAACAGAATAATTAGTTAATTAATGTGATGTTTTCCAGTTTAATAATAAAGCATAAACCTCTCAATGCTCTCTGATGCTGAGCCGGTACTCCAGGCAAACAACTAAATACGCTTGTTTCAAAGGGACCCTGTCATTTGCTCAAAAATAAATATTAATGGCAGTCTCCTGCAATAGACCTCTCCAGAGGTCAATCTCTTTCATCTTCGCTGCAGCTTCAGACTCTTTCAACATTTTATACATCCAGGAATGTTTTTTTTCATCGCCCTGCACTGAGCTGAGGTGAGGATGTGGATTCATTGGCCAATGAAATAGCTAGAGGGAAAGAGGTGACTTTCTGAACCAAGAAATATATGTGCCACCAACCTGGCTGTGGCTGCCTGTAAACCACAAAGTTGGCTGAATAAAATGATGGTTACTGTTTTACCTGTCAAAGGATTAATATATATTTCAACTGTGTATTTTTAGTTTAACTAGAGTTCTACTTTAATAAGCCTGAGTCAGTTTTGCTGAACCAAAAAAACACAAGTTCTACAACAATTCAGAGCTTCATTTTTAAACTCTAACAACAGATTAATTGCATTTTGAGGAGGAAATTACTTTACATAATAGAAGACCTCTTTAATAAAAATCTTGTCATGCAGAAGTAAATACAGGAGCCACTTCACACTGAAAATACTAGTTTCCTAACTGTCATGGTGTTCCTCTGAATTTAATACTCTGTGAGTCAATGAGTATGTGGCAAGTGAAGACAGATGTACATGCTTGTTTTGGGCTAGCGATTTAAAGAATTTAAGCCATTAGAAAGATATAAAGGCCAGGCATATTGCATTTTCAGAAAGAGCAATGACAGCTTCCTGATTTCTTCACGCACAGATATATTTTAAACCAAACTAAAAATCTTGCATTTTGCATTATTTTTATATAATCGGTCAAATGAAACACCAGCCTAAATGGAAGATGCATTATTGAAATCCACCATAAAAAGGCAATATTCCCAGTTTTTTTGGCTAAAATTAGGTACCTCGGCTTATATTCGGGACGGCTTATACTCGAGTATATACGGTATTTAAAGCAATTTTACCTGTAAACCAGGACTGACAGAACTTGCTAAAACGAATCGTTATGATTAAACAAAAATGACATTTAGAGGAGTCTTTCTAATCATTAAAACAGCTTGACGTAAAAGTCAGAACAACCTGCTATGACTGTTACCTTTCCACCCTTTTCAAGGTCATGAATTTAACATTTTAAAGTGCAACCTCAAAACTGTACTGATCACATAAACGAGTCTCAGATGGGTTCTCAAGTTGAATATTTAACACTTACACGTCACTTGGGGAACACATAAAAAGTGCTGCAGGACTGCAGTAAAATATCAACAGCCTCCTAAGTAGGGCTCTTCACAGGAGAGTTACAGTGTTTTCATTTTACAGACGTTCTTAAAAAAATGATGAATTCAGTTTTCGTCTCCTGGAAAGTCCTCATGATACTTGTGGAGAAAATCCATTTAGCCACAGTAAGCTCACCAGAGTGCCCACTGAGAATCGGCTCGCAGCAACTAAAGTGTTTCAGAGCTTGACCATTTCACAACCAGACTAGGCACAATAAATTAATATACACTTATGTCTTGGCCACAAAATGATCGCCAACTTGTTTGAGACGACTCGTTTCTAAATTATCCTATAAATACATAATCTGTGCTTCAGAAAACATGACATATTTATTAATATCTAATTAATTTAGAAAAGGTGAAAATAAAATATTATTGACCGCAACAAAAACATAGCAACAAGACAGGACTTTGTATTTTTACAGGAAAAGTTCAGAATAGAACATCAGCTGCCTGTATTTCTAGATCGGGGATGGACAAATCCCAGAAGCCAGGTAACCAGTGCTCCTTAAACCAATGCTCTTGGCACCTACATTTTGAGGCTTTTAGTAGTCAATGGAGCTGGTTCCTAAAATAAAAACCTGCTGGCTCCTGGGTTGGACAGACTGGATTCCATATTAATTTATACATCCCAAGCTCTAATTTTACTAGTACTCTTGACATGAAGTTTTCATTGCAGGTAACTTTTTCCTGCAATTTTTCCTCATATGCTCACAATGATGCAAACTTGTATAAATGACATCGCTCCGACAAGTACATGCAGCGACTGGCTGCAGGTGCACAGGCACTCTTATCTGTCTTCTCCCCTCCAGGTATTAAACCGCAAGAGCCCACCTCCGTTGTATTTTTTACTGAACCCCAACAAGTTTTATTGATGGCAGATTAGGTCAGACAGACATCCTCTCCCCCATTAGACATGAGAATGCGCTCTGACACATTTCCCCCAATGGACTTAAAAGCGAACTATGAGGCGAGTGAAAAATCACTCAGCCTCATAGTTTGAGGCGATGTGTTACAATGAAACTGTCACACGTCGGCTCAATAGATCAGGAAGTAAGCCGTCGCTCGATCACTTCTCGTTCCTGTGCCAGCAGAGAGCCGTGACTGTCACTTATGGCTCCCTGCAGGGATACCCCCTGCCCCTCCCCTGTCCGATCCTCCAGCGCTGACTGGCGGAACCGACTGGGGAGGGGGCGGGTACAGCTGGCTCTGCCTCTAGACAGGCAGAGCCAGCTGTCACTCACACAGCTGGGTGGATCCAGACAGTATTGTCGGGATCCGTCCCAGCTGCGGAGTCCCAGTATACCGCGAGCTGTAGTTTGTGTCCTCCTGTTACCCATAGAAGAACTATGGGGAAAAGCACGGACCCCATAGTTCTCCTTTAATCATTAGAGGTGAACCTGATAAAAATGTGTTAAGAGAATTCACGTCAGACACCGGAGGGAATGTCTGTCTGACCCAATTTGAAATCAATAACAATTGTTGTGGTTCAGCAATTTACAGTGGCTCATGAGTGCGTCTCTAGTCCTAGGTTTGTGGCATGTATTAGTGTGATAAAATAGTTTGGAAAAAGTAACCACAACAAAAAGCCTTATTTGTTTATACCTTATACTAAAGGACCAGATCCTCACCTGATGTTGGGATAGGCTTATAGACTTCAAGGTATTGCTCTCCATGAAGAACCTGGTCATACAAAACACATAAGCATTAATACATGACCACTTCTGATATTAGTGAACTAAACAGAGTTTTTTGGTATTCTAGTATTAAGATGATCTAACCCTTTCACAAATGCACTTCCGTTGTTTGTTTGAACATTGGTCCCTGACATGTAAATGACACCTGTGCATCTTTCAGATATATTGTGCGCATAAGTGAACTGTAAACTGTTGGTAATTACCAGCACTATTCAAAACATTGTAAGGGCTTGTTCACACCAGCCATAGTGCGTTCCGTCCCAATTGTGTTGGGGCGGGAGGGGGCATTAAACTCAATGGCACTGCAGCCACGCCCTCTGGCCGCAGTGCGATCGGCCACATGGCAACGCGTGGCACATCAATGCCTGTGTTCCAGTCCGGTCAGAAAAAAATAGTGCTTGCGGCTGGAGGGCGTGGCTGCAGTGCCATTGAGTTCAATGCACTGCCACGCCCCCTCCCTCCCCCAACACAAAGTGAAGCGGCCGCAATGTGATCCAATGTGGCTGGTGTGAACTAGAATTAAAGGTATTCAGCATGATAAGAGCTGCTAGAGAAAACAAATACGAAAATACAGCCATGTATCTATTAAATGCGGCATCAGGCTTCATGTTTTTGTCTAGACCCAGCAAATGTATAAAACAAATAGCACTGTTCCACTGACAATGCCCAATGCTGAATCATGGTACCTTTACAGGTAAGCCCTAAAGCAGGACTATCATTATGTTTAAGCACAAATAAATATTTATTGCATGGCTTAACCCCTCCTCGACCAATAATGGGATTATTCTGCCCCGGTCTTTCAGTTCCTTAACAACCGGTGACAGAATAATCCCATCATGCTGTACAATGAGAACTGGTCCGTGTATGGACCAGCACTCATTGAGTTAATGCTGTTGATGGGTCTCTCGGGGTAAAAGGCAGACCCTCAACAGCAATTTAGGTGGTCACAGCACAGTAATCACTGCATAGCTGATCGGTGTGATCATCTTGCTGTGGCAGCCACCGAGCCAGCATTCAGCTCATTGTGTTGTGCAGCAGGAAGCCGGCTGTGTATTACAAAGTGATACAAAGTATTTCTGAGAAGAATACAATATCTCCTCAGAATACTTAGTATCAAAGCCCCTGTAAATAAAAACTT
>NW_017306547.1:667447-681281 GCF_000935625.1 Nanorana parkeri
CCCCCACCCCCCCCCCCCAGTTTAAAAAAATTTAAAAGGTTTTTTAAAGTTTTTAAATTGTTAACATTTTTTTAAAAAGGAAAAAAATATATATATGTTTAATAAAAAATGATGAGAATATAGTGCCAAGGAGGCTATTAAAGATAGGAGACAAGCATACCACATTCTAAAATTGTATTTCACTCCTTATTTTGTGACCTAACCCCAAAATAAACTAAAATTCCAGACATTTGATATCTCCTAAAAAAACGGACAAATAAAAGAATTAGGAGTTCCTTTCTGTTAGCTACACTAATTCTGTACACATTATTATTGCCAAAACTGTGAAAAACATGTTTTTTTTTTAACCATTTTGTATATAAAAAAAAGAATTTATATAAGCCAAATATGTGTCACAAGACTGGATGGACATGTGTCTTTATTCAACCTCAAATACTATGTAAGTTAAAGCCAATTTTGTCTTAACACATATATAATATGTGTAGGTGCAATGAATGAAGAAGATGAAAATGATGGTAAAACACATAGCAAAAATGCCAAAATTGCTCCGGTCCCCAGGAATGACATTTTTTTCTAAAGCTGTGTCACTAAGGGGTTAATTAACAAAATGAAAGAAGGCTATATAGTACACAACTTACCCGTGTGAAATCTATATTTAGCCCCGGGACTGAGGAAAGCCCTCCACCCATGAAGGCAGCCTGGGACAAGACAACTCCAAACGTGGGCAAGCAGCCAAACTCATCACTGCTTTCAAACAGGAACTTCAGGTGATCTGGGTCTTTGGTGGACATGCCCACTCCCAAAGCATACAGGATAGGCTGAATATGAGTGTAGCTGTACACTGTTGGAGGCAACTTCTGTCCTATAGCCAGGGCCTGTTATTTAGAAAAGAAAAAAAACACAAAATCAAAATGCATGTTACCAATAAATAATAAACACATCAACAAGTGGGGCAGCACAGTGGCGTATTAGTTAGCGCTTCTGCCTTGCAGCACTGGGAGTCCCTGGTTCGTATCCCGGCCAGGTCACTATCTGCAAGGAGTTTGCATGTTCTCCCTGTGTTTGCGTGGGTTTCTCCGGAGTGGGAGGACTCCGGTTTCCTAGGTACTCCGGTTTGCTCCCACACTCCAAAGACATGCTGGTAGGTTAATTTGCTCTCCTCTAAGTTGGCCCTCTAGGTATGCATGTGAGATAGGGACCTTAGATTGTAAGCTCCTTGAGGGCAGGGACTGATGTGAATGTGCAACTATGTAAAGTGCTGTGTAAATTGTCAGCGCTATATAAATACCTGTAATAAATAAATCTAGATTTAGCAGGCTTTTAAAAATGTTGGTGGCCTATATTCCTCCAATGGCTTCAAGTCTTTCTAGGTCACTTCTGCATGAGGGTGCCTAAGAGTACTGTAGCCGCTAGTCAAAAAAGACAACCAGGCAAGTAGCATTCTAAGATGTGGTTTGCAATGTCAGACTACATCTTTCTTACTAAAACAATCAAAAACCTTTTCTTTTTTTTTTTATTGCTTCACAATAAACTTTTACATCTTTTGGAATTTTGATTACAAGATTTTCCTATCGCATATGTTATCCTGATTTTTAAAATCCTTAATATAATAATTTTCATCTGAGCGGACTTTTAAAAAACAAAAAAACAGTACTGTCCAGCTTGTGGTCCCCTGGAATAATCAGCACACCCATCCACACCCACTGGGCAAACCCCCTGTTTTTTGGCAGTGCGCAAGGCCAAAATCTCTTTAAAGAACTCTGAGCAAACAAAATCTTAACCCTTGCAGATGGGCTACCCCTGTACTACATGGGTTGCATGCTCGTTTTGTCTAGGGAGCTAAAATAACATAGTTATACTTGGCCAAACCATGATCCCAGCTGGCAGTTAGACTGGTCCCTTCAGCCTCTCTCCCCCTCCACTACAGTGTATAGGATGTGAGGACACCAGGGGACATTCCATCGCTGGAGTGGAGGAGGAGACAGGCAGAAGGGACTGCTGTAGGAGCCAGCTGGGATTGTGGTTCGGGTGAGTATCACTCTGCTATTTTAGCTCCCTAGACAAATTGCGCTACCCCCACACTGCAAGAGTCGAGTTTATTTGCCTGGAGTTCTTCTTTAAAATCAATTCACACCAAAGCCAATAACAGGATCCTTCTAGGTTGGCAAATAAGTATGAGCAAAATAGTAAACTTCATTCCCAACGTATTCTCTAAGTGTGCTTAGTTACGAGGAGGATAACACTATGTACCGCATATGGTGGTCATGCAAAATAACATTTCATATACCGTACATATATTGCTTAATTTATTCAGCCACAACTCACACAAGGGCTTAGAAGCCCAATTCTCACATGAGAGTTGCTCTCATAAAACAAATAAAGACCCTTTGATATCTGTACTGTCAAGCAGTCTGGCTTGCTGGCTGCAGTATTGTGTTTTTCAGCTGCGGATTGATGATTCTGGCCACATGCAATCAGCTCTGGAATTGTTCTATGGCTCAGGTGGCGAAGTAGCTCCGTACGACGTACGTCCTTGGCAGCGAAAGGTTTAAACATTATCAACCTGTGCCCCAATGCTCACAATAGCATTTTCTGGCTGATCAAGTGCATTCCTGTTACTGATTCTGGACTGCCCTTAGCTACGGTTATTAGACTACTCTCTTGTTTGCCCCCTGTCTCGACATTCAGCTACGTTTTCTGGATTGCTTTCTTGTATGCTGCATGTCTTGACCTTTGGCTATGTTTTCTGGCTTATAGCCTTGTTTGCTGCCTGTCCTGATACTCGGCTACATTTCCCAGATTATTCTTTCAGCTCTCAACACCTACCACTGCCCTACACTATGTTTTCCTGTGGGCCTGTAGTGACCCAAGTCCTAAGGGCATCTAAAGGTGAAACACAAAGTCACTATATGCTTGTACCACTGTGTTTTCTTAGATAGCCTTACATATACATGCAGTAATGCAGGTTTATGATATAGGAGAAAAAGGAAAAAAAAAAAAAGTTATTTAAAGGAGAATTATGAGGCGAGTGATTTTCAATCAGCCTCATAATCTGAGCCGATGTGTGACAATTAAACTGTCAGTCGGCTCAGTAGATCGGGAAGTAAGCGAACACATACCACTGGGTGGATCTTGACAGTATTGTCGGGATCCGTCGCGACTGCAGCAACTCAGTATACCGTGAGCTGTAGCTCGCGGTATACTAAGCTTTGGGTCACGGGAGGACACTAGTTTGTGTTCTCCCGTGACCCTTAGGAGAACTATGGGGAAAAGCCCTGACCCCACAGTTCTCCTTTAAATAATTGTAATTGGAAATGCTAAAGGTGCCCCACTGAATTATTTTAAGCATGAATCCTAAAGCAGAGGTACCTTAAAAGAAGATAAACCAGCACCTGAACTGGATAGTGGGTACATATACACTCACCGGCCACTTTATTAGGTACACCTTGCTAGTACTTGGTTGGACTTACTTTTGCCTTCAGAACTGCCTTAATTATTCATGGCAAAGACTCAAAAAGGTGTTGGAAACATTCCTCAGAGATTTTGGTATTGACATGATAGTATCAGGTGCCCAAAGTGTGCCAAGAAAATATCCCCCACACATTACACCACCAGCCTGAACCGTTTATACAAGGCAGGGTGGGTCCATGCTTTCCTATTGTTTATGCCAAATTCTGATCCTACCATCTGAATGTCACAGCTGAAATTGAGACTTATCAGACCAGGCAACGTTTTTCCAATCTTCTATTGTCCAATTTTGTGAGCCTGTGCTAATTGTAGCCTCTGTTTCCTGTTCTTAGCCGACAGGAGTGGCACCCGGTGTGGTCTTCTGCTGTTGTAGCCCATCTGCTTCAGGGTTCAACATGTTGCGAGTTCAGAGATGGTATTCTGCATACCTTGGTTGTAACGAGTGGTTATTTGAGTTACTGTTACCTTTCTATCATCTCGATCCAGTCTGCCTATTCTCCTCTGACATCAACAGGGAATATTCGTTTACACAACTGCTGCTCACTGGATATTTTCTCTTTTTCGGACCATTCTCTGTAAACCCGAGAGATGGTTGCGTATGAAAATCCCAGTAGATCAGCAGTTTTTGAAATACTCAGACAAGCCCGTCTTGCACCAACAACCATGCCATGTTCAAAGTCACTTAAATCCCCTTTCTTCCCCATGCTGATGCTCGGTTTGAACTTCAGCAAGTTGTCTTCACCCAGTCTAGATGCCTATATGCATTGAGTTGCTGCCATGTGATTGGCTGATGTGTTGCCACACAATTGAACAGGTGTCCCTAATAAAGAGGCCGGTGAATGTAGGTGTCTGCAAAATCCTAACCTGCAGCATTTTTCTATAGGAATTCTGAACACTGGTTGGATGACTTCTCCCTTACTAACTTGGTTTCATCTACTGGCCATTATATGGTATATGCAGCCAACCTGGCTAATGGAGAGGTATAGGTGTGGGACTGGACATGCCATACAGATTTGGGACATCCATGTTACATTTCAAATAAAATGGACAATGCATGTAGACAACTGTAATTGCCTGCTATACGGTCCAGAGGTCATTGTATCTTTTTTTTTTTTTAAAGATATCAAATACTACTGAAAGTGTTACATATTACAGCAGGCGCTCTAATGCATGCCTCATTTCAGCTTCCAGCTGCAGTGTAGGAAAGTGATACACAGAATGATTCCAAGAAATGACACCAACTGAATTGACAAAATGATTTCATAACTTTTGAAGGAATACATATATTAACAAAAGGGTGTTACCCTTGTAGTAGTTCTTTAATTCCCAACTATTGTCCATTTTTTATTCAAGATACTAACAAAATCTGTTTACTTGCCAATGGCTTTGAACACACATGCAAACATTTATTTATGCACAGAATGCATACATTATATTGAATATGTAAAAACAAAAGCTTTGAAGCCCCCAAAATTCCCATGCGGCATGCACAAGGTATTGTTGTGCACAGCATCTGTCATAGTAATGTTCTGATAAAGCACAGCTGAAGACTAGAACAGCAGTCTATACTGGCAGCAGTGAGATCAATAATTAAGCAAATATTCTTCCAGGATACACATACTGGGAGAGGAAATTGCTTGAAGGTTGTGAGTCACCTTTATTTAGAGAAAAGGATGTCTGTATGAGCGCCTTGCATATTATGCTTCTAAACCTTCAGGGGCAGAATGGACCTTTATCAAGAAGCCATTCTATAACTGAACAGGAAAAAGAAAAAATGAAAAATAATTAAGATTCTGTTTCTAAGGCTGAACCTGTGGAGCCAGCCCTGCAAGGCTCACATTGAAAAATACTTTCAATAGAACATGTTGTGAGAAGCAAGGTATCAGTCTTACCTTTTCTAGGGGGACACACTTTAAAAGACTGTTTAAAGGGAAACTGTAGTATTTTTTTCAGTATGCTCAAATAATGAGTTACTACTATTAACTTTTTTTACAAGCAAAAACTTGTCAGTGCTTTAGAGCAGTGGTTCTCAAACTAGTGTAACCTCAGGACCCACATTTGTCCCTGGCCATTAAGTCATGACCCAAGTCGCATCACAATGGAACGCACGGCATTGCGGTACCGTGCGCTCCGGTGCAGGCGATTGAACTGTGGGTGGGAGGCGCGTTTGGGGTGCTATTTAAATAAATGTCAATGCAACACAACCCACCTCCCACCCCAGAATTCGCGGTAGGTGTGATTTAGCATGGTACAGTGCGTTAATCGCACGGAACTGTGGGATTAACGCACTGTACTAGTGTGAACGGGCCCTCAAAAACACTAGACGACGCACAACCACAGACACAATCTTACATACACACCACAAAATGTTTTTAATTTTTTCTCTTTAAGATCTACCCAGTCTCCCTATCTTACGAGAACTGGAGTGGATCCTCAGCCTGGGGTCCAGTGTGGGCTGCTGTGCTGTGAATCTATCCATATGTGCATTGCTGGTACAGCTCTCTTGTGCGCCCTGTAGAGGTGCCGGGAACCAGAATGTGATGTCACCCCCGGCCAGGCACTTCCACAGGACTTGTGAGGGAGATGTAAGCAATGCACGTATGAACAGAGCTCCCTCGCAGCCATAGCCTCAATCCACCCCACCTCCAATTGACACTCGGCGCCGGGCAGCATATTTTGAATGGATGCTTGGCGTGTGAACTGACAGTGCTACGCCAGGGGGAGGCTGAGGAACCTCTCACCTAGAAAAGTTGAAGGTATGCAGTGACTCAATGAACACATGGTCACAGCCTACTTTTAGGTCACAACCCACCAGTTAAGAACCAAGGCTTTAGAGGAAGAGTCTCTAATTTAATTTTGGTACATATCACCATAAGTGGACTAGCTATCCAATTTGTGTCGCCTCTTAGCCTTACCCCATAAATGTATGTGTTCCGTATCTTGCATACCTAAAAAGTTAATAACTTCATGCAACAGGGAATAAAACACTCTATACAATTAGGCATATTTTTGAACTATACACCAGGGGGAGGATTTTAAATCATCTGCCCAGCTACATGCCACTAGATGGAGTTGGGGAGCACACGAAGTGCAAACAGCATGCGCCCAGCGTATGGCTGGTTGGATGATTTATAAATCATCCCCTAGCAGACCAAAATGTACAGTGAGCCACAGAGCCCTGAAAGGAATGATCATTACAACTCCACCATCCATCAGAAATGTGAAAGAAACCCCTCGTTAATTGTAATGTGTGCTGGAAGCGGGGATATATAAATACCTTCTGTATTATGAAGCAATACTATACTTTCCATTGATTTAGAGGAAGGGGTTGCTTCTGGCATGTTTCTTCAGGACCATTAAGACAGTTGCACAAGGTCACTCCTATGGATTTGCTCCCTTGCTGATCCAGAACTCGGCCAAATCTCCTTCACTAGCAAGGGGACAGTAAAGGAGCGACAACTTGCATGACCAGCGAGGGAGAGACTCCATAGAAACAGGTATACAGCCTGTTATCGATCCTGTTGCTTGTAAGTTGACACCAGTGACAGAATACCTCATGTGACATGGTCCGAATGGGTGGTAGGCTATCCTCTGACCAGGTCTAAATCACGTGCTGCGCATCAGAGCAGTAACAATCAGCACAGAATGAAAATGCTTTCCTGAGTCTCACTTGTTTCCTAACGTAGACCTACATAGTTGACTGAAGCATAATTCCATTAAAAAAAAATCAAGATATCCCAACCAATATGTTAATATATCTATCTCTCTGTCTCCATCTATCTATATCTATATATCTATATTAGAGGTGCACCGAAATGGAAATTTCAAAACCGAAATAAAAAAAATTGTCATGCTGAAACCGAAAATGTTTTTTTATTTGAATTCTTTCAAATTTTTAAAATATTTTATTTTTATTTATTTTTTATAAACTTTTACATTTTTTTATATTTCTTTTTATTTATTAATTCATTTTTTGTTAAATATTTTAATTTTTTACTTAATTTTAGGGGCTAATATTTCCCTTTTAAAATAGAAAAAGAGATTGAGGACACAAAGTCCTCAATCTCTTTTTCTGTATCCCCTGTTATAAATGAACAGAAATCCTCTATGAGTGTTCCTGTTCATTCATAACTTGAGAACATTGTGTGAGAACAGGAGGTGATGTAGCTCACTCCCATTCATTCATAATTGAGGCTATAGTAAACATACCATGTCCTCAATTAACTACAAACACTCAGTGATCACTGATCGCTGGGTGTTTGTACTCGCTCTCCATCCTGTCAGCTGTCACAGGAGGCTGAGCGAGCGGTGCAGGGAGAAGAGCTCAGCCTCCTGTGACAGCGCGGGATGTCTCCGCCCCCACACCGCTCTGCCGGACTGTGATAGGAGGCTGAGCGTTGTGGGAGGAGAGACGCTGGCCGCTCACAGCGCTCTCCCGGCTGTCACACTTTCTCTCCTCCCCGCTGCCCAGCGGGGAGGAAAGAAAGCAGGGATGCGCCAATGTATCGGCATTTAGCCAAAAGTGCAATTTTCGCCCGATATGTTTCAGCGGCCGATATATCGGTGCACCCCTAATCTATAAATAGATATATTGACATATTGGTTTATATATTGATATATCCAGTTTATCAAGCTTTATGAATGCTTGTGGATTAAGTACAGGGGAAAAAAACTTTTAATCAGAGAATATGAGCATAATAAGAAGCAGGATTGCAATAAAAGTCAGTAAAGGTTCAAATCCACTGGAGACCTCAGAGCTCTCTAGCAGAAAAATGAATAGGCAGCACACTGAATGTTTAGTACTGGAAGAATTTAAATATACTTACTGGGTCAATACCAGAAGATGAGGAGGGTTTCTGACTTGTGGGATTCATAGAAATTCCTTTGCCTGAGTCAATGTTTGACAAAACTTCATAGAGTGTGCCGGTGGACTCTAACATAAGAATAAAAATACATATAATAAATACATTATACAACAAATAATCATAGCAATAGATTCTGACTGGGATCTTGATACTGGTATTTTCAGCACACCTCATTTTTGGTGCACAGATTTCATTAGAGAGGGGAATGTGAACAAGGGTTTAAGTTTGCTTAAGGAATGAATGGTGTTAGGGTTGGGCTACAAGGAGAGATTTGTGTCAGACATCAGTCTCTGTACTGAGAGCTCTGTAAAAATTATTAGTCCAAATCTTACAATGCCAAAAGCCAATTTACCACTTATATATATATTATAGATAGACCATTCTGATATATATGGTACATATGCATTAATACTAGGGAACTAGGGATCCACCGATAATACGATTACAAATAATCATTCACAAGCTGTTCCAGTTTCAACTCATTTATGAATAAATTACACAGTATAACATAACACACTGTGCCACAAACATTCACAGTATATTCAAAAGCTGCAAACCTATGGATTCAGTGAAAAGCAATAAGATCCAGAAACATCTGTTTCTGAGCAATAGCCATTTTAACAGGCCCTATGTAGTCTAAAATAATCTACTAGTGTAGATGGTGGAGTAGATTTATACCAAGACTGACTATTAAAGTAGCAGAATAAAGCAAAACAAATGGACTTTTAATCCTAATTATTCCCTACTATGTCCTTGAAAAGACAACACAAATATTGGTTAGAGATACAGTTTAACATAGCGCAGACTACAAGATCAGCCAATGGTACGGTGGTCTTTGGAGCAGGAAAGAGATGGATGCCCTGTGTGGGTAGGCAGGCAGATCGTACTTGCGATCATCGCAAGCCCGCCCCCCTGAGGGGCAGGCTTCCGATGACTGCAATGCTGAACAGGCAGTGTGCGCGTGCGCACACCGGCCCGTTCGGCAGTTATCTCTCGATCATGCTAAAAACCAGCCGAAAATCGTACGATTCTCAGCTGGTGTTCCACCATGCTCGAAATACAAAAGTCATGCGACCGTACAGTTGAAACGGTCGCACGCCTTCCATACACTGCACGATTATCATACGATCGTGGGATTTCCCGCGATTCTCGTATGATAATCGTGCAGTGTATGGGCACCTTTACAATGCACCAATACAGTTGCCTGAGATTGTAGGATTGAATATTACACTTTGTAACATTAAAAATAAAAAAATAAATCTAAATATGTTACATAAAAGAGATGGAGTGCAAGCAGAGGCCATCTCACAATGCTGCAAAGCTGACAATATACATTAATTAGCAGTCAGATGCTTAGTGCTAAACGATTGTTAAATTTACATGCATACTAGTATGCTCTCATACACTTATGTTTATGGAGGAGCGAAGGAAAGATACCACAAGTACCGGCCTTTTCTAGATGGTCATTAGGAGATTTCTGCTGTTACCAATAAACAGTATGATGGTTTCCAAAATGGACCAAAAGCATCAGGATCAAAACAACTATTATATACGAGGGCGAGTCAAAAATGATCCGCACTCCGGTTATATTAAAACTTCTGTTGGCCACACTGTCTTATCAGAGCTTTCCATTCAAGGCTACTGTCTCCCCTGTCACAGCTGTGCAGGTGTGAATGTGTGAATGTGTTACGTCAAGGCATTTGTAACTGCAGTGCGAGAAAAATAGATGTGATTTGCACCAAAACAGAGCAGCGTGCAGGGATTAATTTTTTGTGGTCTGAGGGTGTGCCTGGTGCCGTTATTTATTGAAGACTTTGTGCGCAGTATGGAAAAAGTGTTTTGTCATGAAGAAGTGTGTATGAATTGACTTCTTCTGGAAATGCTACATGCCTGACTGCCATTGAATATAAAAAAAAGATATTCCAGAGGCACTACCCCACCAGTATTAACCCTCATTACCGCAGGCAATTCCAAGATCGTTAACTTATTGAACCAATACAGAAATAAATGACTGTACCTACAAATGGATCAGTCTGCAGAAGTTACAAAGGGATCTGAACTGTGACTTACTATGAAAATATTTATTAATGCAAAAAAAGTAATAAAAACATGACATACAAATTATATATATTGCACCTTACCCTGAAAACATTGATTAAATCGGTGTTTTCAGGGTAGGGTGCAATAAATCTACATTGTATGTCACGTTTTGATACTTTTTTTTTGCATTAATAAATATTTTAAGTTAGTTGCAGTTCAGATCCCTTAGTAACTTCTGCAGACTGATCCTTCCATAGGTACAGTCATTTATTTCTCTGACTGGCTGCCATACTGACCCAATAGCTTCAGTACTGTTACTTTAGTTTAGGCCTATGTCTAGGGTTTTAAGGAATGTGTTATGTGACCTCTTATTCGCTTATTTTTCAAATGAACAGCTTAATGTACTGTATGAAAACCAAAGCAAAAAAGTTCTCAAAGCAACCAGACTGCTATTGGCTAAAACGTCGCTTTGTTCCAGTCTTCATAAAACATCCCAACCTTTGTAACAGTTGTCATAAACTGCCCTCACATTGTACAAAACCATGTTTAATTACCCAAAGCACCAAAACATATATGAGAGGAACAATACTGCCAGGAACAGTTTTACTTTCAGAGTTTATTTTTCTTTATGCATATCAGGCATAACAATGTGCTTCTGGAACGTACAAGCAGTATAATAATGTCATTACCTTGTACTGTAATACTCTCGGACACAAACTGACTGACAGGGTATGAAAGGGTTTCACTGCATGCATATACTCAGTGTGGATTTTTCAATTACACAAAGCATAATACTGAATGAAGCTCCACATTGAGTAACTGTCAATCTCAAACCTTGCATAACAAAGAAGACATATTGCACATACATTTATAGTTTATTGTCGTGTTTTCAAATGCCACCAATATGCTGAGCACATAGAACAACACAAATACAAGGTACTGACACAGCGCATTGTTTTTTCTCATTTCACATTCTTTCCCAACTTTTTTTTTAACAGATAATAGCATTAAAAAAAAATCCCGTGTTGGCAAATTATTGCAATTCATGACCATCATCAGCCACAGGAAAACTGAAAGCACAGCACACCCCGCTGTGACAAGAGGAGGTAATGAAACCGAGCAATGAAGAAAAATGAAATCACTTCCATTGTGTTGCAAAGTAGTATGGCAAGGGCAGAAGGACGGCAAACAGACAACTGCAGCAAGTGAGGAAAGTTAAAACCCCTCATAATAGAGATCAATTGCACAAGCAGTCAAATAGAAATGAATATAGGATTAGATTACACCATGCCAGGTTATCATTAGAACTACTCAACTGCCATTGTCATTACAAGGGGGACCAGCTCTTCCCATTGGATTATGAACATTACACTGTAGAGCAGGAGTGGGGAACGTCCGGTCTGCGGGCCATTTAAGGCCTCCCCACCGTTCGCTAGTGTGACGCTGTAGACTGGAAGGGGTGATCCGCCACTCCACGCCTGCATTAGCTTCGTTAGTTGTAAGCTCAGCATCACCCCCTGGTTATCTCTGCTGTGCCTGTGAACGCTGCGTGCGGCTGTATCAGTGTGGCTGGCTGTATCTGCTTGACACCTCACATTATCTATGGGTTTGTAAGAAAGTTTTAACAGATTGTTCTCTCGCTCTCAGCACACTGGCAGTGCAACACTGGTCCTAAGCTGCAGCTAGTGGGTAAGGTTGTGTATGTGTGTGTATCCTGGGGGGGTTATTGCTGGGGAAGGGGGGGTGTATGTGTATCCTGGGGGAGTATTGCTGGAGTGTCCTGGACAACCTGGAACAGCAATTGCGACTAGCAACATCATCAATACAAGCTAACATCACACGCTTCACCAAAGAGAAGTAGTTCTAGCCATCACATTTGGGGTGAGTTAATTATATGTTTGACCAAATATGGCAGGCTCATTTTTTTAATCGATAATTGTTTATGGTCCACGAATGATGTTATAACTATCCAAATGGCCCTTGGCAGAAAAAAGATTCCCCACCCCTGTTGTATAGAATGCAGCTGGCCGAGTGATACATCTGCTGAACAACTGAGATACCATGCAACAATATCATGGAAAACGGGGGAGTAACTAAGGATCTCTGGGATAGTGTGGGTGTGTATGTGTGTGTCAATCTGAGAAGTACAGTAAGGCAGATATACCATAGGCCCAAGATTTTGTTTTTCAATCAAACTATCAGTTTAGGGTGGACCAGTTATTTAGTAAATGCACAAAGGTCAACATAATTCATTGCTAAGGCTATGTGGCAAAACATAACTGGTTGCCATTAGTAATCAGACTGGGGACATCAACATTATTGATTGCATAACATGAGGGGTAGAACTAATTGATGATGCTCCTGGTTCTAAATACCAAACTTAATTCTTTAAAATCAGTGTTCAGTGAAGTTGATGGATATCAAATTCAGTCATTTCTTGGCAACCACTAGTCATACCTTATTAATACCATTGGATGTCAAGAAACCATTCTGAGAATTGAGTAGTGGCCTGAGGACAGGTACCCCTTCCGTCTTAAACCTCAATAGGTCACAAGTAGATAAGTAGATTCTGTGGAAAAAGTATGCAGCAGAAAAGCTCTTAGCCCACGGCACTCCACCTGAAAGAAGGATATTTGATAGCTTCTTTTCCTGTTCATGAGTTTAGGTTCAGGACAGCTAGGAAATATTTGAATACACACTACCTGTCCAAAAAAAAAGTCACCACTTTGATTTAGCTAAGCGCATAGATCAGAGCCTTCCATTGTATAATAGGTCTAGGTTCAGCAACGTTATTTGGCCAAAAATGAGGTCAGCTGCCTACAAGAATATACTTAATGACAAGGTTTTTCCATAAATAGATTTATTTATTCTCCGATGCCACGGGCATATTCCAAAATGACAATGCTAGGGTTCATAAGGCTCAAATTGTGAAAGGGTGGCATGAGGCATCATTTTCACACATGGATTGGCCAGATCTGAACCTCAGTGGGAATCTTTGGTTTGTGGTGGAGAAGACTTTATGCAGTGGTGTGGCTCTCCCATCCTTACTGCAAGATCTTGGTAAAAATGTATGCAGCCCTGGATGGAAATAAATGTTGCGACATTGCATAAGCTTAATCAAAGCTAAAGGCGGTTCAATGAAATATTAGCGTGTGACTGTTTTTCTTTGGACAAGCAGTGTATGTGTGCTTTGAAGGAATCTGGTGCAGAAAGCAACATGAGGTTGCCATTATTTGCCCCTTTCTGGAAAGGCTAGATGCTTGGCTGCCCTGCTGACCCAATAGCTCAGTACTTTAGGAGTCAGAGTTCCAAATGTACATACTTTTCCCAGGCCGGCGACTTACAAAAGTACTCAGGCTGTTGTTCAGCCACATATGAAGCAAAAAAGAACTGGCACTCCAAAACTGGCCCGTGTAAATGAAAGGGGGGGGGGGGGGGGACTTTAATTTTTCAAAAAGCCC
>NW_017306547.1:681671-685230 GCF_000935625.1 Nanorana parkeri
GATATTATCATGTTACAATGACACATGCAGCATTAAAAAAAACTCAGTCCAAAATATTTTCTAGTTTTGGGTAGAGTGGAGAAAAGTTAGAACTGTTGGCTTTTTACTGCCTTTAAATTAAAAAAAAAAGTCTCCAAAAACGTTTCCCACTATACTAGAAAGTGTGTTGTCTCCTTCCTGGTCCACTAGCCCCATGACACCAGTCAGAAAGTGAGAGGGAATTCCATTAATGGAGAATCAGGCAACAAATCTGACAGGTTCTGTTAATCCTTTCCTACTCTTTCCAACACCAAAAGAAAAGTTTTACCTTTTTGTACATTTGACAAGGTGAAAACTTTTAACATTTACAGGGGTGAGCGAGAAGAGGGGCTGGGTACATACCAAGTTGGTGTTTTAAACGTTAAAATAAATTGTCTTGGAGCAAAAATCAGCAACTGGGGAGAACACAATGTACTGAACCCAAACACGTACAGAATAGATTATGATTGGTTGCTAAGGGGATTGTATTATGCATTCTAAAATCACATTGCTCCTTGCATAATTTTACCGAGTAAGCCTGAGAAAGCGTATACTAGGAACTCAGCTGCCTGTCATTTTCATGATACTTGTATGTATGAACCCACAGACCCATTTTATCATATCCTGTATACCAAATGTAATTCCACATGAATGTAGAGCTGCTGTTCAATAGGCTGTAAATAATGGTTATATTCTCATTTTGTATGGTAGATTAAACACATTCTCTAACTTAAGACTTATTTCAAGCTATGGTAATAGTAAAAACACAGTAGCAACAAAACCTATTGTTCATGGTTGAGACTGTGTCATGTTGTTAATGCCAGAGTAATACTGTCTCTGCAGAAATTGCCCCCTATAGTTTCTATAATAAAGTTTCTATTTTTCTATTTTAATGTTCAATGCAACAAATGAAAACCGTCATCATTAACTCTACTGAGAGCTTTTTTCATGGCTAAATTCTGCATACATCAGAGATTCTGCTACCGCGGTATATCTTAAATTATCAAACAGAACCTTTGGTTGATTTTTTTTGTCAAATGACATTTGGTTACCTTAATATCTACAAATAACAGTTGGGCAATGATGAAGCTGGACCCAATGGATTCAAGCCACTGAATGAGCAGCAGGTCTTGTACATCTATGCTTGTGTAAAAACTAGGGATGCACCAATACCCATACAGGCATCATACTCTTGAAAATGCCCGATACTAAGCACAGATACCGGCGCTTTAAATTTTTAAACACAATCGGCTGCCATAAGGTCCCATGCTTGCTGGGGACCTTGCAGCACTGCTTACAGCACCAGTGGCACATCTCCTCCTCTACTTTCCTCCTTCCAGTGGATCCCTGCGACACACCTCCAGACCCTTGGTGAGAGCCTGCACACAGCCCACCCAGGGACACGGGACACCGCATAGCCCACCTGAGAGGCCGCACACACACACACACAGCCCACCGGGGAGCCCGCCCACACGCCACCCAGGAGCCTGCACAGCTCTCCTGAGAGCCCGCACAGCCCTCCTCAGAGCCTGGAGACATCAGGCTGCCACCCTGGAGCAACACAAAGAATGTACATTCATATTATTCTGCACTGCTTTATAATGCATTGCTGGGATTTGTAGTCCTCTATAGCTGGTGCCTTTCTGCATTGCTGTATAATTTATTGCTGAAATATGTAGTCCTCTATAGCTGGTGGTAATTTTCATTGCGATATAATGTATTGCTGGGATTTGTCTCTACTGATTGGAGTCAGTGGCAGAACCACCAGAGTCGCAGAAGTTGCAGCTACAACCAGGACCTGGCACTCCTCCACTGTTCTAGAATCATTAGTTTATACTGTTTTAGAAAAACTGTCACCATACTAAAAAAGGGTATTGGTAATTGGTATCGGTGAGTACTTGAGACACAGCATCAGTGCTCCTACTTGGTCTTGAAAAAATGGTATCAGGGCATCAATAGTAAAAACCTAAACCAGCATAGTTTTATGGCGAATGATGGCAGCTACATTCCATGATCGGCTAACAAATATTTAATAAACTCAACTTGTTGACCGCAGACAGTTAAAACACTCAGCTTTTAGGAATGAATATATCTCCCAATACAAAGTAAAAAAATACATAGTCACTGTTTAAAATAGCTTGGATGGTTTGATTTTCCTGCTAGTTCAATGACAACAATATGCCAAAAAATTAAATAAACAGAAAAAGTATTTCTAAAAAGAAACATTATACAGAAACAGAAATTGTTAAAAAGAAACATTACAAATGAACTATAACATATCAGGTAGCATTTGAAGCATTTAAAATCAAGCAATAGGTTAACTAGAACGGACCTTTTCTTTAATTGAATTGTGCTTTGAAAGCCAAGCTGACATGCCCTCAGCAGGGTGAAATAGATTTTCTTTCTCTTTGAAGCTCTTAAAGCTGAGCTCCAAGCAAACAACTAAATAATCCCATTAAATACATAGTGCAAATGTGCATGGTTTTACTTACCTAAGGATCTGGAATTCTATTTAGTCAGTTTTGTGATTCAGATGCTCCAGCTAGAGATAGCATAGCTACCTATGTGAACACACTTTTCTCTAATGTACAGGTTGGTCAAGCAACCACCCTAACTGCTTTTTGGACAAGGAAAAATTACCACATGGATAAGGTCATCCCTGTGCTCTACCAACGTTAGTTCTGCTCTGCAGAGGATTACAAGAAACTAGAGATACACCAAAACATTTCGGTCGAAAATGGTACTTTGGGGAAAATGCCGAAAATGCGGTGCATCCCTGGTTTCTCTCCTCCTCGCTGGGCGCTGCTTAATGTCTGCTCTAACAAAGAGCAGCGTCCAGCGGGGAGGAGAGGGCGAGCAGGGTGGAGAGGAGAGCAGTCTTCCAGCAACTTGTTTCTGAGATCGGGCCTGTCTATCGGCGGCTGTCATCCGCCCACACCTGCTCCTCCTTACTTCTTCTCCCCGCGTCCCTGTGCGGATCGTGGATTTGGGCGGGCAGTGAGCGTGAGGCGGGGAAAAGGTGCGGCGCATGGATGCGGGCGGGTGGATCTGGCAACGGCGAGCGTGAGGTGGGGAGGAGGTGTGGCGCGCAGCGTGTGTGGAGCCGTGAACAGGGCCTACCATTTGGAAGCCGATTAAATCGATGATTGAAAAAGTTGACAACTTTTTCAATAAATCGATTATAATCGATTATGTCGATTAGTTGTTGCAGCCCTAGTACTGAGTACTATAAGTACCCGCTGAGTACTTATAAATAATTAAGGACATAGTATGTTTACATGTTTACTGTGTTGCTAATTATGAATGAACAGGACGTGCTCTACATCACTTCCTGTTCATTTCATGGATTGTGGACACAGTAACTCTTACTATATCCACTTTATGAATGGACAGGAGCACTCAGTATAGAGGCTTCCTGTTCATTTATAACAGGAGCTGCCGAAAAAGAGATTGAGGACTGTGTCCTCAATCTCTTTTTCTATTTCAAAAGGAAAATATGAGGGGTCTGTTTAGACCCCTGATATTTACCCAGAGCCCCCCC
>NW_017306547.1:685295-708171 GCF_000935625.1 Nanorana parkeri
TTTAACGAGGTTAGAAAAAAATTTGGTTTCGGTTTCGGCCTGACTAATTTTTTATTTTAGGTTTCGGTCGGAAAATGATATTTTGTGCACCTCTACAAGAAACCAATATAAAGTCATATTCAGAAACCTATGCGTGTATTTAAAACACTAATATTTATTAATCTACAACCAAACCAAGAGTATTTTTATAGCTACCAAGAAAGCATTACATTTTTCTTATCAGTCATTTAAAACAATTTGAGCAAATCAGGTCTAATGACATGCTTTATTAAAAGGAGAACTATGGGGTTAAGGCTTTTCCCCATAGTTCTCCTTAGTGTAACGGGAGGACACAAACTAGCGTCCTCCCGTCACACTAGGCTCAGTATACCGCAAGCTGCTGCTCGCGCTATACTGAGACGCCGCAGCTGCAGCGGATCCCGACAATTGTGCCGGGATCCGCCCAGCTGCATGACTGACAGCTAGCTCTGCCTATCTAGAGGCAGAGCCTGCTGTACCCGCCCCCTTCCCCGTCCGTTCCGCAAGTCAGCGCGGGGAGGGGGAATCCAGCCCCTCTCCTGTCACGGCAGAGAGCCGTGGCAGGATCGAGAAGTGAGCGAACGCCGGTGTGTGTTCGCTCACCTCCCGATCTACTGAGCCGACCTGTGACAGACTCATTGTCACAGGTCGGCTAGAACTATGAGGTGAGTGAAAAGCACCCACCTCATAGTTCTCCTTTAATTTTCTCAATAAAAACAAACTTAAAACATGGCATGTATCAACAAATTTTCATGTACATGACTTTTTCTGAATTTAGCTGTGGATTGTGGGTCATATATGGACTATTATAAAAGAACAATATACTGTATAGATAATACTGTAGATAAACAGATAGACCTGTCAAAAAAGGTAACTTCAATGTACTTCCTCAGCATAACAGCCACATTTAAGGAATGAGCTGAAACAAAACTCTATTCTGGAAAATTGGCAGCAATGATGTCCTATTTAGATGGAAGGATCCTCCAACCATTGGATGATGCCAGGAGAGAGATCTAGAATTACCCTGTCTGTGAAATGATAGCAATAAGGTGGTTTGCTGCCTAAGCTTGACTATCCAAGACCCCCCTCCATGTAAGAAATACTATTTTACATGTTACTGTCCATACTGAGTAAGTATGATCTAGACAAAGTCAAGATGAAAGAACAGATCCAGCACTATTTGTAAATCCCGAGGGAAAAGAAGCGACTTTCCTGAAAAGTGAATTCTTGCACAAGCCCTTAAGAGCTAGCTTATCAATTAATAAGCTGCCCGTTGTGTCGCAGAGGATGCGGATAGAGGGTACTGACACCCAGGTACATATTGCTTGCCTAAAGAAAGTCCAATATATCTGTCATGGCAAGGTAAAGAGTGACCAAACCTTTTGAGCTTGCAAAATCTGTGAACCTATTATTTGACACTGTAGAATATGTGACATTTAGTAGGTGCGCTAGCATTTACCAACACTCAACAACTAAAGATGAGTAATACAGGCAAGGGAGACTTTACTTCCAACATCCAAGCCGCTTAAAGTAGTTTTGGATGTAGCACCCGCTGTAAGGCTGAATTTTTAGGATGACAGGCAAATTATTGCTATCACCCTACCTGCATAATTTATTATTTAGGAACCTGAAACCATTGGGGCTGAAGAAAACACATAAGCATTATAATATCCACTACTCCTGTCATTAGAATGTTCACTCTTGACAAGGAGTGTCTGGACTCTGTGCTCTTAGGGATTACCTTCAGGATGAGATCTGGATAACCCACTTGCTGCTAATCCATAGGAAACTGCTATATAAGAAAACATTCATTGTTCTCCAGGACTTTGTGGCTTATAGTGTCAGCCAGGAAATTCTGGGGAGTTGAGCGCTGAATTCATAATTGGAAGTACCTCCATCAGAAGTGAGCATTTACTACATCTGAGCAGACACTAAATCTATGGAAAAATCATCATATTGTTGTTCAATGAACCAATACGAAGGTTCCTTGGATCTGAAAGGCTCTCTGAAAGGCTTCTTCACTCAAGAAGGCAGTGACTGGATGTATTATTTGGAAAATGACCTTGGATTGTGGCAAGGCCAAAAGGGCAGATAAACAAATGGTAAAGGGAACTTTAGAATGGCAAGCAAGAAATTTGGGGAAGTAGGTGCACACGAAAGTGAATGCACATCTGTGGTTGAATACAGAGATTCCATATGCAATATCTGGATCCTGATCCATCTGTTTAATTCTACGAGAACTAAGGGTACCGATAAATTTGGCCACATCAGTTTATCTTTCATCTGTTAAATTCAGGCCATAATTATATGTATTCAAATTCAGAGATCTAGTTAAGTTTGTCACTAGAAATTCAACAAATGTATAATCTGATTAGGGGTGCCCGTCTTTGCATACATCTGTATTTTTTCTTCAAAATATCCACCCATTAATTTTTCCGTCAGTTACTTGCCCTAATTAATTAACTGGATTACAAGCAGATCTGCACACATGAGAATGATCATGTTATTACTGCCATGTTAAGTAAAGCATAATGTAATATAGAGACAGTGTAAATGTGAAGGGCAGACAAAATAAGTCAAAGATTAAAAAAGTGTGCATGTCAAAACTTCATAATGAAGAGAATAGACAATTGTCACCACAACACATAAAATTGGACTTTCAAAATCATATAAGTATTTAAATTTAAAGAAATCTTCAGAAAATAAGGAAGGAAAGAATAGCAACTGCAAGTATAGCCACAGAGTGAATGAAAAAATAATGCTACCCAACACTTTATTCCATGCACTGTTTATGTCTTAAATGTCAGGATGTGAGATCTCTCCTCTGGGATTTATGAGGAACTGTTGAAGGAGATTTCAATCTTTCTCTTAACAAGGAATTTTCATCAAAGAGAGAGTAGATAACACATTTTCATCCAAGCCACTGGAATAAGAAAGATCTTGCAGGGCATTTTTTTTTAGCTCGTTTTTTTTTGCGGACTTCCATGTGTTTGTGTCTTTAAAGTGTATTTCCATTTTTGCAGCCGAATTGGGATAGCATCCACTATATACTGTATCTGTTACATGTTCTCATTCCAATAGCTTAAAAAATACATTTATTTAAAGATTGCTTTTTACGATCTGTTGCAGTGTTTTGTCTCTTACGTAAATTTAAAGGGGAGGGATGTTCAGAAGGGTTCACTGTGAAGTTAAAGTTTACCATAATGAACCCTGCTTGTACTGTGCTGGCAGATTTCATTATCAGTTGGAAACTAGATTTGAACACTGTCTGTCCTAACCCATAGATAAACATCTCACAGCTTGTGTCATGAATTTTACGTTAATAAGAATAAACTCAGTTTATCCCAACTGTGTGCTTCTCTCCTTTCATATTGCTTAGAGCAGTTTACAATCTGCTCAAAGGTCTGCCCAAAAAGAAATATCTAAAAAGGTAAAAAATATTTGTATTTCTTTTTAGGTATGCTGTGTAAAGAGAAACACATAACAGACATATAAGGGTTTTTCTCAAATTTGACTGCAAAAGTAGAAATAAACTTTAAGATGTATTTTAAGAAATACTCCTGATTGAACTACCGTATTTGCTGGCGTATAAGGTGACTGGGTGTATAAGATGACCCCCTAATTTTTCAGAAAAAACATAGGTTTTGGGCTTTACTCGTCATATAAGACGAGTATAGCCCAAAATAATGTTTAAATACACCCACTAATCTGTCAGCCCACTGGATGTGCGGTAATACTGTATGTACGGTAGCTTCGGCTACATACAGTACACCGCGCTGAGCCAATCATGGCGAGCAATGTATTCTATGAATGAATACAAAGCCTGCTCGGATTGGCAGAGTTTGTGTACATCGCTCGCCGTGATTGACTCAGCGTGGTATACTGTATGTAGCCGAAGCTACCATATATACAGTATTAGCGCACATCCAGCAGGCTGACAGATTGTATACCCGGCGTATAAGACGACCCCCGATTTTAGGGGGTTGTTTATAAGTATAAAAAGTTGTCTTATACGCCGGCAAATACGGTACTGTATAAATTCTCAGTGGCAGAGGATAATATGCTGCAACATGTGTCAGAGTCTCAACACATGTGTTGTTATTGAAGTGTATTTAAATCCTAACAATGAACTTCTCTTATTTGCTCCCTTTTTGTCTTTATTGTACTGGTCATTTTAGTTTTTTCAAGTTTAACTTGAGGTAGACACAACAAAAACAAAAAGCATGACATACTCTCAAGTAAGGGATCCACTTTTTTTTTTCCACACACATGAATGTTGCATGTGTGCCCCTATCTGACTTCATATCAGCTTCTGGTAATCTCCTGGACAGCAGTATTTACATGGAACTAGAGGTGGGTTTGAGGCAATTTGAGTCAATCTACTACTTTCAGAGAACATGCTTACAAACAGGAGGCTGGATCAACTCTCATTGATTTGCTGCTGCTTTTTCCTTATCCAATGTCTTATCCAATCTCAGGATGAGGCAGATCCTAGGAACAGGGTGTAGGACTGGGTAAAAAAACAAAAACAAACATGCAGTACATGTCTGCAATACAAGCACAATTCCCAATGTTTTGTTTGTTTAGGGGTCATGTACATGGGTGTGTAACAGAGCAAATACAGGCATAAAATATGCACAGATATGAGTCACTCAGGAGCTGCAGCTCCTGCATTTTCCATCCATAGCAATGTAACTTACCCCTGTGCAAAGATACATACCCACTTTTGAATGCAAAGATCGATGCCGTAAAGCCACAGCAGCTGTTGCTGCTGGTTGAAGTAAATACAGGTGTATTCAGTGCTATATGAAAATATGCCAGTATTTGCTAATCAATACACCCATGTGCATAAGCCATTAAAATGCTGCATGTGCAGAAAAATGCTTGTTGGTCTGCAGGAAATTAGTGTGCTACTAATTTCCTGTTTGAGCCAACAAAGTACCTTTGCTGCTCTAAGAATCTTTGTAATGTTATCAGCCCTATCCAGTTTGTTTCTGCTGGACTACAGACCACCTCCCACTCTCCTGGCCTCCGTTACATAAAAGGAGGGGGGACTTTCATAGTCCAAAAGGGGAGAACTGGACATGGAAAACAGGAAGCCTGGAGCACACTGTATTTCTGGTAGATAGACAATAATTTTCATGTAGTTTTAGGCATTTTGAAAGTAATTTGGAAGAGACAAAACATTGGTAAATGTGCGCATATTGCTGAGATGTAACGCATGTTTTTTTTTTATGTTGACCTGACATACTTTATGCAGGAAGGTTCACCACCTGGTTGTGCTGTCCCGAAAGGCATGTCCGGATTACAAGAGTAGCTGAACAAAATGACAAATCTTTTTGCAGGTATTTCAGATTTTAATGTGTGCCTGAAGTTCAATTACTTTTTAACAATATCCCTTTTCATCAAATATAAAACATCAAATTAGAGTCATTTGAAAGAATTAAAACATTTAGTAGCCTCCCCTCCTAGCATGGTATAGCTGTTAACAGTTGGGGACAGCACAGACCTACAACATTCCACTGGCTCCCAATGATCCTAAAGGAAGGCGGACAAAGATAACAAATTATTCTCCTTGTTCAGTTTAGTAGATTAGCTAATTTGCAGATCAACAGTCCTCTCAGCTGCAAAAGCTGAGGAGAAATCGTTAACCGTTTATAATTAAAGGTTAAATGCTTGGTGATAGATTGTTCCTTAATTAGTTCCTCTGCAATGTATAACATCCACAGAACAAACCTTTTTCAATTCTTGGGTACTAGGGGGTTTAGAGATCATCAACCCACCCAAGCTTCATCTCTAATTGCATGCTTCAGACTCAAGTGCCCGTTATAGCATTTGCCTTACACCCTATGGGATATCTTTGAAGTAGGCAGTTTTTTAACATTTATGTACATTAATCTTATTTCGGTTCCCATGCAGAAAACGCATTACACTGTCAGTCGTTTGAACTGCAATATATTTTAATAAAGCAGTGATTCAACAAGGACACAGCACTGCCGTACATGCAGATAGCCATGTAAGGGTGCGACTGCAAATGTGTAACTGAAAATCATCATTAAAGCATACAAATCTGAGAAGATCTACAGTTCACCAAATGTAGGCGCCTCCTTGGTAACAAGTCTATCACAAGAACCAAATTAGAATAAGTGGCCTGGAAATTCTTCAATACATCAAAACCAATGCCGGCTATACACGTTGCAGTCTGCAGACACAGGCTCTGTAAAAGTATGGAAAGCAAGGGCCCACCTAAACAATCCATTCAATTTATATCTAATCAAGTGCACTACATATCTTGCAGAAATTCTAAATCAGATTGTGCAGGGATTGTAATGTGTGTGGCTAGTTTTAGAACAACAAGAATTACAGGTGTATGTGCTTTAAAATACAGTGATTGTTTCACCGGCAGTAAATGTTTGGGGAATGTTAAATTTTCTGCTTCATTAATATGCCCCTATGAGCCATTGTCAAGTTAACCAACACACACTGGCTACTGACATATCCAGGGAGCAGTGGTACATGATTTGCACAGGAGGGGTTAAGGTGTTTATGACAGCCTTGCTTTGCTTTCTCAATGTTAGGCAAGAAAGAAAAAAAAAAGATGGCAGGGCCCAATGGAGGAATAACAAGCTTTCTGGGGACAGACTGGAGTAACTTTTTTTTTTATTCACTGATCATACAGTGAGTTGTTTATAAGCTGGATAGTTCATATTTGGCAGCAGTTCCGTACCCACTTTAACTGATTCCCAGTTGTTGGTTGAGACCGGTAGCTGACAGTGACTATGTGGTCTCACAGCTCAATGCGCACACCTCCACATGCACCTAGCTGTTAATTGGATTTTTGATCGCAAAGAACCATGAGAAATTATTTTAATCTACAGACTGTGGGTGGGAAGGAGTTAAAACTGCTTTTTAATGATAAAAGGTGCACCGTTTTAAAAAAAATTATGCTGTTGCTGTTTTTTAGGACAGGTCAGGATTTATGTAGTCTTATAAATTTATTGATAGGTCCACTAGAAGCATTTCCAATTCAAACACTACCCTTACATTAAACAACAACAACAAAAACTCGATTGGTCTAAACAATATCTGCAGCGTGATTTATATATGGTTACCTTGAATTGTTTGTGGCTTAGTGGCATTATCGAAATCGCAGATCTTTGCCCACTCATCACGTACAGCTTCAGGTGTCATTGGGTGATTTTTCTCTCTGATAATGGCGCCGAGAGTTCTTTCCCATCGCACTAATTACAACAAGGGAATAGAAAATATTGATCAGCATCCTCAAGGTGATGGCAAAGAGTACGAATACATGCAGAATAAACTTACTTCTCAAGGATAGTTTCTAAAGGATGTTCAAAAGTGTTCAAAACTAACTGTCCTGTTTGCCAACAGCTTTATAAAAGGTCTTGCCATTTCCCCAATACTACAAAGCTCTGTGGCTCAGGAGGGAAGAGACCTTTCGTTCCAAAACTTATAAACACATGCAGGGTTTTCAGTCCCTTTGTGAAAGCACAAAAACCTGTCTACAAAAAGCGAAATTACATTTTACTCTGAAAAGCTGGCCCTGCAGACACCAGCAGAATGGAAGTGAAATGCTGTGGAGTGGTAACAATGACAGGGAGCATCCATGGCAGGCTGGAGCTGTGATACTGGAATGTTATGGTCTTCATAGGAGATAATGAACAGGTTGAAAGCATGCAGAACACCAACAAGTTAATGTAAAAGCATCCAAGATGTACGAGTGATGCTCTCCTCAAGACATTTTTATATGTGGTGTAGTGTAAAGGTAAATAGTGCTGCACTTCAATGCTTTTTAAAGTTATCATTGTGTAAAGTCACAACACTTAATATTTGTTTAGTCTGCTGATAAGGGCCAGTGTCGTTAAAGAGTAAATTGTAAGGAGAAAAATATATCCTAGTCTGTGTGAGAAAAAAATGGTAAATCCAAAGCTAGGCAGCTAGATACAGTCATGAGCAAAAATATTGGCACCACTGCATTGCTGTCAGATAATGCACCACTTTGTGCAGAAAATTGTTGCTATTACAAACGTTTAGGCATTCTCATGTTTATTTCTTTTGTTTGTATTGGTATGACACAAAAAAAGTGGAGAAAGAAAAGCCAAATCTGACACATTCCAAGCAAAACTCCAAAAATGGACTGGACAAAATTATTGGCACCTTCAATTAATATTTGGTAGCATTACCTTTGGGAAAAAAAAATAACTGATATCAATCGCTTCCTGTAACCATCAATGAGTTTCTTACACCTCTCTGCAGGAATTTTGGACCACTCTTCTTTCGCCAACTGCTCCAGGTCTCTCAGATTGGAAGGGTTCCTTTTCACCAACTGCTGTTTTGAGATCTCTCCACATGTGCTCTATGGGTTTCAGGTCTGGACTCAGTGCTGGCCAGTCTAGTCACTCCAGCGCTTTGTCTGAAACCATTTCTGGGTGCTTTTTGACGTGTGCTTTGGGTCATTGTCCTGCTGTAAGACCCATGACCTCTGACGAAGACCATCTTTCTGACACTGGGCCCTACATTGCACCCCAGAATTCTTTGGTAGTCTTCAGATTTCATAATCCCATGTACACAGTCAGTGCCTGAAGCAGCAAAGCAACCCCAAAACATCAGTGAACCTCCACCATGTTTGACTGTAGAGACTGTAGTTTTTTTCCTTAAAGGCCTCATTTCTTTTTCTGAAAACAGTAGAATGATGGGCTTTACCAAAAAGCTGTAATTTTGTTTCGTCTGTCCACTGCACATTCTCCCAAAAGGATTTTGGCTTACTGAGGTAAGTTTTGGCAAACTCCAATATGGCTTTTTTATGTTTCTGTGTCAGCAGTGGGGTCCTCCTGGGTCTCCTACCATAGTGATCCCTTTTCAATAAGATGGCGACGTGTAGTGTGAACTGACACAGTTGTACCCCTGTGCCTGAAGGTCAGCTTTAATTTGTCTGGAAGTTGATGGAGGGTCTTTATCCACCATTCGAACAATCCTTTGTTACAATATTTGATCAATTATTCTCTTTCGTCCACGTCCAGGGAGATTAACTACAGTGTCATGGGCTGTAGACTTCTTTACAACGTTGCGCACAGTGGACAAAGGAACATTAACCCTTTAGTGACCAGTGACATCCATAGTACGTCACTGGCACCGTGCCCGTTTAAACAGACTCCTGGCGGCTTTGCTCTGTTTACACTTGTAAAGCTGACTGTCGGCTTTACAATAGAAGTGATTCTGGTGCCTTAGCTGTCGCCAGATCACTCTCCTGGCAAGTAAACGTGTTTCTCGGGCTCCGCTGCCCCTTCCACAGGCCCAGGACTGGTCCGTTCACCGATTTCCTCTCCGAACTAAGGGATCGGGAGCCTCCACGTCATGTAAACATACGCTGGGTGCGTCTACGTATGAAAACGACGATCACGATATACAAGTTGTATATCGCCGTGCACGCCAGAGTGAGAGCAATAATTCTAGGGCCAATATTTATGCGCATCTCAAAACTGATGACCTGCAGGCGGTTTTAAAGTGTAGTCTACAGACTTTTTGGGGTACTGAATTTTATCACCGTTTCACAGACGCACACAATTTTTAACCTGGGCATGTTGGGTATCTATTTACTCGTTGTAACCTCATCATTTATAGTGTATTTTAAAAAAAATAGGTATTTTATTGTGTTTTGGGGCACTAAATGTAACTTAAGTGCATTTTTCACGCAATTTTTGAGTTTGATCATAACTTGTGCAACATAAAAATTTGCAACTGTCATCATTTTATTCTATAGGGTTTTGGCTTTCAGAAAATATATAATTTTTAGGTGTTTGAAGTAACTTTCAGGCCTAAAATGTGAATTATAACATGGGTGCAAAAAAAGGAAAAAAGGCTTAGGTCATGAAGGGGTTAAGATCTCTGGAGATGGACTTGTAACCTTGAGATTGTCCATGCTTTTCCACAAAAACTTGGAATGCAATTATTTCTTGATGTACCCCATCCAACACTATGGGATGTCAGTGGGCAGGCAGGTGCAGCCAGGCACTAAATATTTGATGGCCAGGCGGCAGACAATGCAGGAGGTCACAGTCATCGCATTAGTAAGGAACGAATGGGGTGGGGGGAAGTTATTTAAAGAGGGGGGATGGGGATTTTTGTTTAATTCATCATGAACATGTACTTTAAAAGTGTGGTTCCACTTTTGCGACAAATTGGGATAACGCATACTTTATATTTGTTACATGTTCACATTCATAAAACATAATTTAAATATGTACACATTTCCGCTCTGCATTTTTAAATACTTACCTGGCTTCCCTCGTGTGAAATGTTAAGGAGGGGGCTGTGGGAAGTTATGTTTGCTCTAATTAACCCTGTCTGTACTGTGATGGCAGATCTCATTATCAGATGTAAGCTAGAGCTAAACACTGCCTGTCTTAACAAAGGTTAAATACTTAGAAGCATTGTATGTTAATGAGAAGAAGCTTAGTCTGCAAGTGAAAGCACAGGGTCAGACTGAGGGAAAAAACTTGGAATCTCTACAAAGGCCTTCACCTAAAAAAAACAGTGAAAAGGAACGATATATATCTTTAAAGAATATTTTAGGTATGCAGTGCGAATAGGAACACTTAAAACGCAGAGGGTTTTTGTCATATTTGACTGAAAAAGTGAAAATACACTCTTAGCCTTATCCTCTAAAAGTAATTAGCCCCCTTTGTCAAATGCCAGAGGCTCTACTGCCCACCGACGTTTTAGCATTTTACAGTAGAAATGCAGAAGGCTGTGCTAAGCATTAGAAAAGGGTGAGGCTTAATTTTGACTTGGGTTGGAATGCATATAGTGCCAAAGTATGTATATGATGTGGGAAATTTACTGCAAGTAGAAGACTATGTATAAGAAAAGAGAGTGATCAACTGTATTTAACCTGTATGTGGATCTTTTCCTTTTGTTTCTTATAATCATCATATTGAATCTTTCCTTTGTTTTTTGTTTTTGTTTTTGTTGGTTTGTTTTTGGTCATTTTTTTAATGCTGTGATATGAGTAGTGTATAGGTTATGTACATGTCCGTAAGCTTTTAAAATAATACAATAAAAAGTATTAAAGTTAAAAACTATTTGACTTGGGCAGAGGTCTAGGCCTCATGTGCAGCTTGTACCTAGAATTAAAGGGGCTCCACAAAGATCAATCTGCAGACTAACAAGAGTAACTTGCAGCATCACTGTTACCTTAGTTGGGTGAGGTTCACTTCACGGGCCAAAAGTTACAATGTATCCTACATAATATTGAAAGTAAACTGACCTAAGAAGACATTCACTTAGTGCTACTCATCTCATCTGATGTATGATTGTATTAGCCCATTATACACTTACCTTTGCCTATATTTAGAAGTAGCACAATAAGCACTATAAAAACTATAACTAAATCTTTTAAAAAAGGGTACTGATAATCAATATGGACAAAAGGGAGCATGTGCCCTCCATTTTCCTACCCGCGCTAGAATTTGCACAACACTGAAGACCCCAAAGTGGAAGAAAGAAAAATGTATTTCAAAGTAGCATTAAAGTCTGGATTTTTTTACCTTAATGCATTCTGTGCATTAAGGTAAAAACCAAGTACCTTTGTCTCTCCCCCGTCTCTCATTCAAACTTACCTGTCACCGCCGATCCCGAAGCGATTCTCCGCTCCACATTTTTCCTATTTTCGGGGGGGATAGTGATAGAAGAGGAGCCATAGGCTTCTTCTACCATCAAACTGTTGGGTGGAGAGGGGGGTCATGGCCTGCTGCAGGGCTGTGTGCGTCTATAGACACACACAGCTACTGCGGGCATGAGCATGCACGGGTGCCTCCACAGCAGCTGCTTAGCTGATGGCGGCAACCGTGCAGGGGGCAAGGGGATGAGCGATGCACGGGCCCACTAGAAAACGAGGAACTAAAAACTTTTAAAGAAGATGTATGCAAAAGGAGGGTCTCATAGGTGGAAACATTAAAAAAAAAAAAAAAAACTTTAATAGCACTTTAAAATAAAGGTAACAGTCTTTTGAACACATAGAGGATTTTTTTCAGACTTTTATGGTGCTCTTGAAATATGACAAGAGCCCCATAGCACCAGGGAGTAACTAGCATTTTACATGCTACTAGCAGCTGAAAAAAATAAACCATCACAACAGCTAAATGCATTTTTTAATTAAAGAAATCATTGTACATTAGGTGTTAAAACCACCAAGTAAAAATGTCATAACTAAAAACAATAAAAAATGGAAAAGCGCACGACCCGGAGTAACCACTTCTAGAGATGTGGGCGTCAAAGGGTTAAAAGACAGTGTGCAAGCTCTATGGACAACAGGGTGAGGAGCCCTGTATGGAGCAACAATAAGCAGATGTATTGAGAGCGTTACTACTGTTTGAAAATTCACTCACATTTTTGGATGTCACTGTGTCTCAGGAAGAAATCCTCTGTAATCACTATGCACAATGTAGTATTTGGCCAGGATACAGGGTGAGATGACAGTGGGGTGAGTGGGGTGAATGCCTAGATGGACCAAGTGTGACAATACAGTCGGGTATTGGGAGCTGTGCAGACTCAGCTGGCCAGGCTGAGCCGCAACAGCAATGTTAGATGTATGCTGAATGGATGTCAGCGTACAAATGTCATAGCCATTAATAAAAGTTTAAGAAACGTTTACCTCTCTGTTGAATAAGTCCATAATATCAGGTGATACTATCACTCAACACCCCACTTTTAGGATACAATAAGTGATAGACAACTTGATGAGTCAATACTATAGGCATATAAAGTTGCACTTCACAAAAGGTACAAAACTAAAAAAGCAGAACCTTCTAGAGACCCATCTGAGAATCTGCCAGAAGCAAGTGGCACTGCATTACACACAATTTAGCTTAAAGCAGATTTTTACCCCCCCCCCCCCAACATTAAAAATCCTTGGTGCATGCAGCGCATATAAAACACATTACAGTAATTTATTAATTAAAACATTTTTTGTAACTCACTTTTAATGTGCTCTCACTTCCTGGTCTTTTGAGGCACTGGTAACGTTGCCAGGGATTTACAGCTCCCCCCTGGGAAGGTTACATCACTAGTGCCTAGCTGGGAGATTTATAGCTGAAAATTAAATTACCTGAATAATTCATAATAAATAATTATTCCTCCCTTTCTGGATGTACCCTGTACTAAAAGTTTATTTGTAAAAATTATGACAGAAATCAGTAAGGTAAGCTGATTGTTGCAAGGTTTCATGAATAGTATTTTCTGTTTATCACCTGAGTCGTTTCTGTGCTTTGACATTGATATTTTTAGGCAGAACATTCTTATCTTTATCAGTATTACTGAATACCCAAAAGAGAAGCACTATTTCCAAAATACTCACATTTTCCAATCCATCCTGCTCCAACCTGTGGAAAGACATGGTGACAGTTTAAATTATGTTCATCTCTAACCCCTTTTAGATCATAACTTGTGTAAACAGGATTTGCACCCCATTCCCTGTACAACACAGGGACACAGAGATGGAGAAAAGATGACCCGATACTGAGGGACAAGCACAAAACAAACTCAAGCACAAAACAAACTAATGCTGGCCATTCATGTCTCAAATTCTGGGCAATTTCTGTTGAACCGCTGGAAATTTATGCGGTTATTGTTTGGTTATTCTGACAGCCGCAGCTTTCGGCTGTCTAAATACAGGCGAGATTCCCCCATCCAATCTGTTTAGCATTAATGGGGAATCTATTAGATTTCTCATGTTCAGCCTGAAGAAATCTATGTATGACTAACTTTAGCTTTCTTTTCTTCTGTGTTCCATTTATCTTTACATGGCTTATCTTAGACTTCAAAACCATCAAAAGCCACTCTAAGAGCTATGCAACTTTATGCTTCTATCAGAGATTTTATATATATACCCGACAGGTATGTTGTCCCAAATATCTTGGAGAACTAACCACAGATTATAAATCAGGGCTCTGTGGGGCCCAACCATCACTTCCAGGACTCCGTGTTCTTTACGCTGAAGATACACTATATTGCCAAAAGTATTGGGACACCCCTCCAAATCATTGGATTCAGGTGTTCCAATCACCTCCATGGCCACAGGTGTATAAAATCAAGCACCTAGGCATGCAGACGGCTTCTACAAACATTTGTAAAAGAATGGGTCTCTCTAAGGAGCTCAGTGAATTCAAGCGTGGTACCGTGATAGGTTACCACCTGTGCAATAAGTCCATCCGTGAAATTTCCTTGCTATAAATATTCCATGGTCAACTGTTAGTGGTATTATAACAAAGTGGAAGCAACTAAGATCAACAGCAACTCAGCCACGAAGTGGTAGGCCACGTAAAATGACAGAGACGGGGTCAACGCATGCTGAAGCGCACAGAAGTCGCCAACTGTCTGCAGAGTCAATAGCTACAGACCTCCAAACTTTGTGTGGCCTTCAGATTGGCACAACAACAGTGCATAGAGAGCTTCATGGAATGGGTTTCCATGGCTGAGCAGCTGCATCCAAGCCTTACATCACCAAGTGCAATGCAAAGCGTTGGATGCAATGGTGTAAAGCACACCGCAACTGGACTCTAGAGAAGTGGAGACGTGTTCTCTGGAGTGACGAATCACGCTTCTGTCTGGCAATCTGAACGACGTGTCTAGGTTTGGCGGTTGCCAGGAGAACTGTACTTGCCTGACTGCATTGTGCCAAGTGTAAAGTTTGGTGGAGGGGGGATTATAGTGTGGGGTTGTTTTTCAGGGGTAGGTGTAAGCGCTGGGCTTGGCCCCTTAGTTCCAGTGAAGGGAACTCTTAAGGCATCAGCATACCAAGACATTTTGGACAATTTCAGGCTCCCAACTTTGTGGGAACAGTGTGGGGATGGCCCCTTCCTGTTCCAACATGACTGCGCACCAGTGCACAAAGCAAGGTCCATAAAGACATGAATGAGCGAGTTTGGGGTGGAGGAACTTGACTGGCCTGCACAGATTCCTGACCTCAACCCGATAGAACACCTTTGGGATGCATTAGAGCGGAAACTGCGAGCCAGGCCTTCTCGTCCAACATCAGTACCTGACCTCACAAATGCGCTTCTGGAAGAATGGTCAAACATTACCCATAGACACACTCCTAAACCTTGTGGACAGAATTCCAAGAAGAGTTGAAGCTGCAAAGGGTGGGCCAACTCAATATTGAACCCTACGGAGTATGTCTGGGATGCCATTAGAGTTCATGTGCATGTAAAGGCATGCGTCCCGATACTTTTGGCAATATAGTGTAGTACTTTAGGACATTGGCTGTATGTTTGGGGTCCTGCTGCAGAATGATTTTGGGGCCAATCACACGCCTCCCTGATGGTATGGAATGATGGATAAGTATCTGCTTGTATTTCTCAGCATTGAGGACACCATTCTCTATAGGTTGAACTCGATGGACTTCTTTCAAACTGTCTAACTATGTAACTATGTAACCATGTAACCATTGATCCGGACCAAATCTCCAACTCCATTGCAGAAATGCGGCCCCAGACTTGCAAGGAACCTCTACCATGCGTCACTGTTGCTGCAGACACTCATCATTTTACCACTCTCCAGCCCTTCAGAGAACAGACTGCCTCCTGCTATAGTCAAATATTTAAAACATTTTCAGTCCAGAGCACCTGCTACCATCTTTCTGCACCCCAGTTTCTATGTTTTTGTACATAGTTGAGTCGGTTAGCCTTGTTTCCACCTCGGAGGTATGGCTTTTTGGCCGCAATTACTCCATAAAGAGCCCACATCTGGCCAGACATCTCCGGACAGTATATGGGTGTACCTGAGTCCCAGGTTCGGTGCTGATGGCACTGCTGGACATTTACCAATGCCTAAGGCAAGTAAGCATGATGGGTCTTTCATCTCCAGCATTAGGTTTCCTTGATGGAACACTGTCTACGTTACTCAACGTTGCCCGTTTCTTTGTGCTTCTTCAAAGGAGCCTAAAACCCCAGTCCGCTTTGAAATCTTTCCTGGGGAAAGACCATGCAATATAACTACCTTGTGTCTTGTTGCTGTGTTTAGTTTTGCCATGGTGTATGACCTGTGACATGAAACGGTCTTCCACAACCTCACCTTAGTAGCAGAGTTTAGCTGTTTCTCATCCAGTTTTAAGCCTCCAACACAGCTATTTCTGTTTCAGTTAAAGTGACATTAAACCCTCAGATTTATTAACATACACCAATACTGTAATGTGTGCCTTACTGTAATCCATGGTTGTTTCCCTTCTCTTTGCTGCTCTTCCTTTTTTTGTATCTCTTCTCATGCTGGGGGAGAACTTCCCTTTGCAGCTAAGTGCCTCTTCCTGTAATGCTGGCTCAGGTTGTGAACCTTCATACAGACACCATGTATCCATTAGAGAGACAAGGCAGTCTGCTGCAAAACAGAAGTTCTGTCCAGCATGAGAAGAGATACGGATTTAAAAGGAAGAGCAGCAAAGAGAAGGGAAACAACCATGGATTACAGTAAGGCACACATTACAGTATTGTTTTATGTTAAAAAATCGGAGGGTTTAATGTCACTTTAATGACTGTGTTTCAACCAATCTATGAAATTGATGATTAGCACCTCCTTGGTATAATTGGTTAAACATGCACCTGACTCTAGTCCTACAAAATCCCTGACTTTGTGCATGTGTGCAAGTATAAGAATTGATGCTGGTTTGAAGCCAATGGGTAGTCACACCAAACATTGATTTGATTTAGTTTTTTCTTCTGTTCACTCACTTTGCATTTTGTAAATTGATAAAAATATATATTTCTGAAAGCATTCCTCTTTTATAGCATTTTTTCACACCTGCCACCGTACTGTACATATTAAAATATTAAAAGTTTTACATTCTGTAATAAAGTTGTAATGTTGTCAGTATACTTTCCAAAGTCTGCTCAATTACAGTTCATTTTAACAGAGCAAAACACAGAACAATGCATAGCTTTTCCTAAATTTATGAAATACAAAAATTAATTGGCCTCTTGACAACTGAAGAAATTCTCACCTCGAACAAACTGCCATTTTCCTGACAGCTTTCATGACAGAGCCACAACACCAGAGGAGCCACATACTCCGGCTTCAGAGCATCCACAAGATCTAAAATTAAACCAGACAGGCAGGCTGAGTGCAAAAAATATGTTCTCATTCATGTCATACTAGGCTGCAATTGTCTAGCATGTCGATGTTTTGTGCCATTGTTTTACAATCTAGCCCAAGGCTTAAGTGGTACTGAAACAGATTTCATGAAAAACGAAGTACAGATTGTTGCAACTAGACAGAGAGCACACAGATCTATTTAAAATGTCACAGGGGCATTCATCATTTCTAAACTACTGTCAGCAATTGCCCATTAGCCAAGTAGGAAAATGTGACATCAGTTGGGTTTAACATTGGACCTGGTCCATATGCTTTTAAGCTATGGTTTATTTTCCGAAATTAGGTCTTGTGCTTGCATCAGAACTGCTCTTATACCCAATGAGAAGGCAAAAACAGCTTGAAAGAGCTTAGAAGATGCTCAGAGGGTGCTTGGAAGCATCTCATTTGGCCATCTACACAAGTCCAAATGATGTTCTGTAAGACCAGAACTGCAAAACCTCCTTAATTGACTCCATTTAGAAAAACAATCTACCCTTAAGTATGGTTAATATGTGTAACTAAAAAAAATACAAAACGTTTGCATGCTTGGCGTGCAAGAAAAATATGGTCATAGTCAGGAAGCATGCCAATGAATATATTCACTTTGTCACCAGGAATGCTTTGTATGGACTATTTGCCACAAAGATTCCCCAATTGGACTGAAAATGTGAAGCAGTTTTTTGAAGCCTAGAACAACACATTTCACACCGTTATGAAGTCACTTTCACCCCATGTCTTTATTGCATGATTAGCCTTTCACTGGAAAATGTACTGTCCCTTTATCCATTTTGAGGAAGGGTACAGAGTCTGGAAACTAGGTTCCTGTCATACTTATCTTTTTCTACATGCGCATGGGCTCCTTCAGTTATGATTGTCATTACATTGCAGGTTCAGGTACAGGTAACATGTCAGGTACAGGTATGTGAAAAAAAATGTCCAGCTTCTTGGAAAAGAATGTATGAATTATATTCATTAAATAATGATTGCACCAGATAGGTTGATTTTTTTTGGGTGTACATGACTTTGATTTTAATCATCACAAGGTATAGTTTCAATATCGGACTGGAAAAATCAGTTATTTCCATGTATTTATTGGGGTCCTGTGTGCATACAGGTTTTACTGTTCATGTGTTCATCCCAAATTCAGGCACTTTTGCAGTACACTAAACAACGAGATTAGGCATTCTTAACATTCTCTTAGGCGGGACCTTTACTTTAATTTTAAATAGACGACAAGTTGACTTTACAATAATGCTTTTCAATTATGTATTCAGAGGCTTTGAACAACAAACAACTTTTTATCAGTTCAAATTAACATTGAAATTATCATTTTCATCTTAACATACCTTACGCCACACATAAATATTTGCTGAGATTGAGAATATGTCACAAGCCTGGAGAAGCTTACTATTCAAGGATCCCAAGTGTTTAGAATACTCAAGCCTGCAGTATATGCATAACTACTGCCAGCACCACTGGGTATGGTTTCCCATCTGCATATAAAATCCTCAGTTTGGAGACTTTAATGAATTTGCATAGCAGAAACTGTGAGCAGCTTCTTGTCTCCCAGAATAAAAATCCCAGTAAAGCAGGCGCACTTCTATTCTTGTCAGACAGAGGCAGAAATAAGCAATGTGAGCTCCAAATCTACTTTCACTCATCCCACACTGCTTAAAGATTTAGCTTGCCTTTGCTGGAGCTCATCTGTAGAGGTGTTTGTTTAAATATTTAGAGCCAAGCTGGTGCCTCATTGCTCCTACTATCTAGGTCACAAACTCACATCTTCAAAAAAAACATTCAAAACTTGACCAGGCATATTCTATGTTCCTGAATCTCCTTCCCATGTCTGCGTGAATATATTCCACCAAGTACGCTTACTCTACTGCCCCATTTTCTTTCAACAGACTGATAATAATAATAATGCAAATGGTTAATAGTATATTTTCAAGGAAAGCTAGAAAGTATTTTAATTACTGTAACTTTCATTTTACAGAAATGTTTAATGTGGCTGTCACATCTTTTTTACTTGTATGCTGTGTGATATTTTTACAATTGTACTTTACATAATGATTTTTAGGTTCTTCTGCTAGAGGTCAACTGCATGTCCAGGACACGCAAATATGGTCTAAAAAAAGAGGCATCTTGTAAGCTTTTTGTATTTCTTCCAGATCTGTGCAGTAATCCAGCGTAAAGCTTTCCATCTGTGCAGGAGCTTCTTGTAATAATGACTCATTACTGCTGCTTGTACAGAATGACTGGTCTTGTATCCTCCCCCCCTCTTGTAGTGGGTGGGCCTTCTGAGTCCCACCTCCCACAGCTCTGCTCTCTCCACAGGCTACGTACAGCACAGTGATGATGCCACCGCTACTTTTATAAGGTGATATGTGGGTTGGCAAAGACAATTGGGGCATATAAAGTGGATTTCTATCCTTTGTGGCTATTAATATTTTTAAATTAACTTTTGTGCCTGGAGTTCAGCTTTAAAGTGGAAGTTCACACTAGAATTACTCAATGAGCATTAAACAGCCATTTAACACATATACCGTAATAAATGCATAGCACCATGCTTGACTTCCATCTGCACTCTGATTGTCCAGCAATCAGCATTGGAAAATTGCTGGCTATTACCAGCAACGCTGTGCAAATCCTGATGTTTCTCAGCCTACCTCATGCTATCAACATTCTGTGATTGCAAACTGCATGTGACTGCTTGAATGTGCTTCCTCTGTGCCCTGATACTGTCAAAGGGGTAGGATAGCATGAGGGGGGCTGAGCGACATCATGAGTTGCATGGTGTTGCGGATAGCAGCCAGCCGTTTTCAAGCTCTAATTTCTGGACAACTGGAAACAAACACCTCTATAGATGAGCTCTGGCAAAGGCAAGCTCATCTCTAGATTCTATTCTTTTTATTGAGTCGGAGTAGGAAGAAAAAGAAACATTGAAACAAATTTACCATGTTGCACTTTGCAAGATGACCACAACCTGATGCTAGCCCAGCTTGAGCATCAACTGTCATGAATGGGCAAGAACTGGACCATGTAAGATTTTCATTGTAGACCGTATCAAGCACATCTGATAGTCAGAATAATTTATTACCGTACACAAAGATTTTCTATCCATCTTGATCAAAAATCTCTGTGTGATGGGCACCCATCCTCAATTTACTCAAGAGAAAAGTTTTCTGTGCTTGCACCTGTACACAACACCACTAAAGTAATAAAAAGAACTGCAAAAGGTTCTGGCAGATGACATGCTCATGCGTCACCACCCACCTTCAGTGAAATGTATGCTCGCCCCATAAGTGTGCTTGCACACCTACAACTGGAAAACAAAACCCTTTAAAGTACAACTGCCACGAGAGAAATCTGTGAGCTGGCAAAGATGTCCTTCTGAAAATGCTAGTTGTGGACTTGGAACCCAAATGCAAACAAATGAAAGTCAAGGAAAAGTCGGAATTTCTCATCTTTAAACTTGTCACGGTTCAGTGACTAGGAGGGTATTAAAGCCAAAGCATCAGCATGTCAGTCAGGGAGGTACTATTTTCACAAGGAAAAGTCAGCGAGGACAGCATTCTTAAAAGAAGACTGGGCAAAGATTTTGGCAGCTGGCGAGAGAGCTCGTGGAAGTCACCTCGCTGGAGGGCAGGCGAGTGCACTTCTTTTCTAAGGACCGGGTGGAACACTGCAGTAATTATTGTTGTACTGCATGCGTTACTGCTGCACACGTCATAAAGGAATTGTATGTTGCCATTCATTTTGAATGGCATGCCAAATGACATACACAAAACACTTCCATTACAGCAACAAGACACAGTGGACCAGATAAACTATGGTTCAGATATTTCACTCACGTCAATATTTGGCACAAAAGGAGCACCAAGAGGATGATGCCGCAAGACAGTTACACATTCTACTATGCACCGTATAAACTGTATGCGCTGTGACATAATAGTTTATTGACGTGAGATGCACCAAAATAGGATGTCATACCAAAGTTCGTATTCCAAACAACCAGCAATCTTTATCTGGCCCAATTAATAAATAGAGTGAGAAGTGTGCATGTGCAGTAGGCTTAAAACATGCCTCTGACTTCCTTTCTTAAAAGCACCATGCAAAGACGCACAGTGAAGATCTACTGGTATTGATACACTGCATGCATTACTGTATAAATCTTGTAATGAAAGGCAATGTTGAAGAGAGTTGTACTGCACCATACATGTTACCTACTGTGATAGGCAGTATAAAATGGAGTGAAATTTGCACTGGTCAGTCTAAGAAACATAAGTGGGGAATCCATGTGATGCAGGGTAGAGTCTACAAACAGTTACGCAATTTTACTAAGACATGGTATTAATATGTATAAATAATCATGGGTTCTACTATGCAAATAAAACCTTCTTACTAAAACGTAAGGAATTAAACTAAAACTGCAGTTAGACTAATGCAGAACAAGTCTGCATTGCACAGTAAAATTATACATTTTGGACCAGTCTATGCAATGGAACTCAATATGAATGGGTGTAAATCACGAAAGACTGTAAAAACATGCAATGGTAAAAAATGAAGTGTCAGTGAGTATTTTAAAAACATTGATAGGTATTATGTCAGCACTCCCAAACAAAATTCAGAACTTTTCAATAATAACTCTACTTGAACAGCTACAGAAAGTGTGAGCAAATGTCAGTTAGTAAGGTAAGGTAACTGATTTCTACATGATATGACATGATTACCTTGTGGCATGACAGTCTGAGTGAGTCGGGAACCAGCAGTGGGTGCAATCGCATTAGAATGGACGTTGTACTTCTTCCCCTCAATAGCCAGGGTGTTGGAAAGACCCAGCAACCCAAGTTTAGCAGCACTGTAGTTAGCTTGGCCAAAGTTTCCATAAATTCCAGCCGCTGATGAGGTCATGATTATCCTGAAAATGTAAAGCATGAATTTCAGTTAAAAAACAAATGTTTTATTTTTGCATGCAGAGCAGGTACTCTGTAGGTCAGCTTTAGGGAAACATGTTTGAGAAGCATTTATCCTATGCTAAAAATAATATATTTATTTATATTACACATTTAAATAGGCACGTGAAGAGACTGAGCATATTAACAGAGAAAGTTTCCAGCCTCAATGATGCCCTTGGTTTTCCACAAGTCTGGCAAATGACCTAAGGAAGGATACTGGGGGGTTAGAAAAAAAAAGTATCAAGTTTTGAAAAACCACAGAGGTCACTGGTAGCTCTTCCCAACTCATTTTGCCCACTCCTGGACTCCATTAGAGCTCGGAAACTGCATGATGAGAAGCATATTTTGTTTGTTTACCCCTACTACCAATTTGACAATGCAATATCCAAATGGGAGAGAACAGGAAGGAGAAACTAAAGTCCTGACACCCAATACGTATGCACACAACAATACATATGGACATCAGAGGAGTCTCACCAAGAACTGACCATATATATTCATGTTAGGTCTTCACCATCTGGTGAAGGACCACAGTGTTCTTTAAATACCACATGACAATAATTGCATTCCCTCCCCAGTGCCCCACTGTCTGCTGACTTTCAAAGCAATTAATAACCTTTGCCCACTTAGCCAAAGGATCTACTAAAGCCATATATCTCATTCTTCTTTCGCTCCTCATACAGAAAAGGCCTGGACATGTATATGTGTATGTATGTATGTATGTATGTATGTATGTATGTATGTATGTATGTATATATATA
>NW_017306547.1:708363-733233 GCF_000935625.1 Nanorana parkeri
TAACAAGATAAAACGTCTCCAATTCGCACAGGAACACAAGGATTGGACAGTCGAGCATTGGAAAAAAGTCATGTGGTCCGATGAATCATGTTTCCAGTTGCATCATGCAGATGGCAGAGTGAGAATTTGGCGGGAACAGCATGAAAGCATGCACCCCACATGCATGAGTACAACCCTTCAAGCTGGTGGGGGCAGTGTTATGATTTGGGGCATGTTTTCCTGGCATGATTTGGGCCCTTTAATTTGTGTGGAACAACGTCTGAATAGCACAATATACCAAAGTATCGTTGCTGATCAAGTTCATCCTATCATGTTGATGGCGTATCCCAATAGAGATGGCTTCTCCTAAAAAGACAATGCGCCATGCCACGGTGCTCGTATTGTGCAGGAGTGGTTTCAAGAACATGAGGGAGACTTTACTTTGCTTAGGTGGCCCCCACAATCACCAGATCTCCTACCAATTGAGCATTTGTGGGACGAAATCTAAAGAGCCAGCAGGCAGCTGGTTCCACAACCATCGAATCTCACAGAACTGGACAGTGCTATTCATCAGGCATGGTGTCAGATTCCTCGCTCACCTTTCAACAAATCTCGTGAATTCATTAGCCATTACATTTACATTTACCATGCTCTTTAAAGCACTGTAAATGTGTGCTTACTTTTACATGTTTTACTTTTAGCTGGCCACATACTAGCTGTTTAAAAACGCTCGATGCTCCAGTGTCAGAATCCTGAGAGCAGGGATTTTTAAACACAAGGCAGACAGTCTTGTTATGGCCTGGGTGGAGCAGAGATTAATACTAAAGTAGTGACAACCAGGCTCCTCAAGAAACACAAAAAATGAAGGTGGTATTACTCCTGTGAGACATTATACTGTGTTAGCTACATGTTTAGCTTGGCGCTCCATAAATTCCTTTGCAGGGCCATCTCTTCTGCAGGACAAAAGAACTTCACTTCATCTATGGGGTAGCTCTGATGCCTTTTGGGGTCCCTGTAGTCACCCCTATGTGCAGGCACCTGAATGTAGCTACAGCTATGCACTCTGTGTGCAGGTTCTCAACAACAGGTTGCATAGTAACAAGAACTAATCTCTGCTCCTGCTTGTGTAACCTAAATCAGGAGGTCAGTTGTTCCTTCTGTGCCTTGTTGAATGCACTCCTAGACAGAGGACTAGGGGACTCTTATGGATATAGATACAGCAGTGGCAAAGTTTCTAAAAACTCTGATTGCGTTACCACGTTCCAGAGGCTCTGTGAGAAAACTGTCGTGCAGCTAACCAATGAAACTGCTTTGCTGAGGTAAGTACCAAATCATTCAAATCATGTATAAAGAAAACACACTATATTCTGTTCAACGATTCCTTATTTGCATTCTGGAATGCTTATGAATCAGTAATTTAGAACTTTTCAGTAATCAGCAACACAATTAAAATATTAACAGTGCAAAACAGGTTTTCAACAAATTCCAAACACATAGTGACCTTATACATAGATTGTAACAGACAAAAGTCACTATAATTACTGGAATACATCCCAAACAAAAAGGCGATACATTAATTGAACTTAATCTCTAATCAAGAATGTGCCACAAACCAAACAAAATCAACATATTTTGAAAATACTTAAATTGATGTGAAATCAATCCACGGCTTTAGGGAAAACAGTAGTGAGGGTCAGCAATAGTTCAAACAATCTGAGCAGCTGTTGGAAGATGCAGAAAAACTTATTTCAAAGCCCAGTTGGTATAACAGCTGTTGACGTGCCATCAGTGTTTTATAAGCGATCATTAAAGTCCTGTGCGGCAGAAGCTAGATAAAAACATCTCCAAAACTAGATAAATGTGCGTTTTTAAGAACATTGACCCATCATCTGAAAAAGACAGTGGACCATGTCAGCATGGAGCTGGCTTCTACATACATTTTGGTATTCAGTCCTATGACCATACAATACCAAGGATACACTCCTGTACAGGGTACAAGAAAAGCATTACACAGGATCTAAAAAGTTTATTCTCTGCCAGCATTATTGCAATAGTAGGTCTCAGGAAACAGCTTCCTCTCAGTTCTAGAGGGCCACAGTATCCCAAAACTTGAACCAGTTCCTTACAAGATACTGCTTTTCCCTTTTAAGCCATCATTGTGACCAACAGTGAGGTGCAGAAGGTGTCAGCCAGGTGCTACCTTCCTAGGAGAAGGTGACACTTCCATGCCCAGTTCCATGGGCTGTTAAGGTACTCTAGACGAGAGGAGTAGATGCCTACTATTGCAATGAGGTTCTAGTGTAGTCACTTAAAGTTAACTTCTCATTTTAAACTTGTTAGCCAGACAAATAAAACATTGACAGTGCATCTGTGGCACATAACAGCTCCCTCACTGGACAGGGGAATGGCAGCAGGCTGGACTTGAAGTTAGACACAAAAAGGTTTCTTTTCCTGACCTAACAAACAGTAACATAAGGCACCTTGAGGTATCTGCTATCATACAGAACTTTTTTTAACTTTTAAACATTTAAAATATCTGGTTTTCTTCAAAGTGTATCTATAGCCAAAAGTTTATTTTGGCTTTGGATACAGAAGGAAAGGGGTAGCAATCATCAGGTTTTTATTCCTGTGACATCCCCCCTCACACCAGGGAAATTAATTCTCTATTTGTCCTGGTAACCATCATCAGGACTAAAAGTAAGGGAGATACAGAACATTTTGAGTTCTCACCAAAACAGAAAATATGGGAGAAAACTTCCCATGAGGAGATTAGTTGCTGTAAAAACTGTGTGGGTTTCCCTCACCTCGGATATTTCTGTTTAAATCACTTCCTGTTCTGTTTACATGACAGGGAATGAAGAGAATCTCCCCAATCGAAAACAGATGGAAAAAATAACCAGACAAGGGTTAAAGAGAAAATGTATTAGCTTCAGATAAACACGAAGGAGGAGAACTTGTTTTCTTGATTCCCTCCTCCTAACACACTCTTTCAAGCCCGGAAAAAGAGGCTTGAAAAAGAGGCATAGCCTCGAAACGCGTAGCCGACTTTAGCTTGACACCCCCCACCAGCCAGCGAGATGGACTGTTTTGCCGACCAGTCCCGTGCTCGTTTCTAAGTTCCATCACTCACTGGTTGCCGACAGTGATAGAAACGCCGCAGATCGGCTTCTGTTTGCCTCCTATTTTTACAGCCGACAGGACTTAGCGTGGCCAGCTGTTTCCTTACGGCACCCGACAGCACCAAAACAACTAGTGCTCAGCCCGATCTCTGACATGGCTACATGATTCCACCTCCAGCCAGCCATAAATCTCCCTACGCTATAGTCACATCTCCCTCCCTGCAGCTATCCAACGACCTTCAAGCAGAACGACAATCATTACGCATTCCCCTTTTAGATGACTATGAGCACATGCTCAAAAAATAAAAAGCTAACTCGTACGTCCTCCATAACAAACCCAGCTCCTTTCTAGCTAACTCAAAGGTAGAAATGCTCGTTCCAGATTGGCCTTCCTGATTGACCCGGAGACGGGGAAAAAACAATTTACTCCCAACAAGAAGGCTAATATATTTAAGTCATATTACCACACACTGTATAATTTTACCCCCATACCCCCCAACCGAATGATTGTAATATTCAGACCTTGTTAAACCGTCTTAACATGCCGTCCTTATCACCTCAACACATAACTCAACTGTCTAAACCTTTTTCTTGTTCAGAAATTAGAACCGTCATAGCCTTGCTCCCTATGCACAAATCCCCTGGTGGGGATGGATTTCCGAACGAATACTATAAAACCTATGCAGACACTCTCACTCCTCACCTTACTAATGTCCTCAACAAGGTAATGATTACTAGTTCTTTTCCTGGTGAAATGTTGCAAATTATCATAGTTAGAATCCCTAAACCTCAAAAAGACCCGTTTCTTCCAGGCAATCATAGGCCTATATCCCTTCTGAACTCTGACATCAAAATGTATGCAAAAGCCTTATCGCTGCGTCTTCTTTACATACTCCCTTCCTTGATCCATCCGGACTAAGTAGGCTTTACGAAAGGCAGACAAGGCCCGGATGGCACTAGGCGTATCCTCAATATTCTCCGACACATTGAAATAGCCAAATTGCCCTCACTACTCCTCGCCTTAGACGCCGAAAAGGCGTTCAACAGAGTTCATTGGGGAAACCTTAAGGCAGTGCTCCAGAAATTTGGTTTTCAAGGCTCCATCCTATCAGCCATTTTAGCCCTCTACTCTTCCCCCAGTGCAAGAATTCTCCTCTCAGGCACTCTGTCAGATCCTTTTCCTCTTACTAATGGGACCCGACAAGGATGTCCCTATGTCCCCCATCATCTTTGTACTACTAATGGAACGCCTGGCACATCATATCCTTTCCGACGTGCACATTACCGGAGTTACCGTCGGCCCTACTACACATAAAATCAGTCTCTTTGCAGATGACATTCTCCTTGTACTTACAAACCCTACTACTTCCTTACCAGCAGTATGCTCGTTACTATCCGAATTTAGCAAAATTTCTTTTTATAAATTAAACATTTCAAAATCGCAAATCCTAGACCTCCATATCCCCACATCTCTGAAAAAAACAGCTATCAGCGAAATATCCGTTTTCGAGGGGGCTGACTTGATTCCTTACCTAAGCATCACTCTGCCTAAGACAGCCAAACACTGCTACGACCTCAACTTCAAACCACTCCTTCAACAAATTCCCACTGAACTACAACGCCTTTCCCACTACTACCTTTCAGTGTCTGGCAGTATAGCAGCTCTAAAGATGTTTATCCTTCCTAAAATCCTCTACATTTTTAGAACAATACCTGTTATACCACCTTCCTCTTCAACAACATTTATCCCGATTTAACTGGCAGGGTCGTAAACCCAGATGTGCGGCCCATAGCCTATATAAAAATAGAATGGTTGGCGATCTGGCACTGCCTAACCTAAAATGCTACTATAGCGCAGCTCTGTTAGATCAACTTCAATATTGGTGCAAACCTACTCCAGATAAGCAATGGGCAAATATGCAACTGTGGTTGCTAAAAGCGAAATCTGCGGTGGATCTTCCAGTTTTCAGCCAAGCTCGCAAAAATTCATTACACTCCATCATATGCTTCCATTCAAGCCACTCTAGAAGCATGGGTATCCATGTCTTTATACTCACCCTGTCGTCCTCTCTACAAAACATTCACCCCACACTTAATGTTTTGACTTACTGCATCCCTCATATCTCTTTAACTAAATGGACTCACCACGGTGTTACCCACATAAGAGATCTTTACTCTTCCAACGATACCTTAAAATCCCTAGCATTATTGTCCTCTCAATACAACGACGGTGGAATCCCAACGGTGGAATTTCACCGATATTACCAAATTACACATTTTCTATAGAAAGCGCAGAAATCGGGCACAATACAGATGGACTCAAACATATACAAATTCCTTTTCAGCCCTTCCCCCTCCTTCAAAAGGTACTACCCTGTTCTATAAGTTCCTAGGGAACACTCTTGGCTTCATGAAAACCACACATATGCTGAAATGGGAATGAGAATTGGGAAAGATATTCTCTGAGCAACAATGGTTGAAAGCCATTCAAATTTCTTATATAAGCACCGGATGTGCCTCTCATTGGGAAGAGTTTTACAAAATGCTCCAAAGATGGTACCATACACCTTATAAGTTGTCCAAATTATCCGCCTCCCAATCACCGAGTTGTTGGAGATTATGCTGAGACATCGGATCTCTAGCCTATATATTTTGGCACTGTAAAACGTTACGCTCCTTTTGGAATGGAGTATTCCACCTAATTTCCAAATTTACATCCCCCCCTATCTCACCTTCTATTTCACTAGCATTGCTTCATATCGACCTGAACCTACTTCCCCCATGCTCTAGAGTTATCGTTTCCCATATTCTCTATGCAGCAAAGTCTTTAATCTCACGGCAATGGCTCTCCCCCTAACTTCTCAGAAGTGATCCAAAGGACCAATCTACAATGCGCCTACGAATGTATGTACGCATACAAAAATCACACTTTCCATCAATTTTATAGACAATGGAGTAAATGGCTTACAAGCTCCTTTTACTCACGGTGACCACACATATTCAATAGAATTTTGTAGTTTATTTTCTGTTTTTAGTTAGTTTGTATTGTTTTGTCTGTTACAGGTGTCACTGAACTCATTGTGTCATCTATACTGTGTCCTACTCTCTACATAGCATCTAGGACATGGACGCCAATGCATGACGATCTATTTGTATGTACCAACCTGAAAGCTCTGTATTCCATTATCAAGTATCGAGGCTGTTTTGTCTTCCTTATGTTGTTCACTACATAACAAAAAATTTAAATAAAATAAATATTGTTGGAAAAAAAAAAAAAAGTAGAAAGACCTACATTGTGTGAACAAAAACAAAAAGGTAGGCATTGGCAGCACCCCTAATGTATTACACTGAAATGGTAGAAATAATCTAAAAAAAAAAATGTTTGCACTAACCAAAGAGCCCATCATAAAAACCTTAGATGGCAGCATCCTGGAATCAATAAAATTGTTCTTCTGGATACCTCTGGTATGAAACATATAAAAGCCACAATAATGCATTAATTATACAACAAGTTTCACTCACATTTAAAATGAAGCAGTCTGTGCTTGTATATTGCCTTGGACAATACATTCACAGCCTGTTGTGGACAACAGCCAAGCCATGCATCAAGTACAGTTCTTCATTTCACACTGGAGAGTACAAACACAGTGGCCTGTTAGGAGATGTAACTTTGACGGCACCTCTGTAAACAGAGGAGTGATTATCAGATTCGAAGTCTCCCGGAAGATTATTTTTACCATTTGAAATGAATGCACTAGAGGTGCATCTGGTGTCTGACTTTTCTCTATATTTATTGTGAAAGCACTCATTTGTGGCTTTTGATTCTCCAGTTTCGAAAATTCACTTGCTTGTTCGTTATATGTGTAGAATTATGCAAATTGGTAATGCATTTGCCCAGAATTATAGATTTTTCACTTATAAAGGTTTCAGACAAGCTTGCAAGTCCACATTCAGGGCAATAATGATAACCTGAAATGTATATCTGATTTACCTGCCTTGATTCATACAATTTGCAGCTAAAAAGTTCATCTTGTTTTCTTATTCTATTCAAAACACCTAGCTTGAGTATGTATGTACACACATTTATATATAAATGTGTCGCCAAGACTCTTGTATTTTCAAGTTAAGTTATATTGTACTAAGTTGTCAGCCTGCGGAATTTAAAGGGTGCACAATTTGTGGGGTCTGTAAAACCTGCAGAGAAAATCTGCAGGAGAGTTTCAGCAAGTACTGCAATCCTGCCGACAGCAGACTGGATTGTCCTGCAGGATGTGCACTTTGTCATGTACAATTTAAAGTGACTCTATGCTGTTTTTGTGAGTGGTGGAATTTGGTAAATCTGCAGTATGAAGGACTTAATACAGGAATTGCTGCAGTCTAATGTTCCCCAGCAACAGGACACTGCCCCACAACCAAAAGCTAATCAGCAAAACTTGGCACATCAGCAAAAGATCCTTGCCCAGCAGCAACAGGCTTATTAAACTTAGCAAGAAATGAATAGACTGCTGGCGGCCTAGCTGGTGATTACTGAGGCTTAGGTGGCTACTTTGACTCGGGTAAGAGAAAAAGTCCAACACTATAAAATCAAGCGTTTCAACAACTTATGGCTTGAGGTCCAGAAGTCTCCGATGTCATCCAAGGTTATGGTGGTGAAATAAAGGTGATTATTTGCAGAAAATAACACAACTGGATGACCGAGTCCTATGTAATCACTTTTAAATGGACAGCAGAATGCGAGACCTAGCCCAAAGAGGAGTGGGTAGGGCTTCTGGCCCCTTTCCTTTACAGAGAACCCCAGAGGGGCTACTGGTCATAGAGGTGGCCAAGGACTATGAGCAACTGAAAGCTGAAATATTCCGACACCTGGGGATGACGACTTGTGTACATGCCCAATGCATATTGCTGCTGGGCTTATTGGAGGACCACCTCTTTCCTAGATGCAGGAGCCTCTTTGTATTACATGAGGAGCAGGTGTAACAAACTGGTGGCTCTGATGAAGTGAAGTGTGCTCTCTGAGGACCTCCATGTCAGCTCTTACTCAACTCAAGATGGGAGAAAATTATTGTGAGTCTTCCCCAGAGTGTCAGATCTTAACCCTAAATACCTCATTATCGCAGTCCACTGGTACCCCTGTCTGTAATTGAAGTCCCTTTTGAGTGAATAGCAATAAATACTTGTATTGCTATTACACAGTACTTCTGATGGATTATGCCACCCTTTATCCCTAGGCTGTTCCTCCAAGTACCACTTCCTTCAAAACCATCACCAAACAGTTGTTTTACATTTTCTCACAGTTGTGTTGTCCTGGAGGACTCCCTTTATGTCAAAAGTTATGAACGAATTGTGGCATTTGTTGAATATTAAACACATGCACATTGAGACAGAATGTTTTGTGGAAAGGTTTAATAAAACCTTGAGAAGTATGCTGAAGAAGGTGGCAGAACTATCTGTTGCCCTATTTATTGTTTATGACCTGCAAAGTTCCATAATCCTCAACAGGTTTCCTTACCTTTGAACATAATTTTCCTGAAGAAACCTGGGAGAATTTAAGTCATGCTGTACAAAAGCTTAAAAGAATATATTATAGCTATGCAAGACTGTATTGAAGCTGATATCCCCATTGTTTGGGAGCATATGCAATAGGATCGGGAGGGCCAAAGTAGGGTGTATGACAGATGGGTGAGAGTACAACTTTCCAGCCAAAGGATCCAATGTTGGTCTTGTTCACACTGTAGAAAGTAAGTTTCTGGTGAAATGCAAAGCCCTTATGACACAGTGGAATGCATAGGAGAGATGAACTACAAGGTGTAGCAAATTAGTCATGTAAAGAAGCAATTAATCATGTAAAACTGGTAAAGACCTGGAAGGATAGAGAAGTTCTCTCAGCTATGATCAGCAAGCCCCTGGTGACAGGAGAATGAACAAACAAAGCCAAAGCGTTTACTTTTCATTTGCCCAAAAACAGGAAGTAAACAATGTCTGTAGCAGAATAAAGACGTGTTCTCCGGCTGCACTGGGGTAATTAAACTTAACATTGTCATAGACTCCAAGGTTTGTGGCCGTCGGGTATAGAATGATTAGCCCTGTTGAATCACATTTTCAGATTCCATTTTGTCTATGTAATATTATGTGTATGTAATGTGTGTATATATGTATGTATGTATGTATGTGTATATCTATCTATAGATAGATAGATATATATCTATCTATCTATATATAGATAGATATATATCTATCTATCTATATATAGATATAGATATACACATATATAATATAAAATAAATATACACAGAAAAACATTTCTGCTTTATAGGTATATAAATGTTTGTTAACAAAGGGCTTCTTCAGGCAGAGTGGTAGCTAAAACAGATAAACATATGAAAAGACTGATTATTAATATGCAATCATTCATTTCATAGCTGGCTAAAAAGGGAAACGCTTACCAAAAAAAAAAAGTGCAAAACCACTTGTAGTATGTAGCATGTAGTCAGTCATTCTAATAACAGAAATGGTCACACCAACATGGTCTCCAGGTCCTGACAATCTAGATCTGTCAAAGCTTGTTTGCACTGGGGTAACGCTTTTCCATGTACATAAAGTCTGCATTAAACTCTACTATAAGCAACCCTTCTGACTAACGTTCGTGGAACACAGGCTGAGCTTCTCAAAGAGCACATTCTGCATAATGATTGCGCAGAGCTAACGGTGCCCACATTCTATAAGCACTGCAGTCCATGTTATTTGGTTCAGAGGGATCATATGTATAGGTGCATCTATAGATGGCATATGGATTAAGAACTTAAAGTCAAAGAATGAAATTATATGAACTGCAACTCTAAACCTGGATCTTTTCTAGCATATTAAAATGAAAAATATAAATAAAACACACTACAAGTAATGACTTCACAAACACCAATCACCCCTGGCCAACAGGGAGTTAACAACTCCCCATTATATTTATGGAAAAAATGTGTAATTCTGCAACTTATTTCTAAAACATCTGTGGTGCCCCCTGTGAGCACATCTCAGCTGTAAGATTAAAAAGAAAAAAAGAAAATGTACCAGTTGACTAGTTTACATATTCTTGATAGATGATTCTCATGTTGCAATTGCATATATTGTCTTACAATTGGGAGAGAAAAAAACATCACACAGCACAGACTTAAAAAGCATGCTTCAAGATATGAAGATGAGATTTGCTGAAAATCACATGCAAGAAACACTTAAGGAGACCCTGTCACCATTTTTTTTTTTTAAATGCCAGTAAAAGAACAGAAACCGAGTGTTTTAAATGCTTACTAGTAGTGTTTTGCATTTCCATTAATTTTTTTTATTCAATTGACTTTGGAGTAGCCAACTTTTCTAGTAAATTCCATGGCAGTCAATTCCCTAGCAGCCTGCCTCTTTGCACATCATAGTTCTTACCTTCTGAGAGTTTCTAGTTCTGTGTGCTGACCCAGGTCCTCCACCTCTCCCCTCCCTACATAAACTTTTAGGTAGCTGCCAGAAGAGAAGCAAAGTGGGACACTATATAATGTCACTTGAGTGATAGCTCAGTCTGCTGGGGCTGTGGACATCACATCCAAAATGGCGGCAGACAGCAGAAGTTTCTGGGCTTTTGTGAAAATACACCTGGACAGCTTTAACAGCCAAGAACCATGAATAAAATATGTTAAATGCACATATAATCTTATGGGAAGATTTTTGTTGAAATGGGGTCATTTAAAGAGGTCTCAAAGGGTATTTCCATTTTTATCCCATGGTGAATTTGAGAAAAAGGAATTACCCCCTTCCAACCAGTTGGCTCCAACTAACTCAGCTCTGCATCCTTGAACTTCCTGTCCATTACAAGATCACAAGGGACAGCATAGTCTCCATCAGCTGTTCATCCACTAGGGAGGAGGGTGAGCAGGGCACTGGCTTGCCTTGCTGTGTCTGTGTGTGTGTCTCCACTTGGACCACGTGTACTAGCACACAAAAGGATGGCTCCATTGGACCCCGCAAGGTAAAGTAGCTACCTTAAAACAGGACATCAGGGCCAGTGCTCAGAGGACTGATTCTGCAGGAAACTAAAACATTTAAACATCAAGGAGCAGTGTCCGTTGTAAGTGACTTAACCGGCATTTTAACCCCTTAATGACCAGTGACCTCCATAGTACGTTACTGGCATCGGGCCCATTTAAACAGACTCCCGCCGGGACTCTGTTTAAACTTGTAAAGCCGTCTGTCGGCTTTACAGTAGAAGTGATTCTGGAGGCTCAGCTGCCGCCAGATCTCTTCTACGGGCCGGTAAACGGGCTCTATAAAAGATGGAGGTAAGCATTTCTGGATCTAAATGTACATGAATGTCATCTCCAAAATATAAACCTTATGGAAGTGTACAGGGCGCTTACTGGTAGCTCACATACATGAAGCGGCCTCTAGGGTGCACTTCTGGTGTGGTCCAGAAAAAACAGGTTTGCTAGATCAAAAGTTCAGAGACCACAATGGCGTTTATTCATCATAAAATGACATAAGCACAAGACAATGTGTTTCAGGGCTTTGTTTGTCATTTCTAACACATTAAGGCATGTTGCCATTCAGACTCCCACCAGCCATTTTAAGCCTTGATTAAGAGGGCCCATTAGAAATCCCACAACATGTTGGCTTGTGCTTATGCTATTTTATGATTAAATTAAGTCTTCATTGTCTCTCATTATTTGGTCTGGCACTCCAGTTTTTTTTCCAGTACCCAAGAATTTTTACACATTTGCATATGGCAAACATGAAGTCGGCTGTTGGTTCTATGGACGAAATATTTGGACTTCTGCTAGTGTCGATGCACTGGGTCTCCCACAGTTCTTACTGGTTCTTCTCTCAGACCTCTAAGACATTGCTGTAACCCCGGGGTAGCAAACCTCCGGCCCTCCAGCTGTGGTGAAACTAAAAATCCCATGATGCATCTCTCTTCGGGAGTCATGTCTGTGGCTGTGAGAATCTTTCAATGCCTCATGGGATTTGTAGTTCCACCACAGCTGGAGGGCCTGAGGTTTGCTACCCCTGCTGTAACCTGTAATGGGCGGCGGTCAAGTAGGAACCAGTGAGGACTGCAGAGGACCCAAAAAATTAACACATCTGGAAATGCTGGTTTCTTTTCGGACTTCATTACAAGATTTCTCAGCATCCGAATAGCAATTGGCATTCAGCAACAGGAATGGTAAGCATTCAGAGTTCTTCAACAGGTATGCCTTGGTTTAAAAAATATACTATAGCAACAGGCTCACTTTAATGATTACGTTTTTGGGGTTAAGGTCAAGTTTTAGGGTTAGGTACATAACGTTCTTGGTGAAAAGTTTGTTGCTTACTATGTTCCTATGCCCCTACTGTGTTCTGCAATGACATATAGGACAGCGGGAGAAACCACAGTGAGGCTGAGATTAGGATGACAACCCCAGAGCCTACATCTTAAAAAAACCTAGTCAGCAATGACTGCTCCAATATTTCTATCCTCATAGGCTCACTTTAAAAGACCATGAAAATTCTCATTTATTAAATGCATGAAGGTCACCGATGCGGATAGAAGGTGAAACCCATAATTGTTATGCCTTTTACCGTCAAGCCTCATCCGAGGATGAGAAAATACTGCTTGGTAAGGTTGTGGAAATATTGTGGAAATGTAAACAGATCTAAAAGGTCACATTAAATTCTAGTCTCTTATGGCTTCTACCAGTTTCAGAACATAATCAAAGTCAACAAATTCTTTGAATGCGACTTCAAAAAAATGGTATGTAACAGACTGCAAACTGCATGTGCGGAGTAGAAAAAAACAATTCAGAATAGAGGTCACTGAAAATCATTATAAATGTATGTGTGAAATTACAGTAGGTGTTCTCCCTTTACTGATACAAAACACAACTGACTGACAGCCTTTTACAAACCAAGTTCAGAACTAAATTCCCCTTAGTGGATATATAAAGAAAGAAAGAAAGAAAAGAAAGAAGAAAGCCGCTCGCCTTTTTGTTTCTACCGTTACTTACTATATTCTGCATATTTTATTCTATTTAAAGCATTTTGTGTCATTTCTTTCATCCCTGCTGGATAACCACTTGTCTAAGGTCTGTGAGACCATTCTCTGTGTTTAGCGCTAAGGACGCATCATAAAATAAGTTGATGACTAGGTGCTGTGCTGCTTGCAACTAGCAACCCATCTGGTCAACCTCCTGTGTGATGTAGAAGGAAGCCAGATAAAGTCCAGGATTCAAGCAGTAATCCACAGCTGACCACTTTTTAGGTGTGCACAGTAGATACAGATAAGAGCTTGCATGAAGTGTGCTCCAGAGGGTCTAATAGTTTTAACATGTGTCCTGCATTAGAATGTTAAAGCAGAACTCAAGAGACAAATTCATATTCTCAGGATCCTCATCACATGTCCCACATGTAATGTCCTAATTAAACTTTACTCCTGTCATATGCAAAACTCTCTTGCTCCTTGGTTATTCTCAAATAGAACTCAAACTACATGCTTGTATCCTATACGAGTGGGGGGGGAGGGGGGGCAGAAAAACATGGTTTTGAAATATTTTAAATAGCTGCTGAATTTATTTTTAGCAAATTATTGCTTGTTTTATAAAGATTTGTTTGGCATTTATATATTTTACTCGTTTACTATATTTGTATATTGTCAAAATAGTTAAAGCTGCTTTACAGGAGTTCAAGAGACTATTCGTGTCAGTTTATGCCACAGGTGGTGCACCCTAAATGTCCAAATCCCAGTTAACAAATATGTCACAAATGGCAATTTATTTATTAAAGCCACAGGGGTAACGTGCTCCTAATCCTACCCATAAGCCGTTTAAAGCAAAGCCACAAAACAGCTCTGAACCTAACAATTCCAAATCGACTCAAAGTATAGTCTTTGCTGAAACAAATGAAGGGGGATGGGAGCAAGAGAAGTACTATTCCCACTGGTCATAATTGCTAGCACAGAAAAGAGGTTTCCCACAGAGTGGATTGAAGGTGGAAACCCCCTCTAAATAAGGTAAAACACAGGATTTTCTACGGCTACTAATGAGCAAGCTACACATGTACCAACATCTGAACGCTGTAAAGTAAAGTGTAATATTTATTTGTACCTTCCAAATTTCTGATTCTTCATGTGATTCCATGCTGCTCTAGTAACCAGGAATGACCCTCTCAAGTGAACTCTATGAATAATATCTAGTGAAAGGGGAAAATGATTAAGAAACACAGTTAATTCCTCTACGCAATGCAGTGGTGATTATCGTTCTCTGAAATTTACATAACAGGATACCCTGTCAGAAGCTGGCCCATTGCCTCAGAAATCAAAACACAGCTCATTAACTGCTATAATGTTATTAAATAAACAAGTTATACTCCTACTAACAAAATGCATCAATGCCACAATGAAAGACTGGCATAGAACATTGCAGTATTTACAGATACATGTGTACAGTGGAGAAGAAGAAAAAAAAAAAGGAGGATTCTTCAGCACACATAAAAAGAAATAAACCATTACATGCAGCAAGTCAAATACATCAGGATTCTGTTAATTTAGATTAAATATTTGCTAACTGACATGTTTGGTGCATATACTTAAATAACAACAATATACAAACCGACAATAATAAACAGTGATAATAATGGGAACGGGTAAATTCAAGGCAAAGTTTACAAATTATACAATATTTCATGTTATACCAATATTCAAAGCACCACAGTAATTCCTTTTTGCCAAACAGTTTTTCCTTGTTTTGGGTTGAATGATGCCCAGAGTCGAATATAGATCAAAATTTCAGTTCATACCTTAAGGATGTAATGTGCTTCTAGTTTGTGGATGCAGAAAAAACTCCTTTCTTTTAAATAATTCCCTATCTTCAGGGAAGCTTATCCCACCTATCCTATACCGCTTCAGGGAAGCCTATCCCCCTCAACCTAACCACTGAACAATCACTTCTTTGTAACAAATTATTCCAAATACACACAAACACAGATACACAAGGAAACCTGTGTCCGTTCCTAAACAGGCAACGCTGGGGTGGTAAAAGGGGGTGGAGGTGAAGATTTGAAACAGTGGTAAGAAGTAAGGTGGTGACTGGGGAGGGGGAAGTTAGGCATGCAGGAGTGGTGGTGAGAGCGGTAGAGGAGCGGGGTACTGGTTAGAGTGGGGGAGGTGTGGGGTTCAAGGTGAACGTATGGCGGGGAGAGCAGGGAAGGGGTGGCATTTGTGTGAAGGTATGGTGGTGAGAGCGAAGGAGGAGTGGGGTTAAGCATGCAGGTGTGGTAATGAGAGCAGGTGAGGAGTTCAGCATGTAGTTGTGGGGGTGAGTGCCCGGCAACATGTATCCAAATTTGCTACCATATTAAATATATTAGGGTAGACAAGAAACTCTTATGGCTCATTCACACCAGACGCTGCTCTATTCGCCCCTGCACAGTGCCAAAGTACTGATCCCAGTGCATTGCACTGTGTTCTTTTTTTCCATTAGAACTTTATTGAAATGTCACAAAGACACTTCAGTCAGTTCTACGGGTACAGCGGGGTGCGAGGCGGTTGTACTGCGTTACATCCCACTGCGCTGAAAAAAGGTACATGCTGTACTTTTTTTCAGCGCACGCGTTCACCGCAACGTGGTGGTTTGGATGGGCACCATCCGTGACGAGGCAAAATTTGCCTTTTCTTACATTGGAGCTGCGCTGAAAACGGCCAGAGTTGCTCCAGTGCAAATGGTGTGAATGGATCCTAAAAGATATAATGTGCAGAACCTGGGAGACAATGCAGAAACAAAAAACAAAAAAACAACACTATGGGACTTAGACATTAAGGAAGAAATAGGCCTAGGGGCTCAAGTGGTCAAGTTTGTCTTTTACGCTTGTCTCCTTTGGCGTTTAAAGTGACAACATAAAAAAGGTCCCAAATATCAATCAATGCCTCTTTCAAAAATCAGGATGTCACCAAACGTCCATAAACAGGGACAATAAATGTGGCATTTACTAACAGGGGTGCATTTTTCCAAACACATTTTGATGGTTGCCTTGTGGATAATCTGGATCTGCTGTAAACTCATATGGGAGGTTTGCAACTATTAGGTTATAATACAGGTTCCAGATGCTGGTTAAGAGGTATGTCACAGACACTACATAAGGTTTCAGAAATAAGTGATAAAATACAAACAGAACACGTTGCAGTACTCACCCCAATCTGCATCACTGACTCTTGCAAAAGAGCGATCTCTCAAAATTCTATAAGCAAAAATTAAAGTAAGGAAATCACATAAATATTTGCAAACGCAAGAACAAAGATTCAAAAAAGTTAGTAATTTCAGCTGTGTCCAATGAGATTTAAAAATAACAGTGACATGGCTAAAAAAAACCCTACCTGTGTAAAATGTTGTAACTTGCTAACTTGCCAGGGATATATTATTGTTTAGGCAGTAAAAAGCTGCATCTGGGCCAAATACATATCATCCAGCTTGAGCAAATTAAAAAATCAGGCCACACCTAGGCCCCCCTCCCCCAATTCACCTAAAATCTAAGGCCAGGTTAACCATATTTGGCAATTCATGCAATTGTTTCTATAGTGTTCTAAAGATAATGTCCCACACCTCTATTTTGATGGCTGGACTTGTGCCTGTCACCACTTGGTTTAACCCAAGAATTCTTTGTGTTGTTAATGCAACTTTTTTCAAATATTTGTATTAAATATTTGTTTAAAGTTTGGCTTTAAATATTACCAAAAGTAACATGACACACACTAAAGATCTACATAGGTTAGAACCTCTATCAGGCTTTTATTGCTCTCTGCATATTATTTTTAATAACTGTGAATCAGCAGCTTGTGATCCTGCCACAGAAGTCCTGGTTCAGACACTTCTGTTATAGGGTGAAGCTACTCTGCAGAACAATCATGCTTTTTATCGAATGGGATTTTAATAGAAAGTACAGTTGGCTGTTTTAACAGACACATTTCTCTGGTAAGTTCTACTGTTTCACCATCAGCAATTGCTGGAGTGCGTGTATAGAGCCAGGAAGAGTCTACATAGAGGTTGCAGGAGATAAGAAGCACCAAGATGCAACAAAAGATTTAAAAGAAAAAAAACCACTGCAGTTGTTTTATGATATGCAGTGCATGACTAACCAAATTTCATTCAGCTAGGGCTTACATGTACAGTACATATAAAGATGTAGCCCACTAAAGCCATGCAGTGTTATTAGCACTATTCGTAAATGAATGGAGCAATAATCCAGCTGGTGAAATAGGAACAATTTTCCAGAATGTGTGACCCCGAGCTGATGCAATGAGCCTTTTTATTGGGAGGAGCAATCATAAAAGTCTATTAATTAGATAAAGCTACAACAAAGTGTCTAGTGTGAATGTATATTGAACAAACTGACCATCAACACAATTATCATCAGATAAAACTAAAGGAAAGTTTCAGATGACATAAAAAATGCCAGGAAACTGGATTGTTTTAGATGGTTAATCTGTGCAAGCAACACACAGACGCAAGTCAAAAAGGACACAACCACAAAAATCACAACAAAAATAACTATTGGAAATCAAAACAACACAACAACAGAAAAATCACTATTAGGTAACTAAAGCAAGCTAGCCTAGAATCAGGGCCATGGAAATCTGCCAGAAGCACTCAGACTTTTCTACTAGAATGTGTAATTGTTAGGTCACACACCTATTAAACCTATAAGTTATCACATAGGTGTTTTTATCTATTTGGGAGGCTTTTGTTTTCTTTTTTTACTTCTGATAATTTTGTTTTTTTTTAATCGTAAGGGTCCATTCACACCATTCCATTTGCTTTGCTGGCCATTAACCGATTTAAACGGAGAGTTCCATTAAGTTTTAAAAAGGTAATTAAATCCATAATTTTTTTTTGCTGCGTCAAGAATGGGGAGAGAATTGACTATAACAAAAATAAGAAATATGTCATAGATCCAGCCAATTCCAACTGCATTCCTTTCTCTAAGTAGCACCCTTTTCCCATTTTTTCAAAATTGCCACACTTCTTTTTGTAGCCTTTTGCACCTACTACAACACTTGGGTACCAAAGTGCAGTACTTAGGTATGACGACACGGTAATCAGTTTATAAGTTAAATGTGTATTGGTGTTGAGTTATGTTTGAGTGCGTTATGCTGTGTGACCTGGTTATGGAAAGACTATCAGCACCATCCCTCGTTATCTCCCATTGTACTCTGAGGGAGCTCAGAACAATGACATTCTGGCCAGGCTCCAGCTATGGCTGCCTGGAGTTCGTTAGCAGGTGGACACCTGTGGTGTTGAGCAGACCGATTGTCTGGGAGGGGAGGGTGGATGTGATGGGATTATATTCTGATTCGATCACTTGCTGTATAAAAGTTTGTGCAGTTGCTCAATAAAGCAGAGTTTGTTTCACCTACACTCAAGCCTTGGCTAGTGACTGGGGAAACTGGGAGCTAAGGATCTTCAGGTTGCAAGATCTGCTCAGCAAGGAAGAAGACAGCGGCGGACATACTCATCCTGAGTACGGGGGTCCGTCACATTGGTGGCAAGCGGTGGGATGCTCTTCCTTGCCTAAGGAGACATTCAAACCACCACCGGGACCAAGTTTGCTGCGGACATAGGAGAAGAGCCACAGTTGCCTACGGCCATGGAAGCGCTGGCCCAGCTCGACAATCCTGGTTCTGCCCAGGATATTCTGGGAAGGAGAGACGCTTTGCGCCGGGAGGTATTAGACTACCTTTGGTGGGGAAGAAATGTCGTGGAACCCTCCGTGACCTGGGCTCCTGGAGGGGGCTGGCGGCCAGCCTCCTTCCCAGTGACTATGGACCTAGGATTAAGGAGACCCCCCTTGTTTGGTTGAACTGGGTGTCCGGGACCAATGGACACTTGGACAGCTGTTGTGGTGGAGCCTGGCCCTACAGCCCTCCAACTTCACAATTCGGCTCTGGAGACACAATGCCAATGCTGATGCACTATCCCGCCAAACAGAACTGGAAGGGTGACTAACAGCATGGACATCCCCAAGTGGACCCGTAGAGGGTCTCACCGGGTCTGCCATCTTTTAACTTGGGGGAGCTATGTGACGACACGGTAATCAGTTTATAAGTTAAATGTGTATTGGTGTTGTTATGTTTGAGTGCGTTATGCTGTGTGACTTGGTTATGGAAAGACTATCAGCACCATCCCTCGTTATCTCCCATTGTACTCTGAGGGAGCTCAGAACAATGACATTCTGGCCAGGCTCCTGCTATGGCTGTCTGGAGTTCGTTAGCAGGTGGACACCTGTGGTGTTGAGCAGACCGATTGTCTGGGAGGGGAGGGTGGATGTGATTATATTCTGATTCCATCACTTGCTGTATAAAAGTTTGTGCAGTTGCTCAATAAAGCAGAGTTTGTTTCACCTACACACAAGCCTTGGCTAGTGACTGGGGAAACTGGGAGCTAAGGATCTTCAGGTTGCAAGATCTGCTCAGCAAGGAAGAAGACAGCGGCGGACATACTCATCCTGAGTACGGGGGTCCGTCACATTAGGTACCCCAGCTACAGTAACTTATGTATGTCAAATGCGGAGGAAGGCTGCATCAAGGAAGTGTCATGCATGTCAGTACCTTAGAGCAGTTCTCAACTTAAAGGGAATACAGGGCCTCAACTCTAGCTCTTGAAATCACCAAAGGGCTGCACACAAAGTTAAATATTTGCAATGCTAGAGAGGATTGTCAGAGATTGCACACATACCAGAGAAAATGATGGTCAGAGACCAGAGACATGCTACGGGTTTACCTGGAGACTAAGGGCATGCTGCAGAAGGAAATGAGTGACATGGTACATGAGGCTAGTAGTCTAGACACCACTACTACACCCTTTACAAGTCAATTATCCCACTCCCATTAAAGAATGCTGGGGTCCAAGGGCTGCACACCAATTACCATGTGGCCCTTGGGCTACAGGTTAGGCACCTGAATCTTGGAGAGTGGACCCTTCATAGTAAAGTATTCGTCATAACACCACATACTGTACATGATACAAGTACACCCATGGTTCTCAGGCAGTTGCTGATTTTACTATCTGCATTGGTTTCAATCATGGTCATGGCAACCAATGAAACTTTAACTCTCATTTTTCTATAGCTAATTAGAAAATGAAACCAAGACTGAAAATATGTGAGATATAAAACAAGTTCTAGTAACAAAGCCAAAGTTAATGTTGTAAGCATTGATTTCTACTTTGTCTAGACATGGCTGCTGACTTCAAGAATTCCCATTCCAACACCCTCAGCTTCGATTAACCCATTTACTATCAGCTGCTGAAGGCAGATGTTGCTGTACATTACAACATGTCATGACAATTTGCACATCAAATCTGTGTTATTAAAGCATTCGGGGCGGATCTGTGGTTCTCATCTTCATGAAGGTGACACAGACAGTTCACCTTTCAGAAATTCTCATAAATGTGTCTGCACTAAATAGGCCAATGTGTATAAAGTATAATGGTAATTATTTCTGAAGCCTTTACTGGGCTACTTATACATCTTTTTATTCACAGGGTGAACAGGACAAAGATCAAGCTCTAATTCACCCAATATAAGCCTGCCTGTTTATCTCACACAGTGCAGTTCTTCATACTATCTACTTATACTAGACTTGCCTACAGCAATGCTGCCATGAAAATTATGCTTGAATTTCTGAAAAGATCATATTTTCTTTCTGAATCTTATTTTTTTTAACCTATACAAGCCAGGAGCACAATTCCCAGCAGAGGCCTTCAGTTTGTCTTTTCTGTTGTATACAATATTTCTAATATGTATCACAAGATGCCACAAATGCACGCAACGTTTATCAAATTTACATCAAAGACTTTCATGTCTGCTCTCAACTGAATGTGGTTAGCCTTACAGAACAATCATTAGCATGGCAGGCACCACTGCATGGGCAGCAACAGATATTTCTACATTATAGCCCTATTGCAGTTTTTTTTTAATGGATACCAATAAAATCAGTGTGCATCAAAACACTATGCATCGAATATCTTACTTTTTTGTTAACAAACCTCCCCCCATCCCCAGAAGAAATGTCCATGCCTGTCTAAAGGCTTTTGTATGAGAGCAGCGATCTCTCTACAGAAGTCTGATTGCCCTCCTGCCTTGCCATCACACTACAGTGCTGCAATCAGCAGGGAGCATGAGCAATGGGGACTGCAGAGCTGAAATTGTTTCAAGGCGTGCCCAAGTGCTGAAGACCGCTGTTCTCTAAAGGATAGGTTCACCTTTTGCAAAAATAAATGCATAATAATAATCTATATTTTAAAAAATGCATTTCTTTAATATTTGCAGGCAAGCCTGGAAAGCATTGCAATCATGATCACTCCATCACAGCTGCAAAGCTCAGGCTTCTGCACATTTTCAAACTGACAGAGCTCCTACGGAGGGACAGAGTTTCAGTTAGGAGAGATGAGGGAAGGACGGTTGGACTTCAAACTGCACTAAATCACCTCATAAGGCGTTACTGCTGTTGATAGGTCCCTCGGGGTCCGAGGCACACCTTCAACAGCAGATTAGGTGGCCACAGTCCCGTCATCACAGCGAGAGCTGATCCATGTGATCGCAGAGCCGTGACAGTCACAGAGCCAGCAGCAGTTTCACTGTGTTTTGTAAAGTTTTCAACATTTAATTTTTATTTTTTTTAAAGCAAAAAAAAAAGGGAAAAAAAACATACCACATTCTAAAATTGTTCCACACTAAAATTGTATTTTGTAACCTATAATTCCCGAAATAAACTGAAATCTCAGATATATGATATACCCTATAAAATCAGGACAATAAAATAATTTATTATCAGTTACTTTCAGCTACACTAAATGTACACAATATTAATGTCAAAGCTGTGCAAAAATGTGGGGGTTATTTTAATTTTTGCATTTTTAGAACAATTTCTATATGCCCATGTCACATCAAATTAAAGCCTATTTTGCCCTTTAAAAAATGGGATATAATATGTGGAGGTGCAATGAATGAGGAAGATGGAAATTATGGTTAAACAAACGCATAGCAAAAATGGCAAAATTGCTCCGGTCTCCAGAAGCAGAAACATTTTCTGAAGTTGCGTTACTAAGGGGTTAAGTAAACTCTATTCTTTTGGGCAAGTTCACACCAGATCCACGTGCGTCTGTTCAGCTGCAATGCGATACATTTTGCCGAGATTGTACCTGCATTCCAGTGCGCTTGCATGCGTTTTTATGCGTTATGTTGCAATCCAATGCAGTTAAAATAGGGCAAGCAGTATTTTTTCTGACTGCATCGGAGCAGACTGCACTGGTGTGAACAGAGCACCAGAAAAAGCATTGTGATGCATTTTGGATACAGCTGCCGAACTGAACGGACTGCATCACAACTGCATCTGATGTGAACTAACCCTTATTATTTTATTGTAAACTCTCAACAACCTACTGATCTCACTATTGTACCATGCTTTGCAGGTCTAAACATTTTACTGGGGGTTTTCCAAGATCTGAAAATAATTTTTACAGGTTCCTCTGTGGTAAAAGGGTTGAGAAAGGCTGCAGTACAGCGTAGTAAAATAACAGTGTAACATATCTCAAATTCCCTTTAGCTCCTGAAACTCTAAGCCCATGATTTGCAATGGCCCTGGTTCACACCTCAGCAAAAAAACGTTAGCAGGAAAACGCAAAACGCCTGAAAAAGGTACATGAGCTTCTATGGGGAGAAAAAAAGTGCATTTTTGCCCCATAGACTTCATTGGAAATGCCAAAAAAACGCACGGCAGAAGCATGTTGCATATTTTTGTGAACGTTTATGCTAATTTCTACACAGGTTCTTCCATTGCCCGCAATGTTTTATGAGCTGCCAATCAAAACGTGCATTCAAAATGTACACAACACGTAAATAACCGCATGCTGCTATCGTGCGCAAAAACATTGCTGCCTAGGTGTGAATCAGGTCTAAAGAAACTTTCTACACATGCCAAGCAGCACAACTCTGTATTAATGCAAATTGAAATTCCTACTTTGCTAGAAGGACAGCAGATCTGTAGAGTCGGCCCAGGATGTGTGGATATTCCTTGAAGAGGCATTACATTTTAGGTTATTGTTCTTGTATTTGTGACCATTCAGAATGAACCAGCCACTAAATTAGGAACTGCTGAATTTGTAAATTGGCTGGATCTAAAAAGTATTTCACATATAATCACTCGAGTTTTACTCGTCAATTGGTGCTTGAAAACTGTTTCCTTGATAACGTGAACAAATCTACTCCTCAAAGTCATAAAACCAAATTAGCAAGCATTGGAAAAAAAAAATAATGGTCTGGATTTCTCTGCATGGAAACGCTCGTGTTGGAGAAGTCTGCTCGAGACTTACACACAGGTGTCGTCCTATATCATTAGCCAGCACACTGCTACATAGATGACAGGAGAACAGTATGATGAGAAGCAAAGCTGCAGAACGTGATGCTAATCTATACACACTAGAGAGCAGAACAGAGAGCAGCAACCTAGATAAAGGCAAAATCTCGCTTCCAAAGTTAGCTATGTGAGCGCTCAGCGTGCACAGTATTTACAGGAAAACAAATGACTATAGTGCAATGTTTCCTTCACAGATGGCTCCTGAAGAAATAAATGCAAATAAATGCAAATAGCTGACAGATTACTTACCCTGCGTTGTTAATCACAATGTCTGTAAAATTAAAAAAGACAAAAATATTAGTGCTGCACACATGTTCAGTATAAGAGGAAATCAAATGTTCAGAAAAAATAGGCAGGGATGCTTAAAGGAAGGCACTATTGCTACTTTATTTATTGTATTATGCCAGACATGAAGCAAGATTGTGTTCCAGAGAAACAATAGAGTGAACTTAAAGTTAAGTTGGCCAATTCCTTTTGAATTGGCTGATTTTCGAGCTTTGAGTAGCCCTGGCGGCACCACCCAGCTCCACAAATGTCAACTGAAAAATCAAAGGAGCCGGGTGGAGAACTTTCGGCCAAGCAGTGAATGCCTTCCAATTACATGAAGTCGCTGTTCAGGTATTAAGATTGCCATGGGTGCTACAATATCCGGCGGGGTAGAGTCCTCCATCCACACTGTTGGGCATGGATTCAGGAATCTATTGATTGCTCCTATTCAGCCCTCGGGGTTAAACGAGAGACCTAATGGTGTATGGCAAGCTTTAGGGTTAAGTGGGTATTATTTGCTATTGGGGTCTTAGACCTTTGTGATGAATAGAAGAACAATTACAGATATCTAAACATGCATGCAGAATACTTTCAGTTTACACATTTTTTCTCACTTGGGTAACAGTATCTCTTAAACCAGTTATCAGCAACCATAGAACAACTAGTTAAAGTAGAAAAAAAATGCTTAACCCTTGCAGTGGGGCTACTCTCGCATTGACAGGGTTAAGGGATCATTTATGTCTAGGTTAAAAAAAAAAAGTAATGCTCACTGGATCCTCAGAGCTGGCCAGCTCGTAGACCACTACAGCAGAGCGAGGTGGAAGGAGCCAGTCTAAGTATCCTCAAATCATCATATTGTATATAGTGTATAGGACGTGAGGAAGCCAAGGGACATCCCATTGCTGCAGTGGAGAATACAGCTAGGAGGGAGCAGTATCACAGTTGGCCAGATCCAAGGCTCAGGAGAGTATAACTTTTTTTTTAACCTAGACACAATGAGCACTTAACCCTTGCAGTGCAGGAGTAGCCCCACTGCAAGGGTTAAACACCCCCCCCCCCCCCCCCCCCCACCCCTCTTTCTTTTCTCTCTCTTTC
>NW_017306547.1:733818-790495 GCF_000935625.1 Nanorana parkeri
ACACAAACCCCCCCCCCCCCCCCCAAGTTCTTCTTTAATACTTCTTTAAAGTGAATCTGCAGGCACCAAAAAAAGTTGTACAGCAGACATCTCCAGATGCCACTGAATCACCGTAGAACTTTATTGATGTATTGAAGTTCAGTGTGCAGTGCGCTTATAAAAGTATTGCACATCATACTTCTTTTTTTTTTTTACACCACGTGGTGATGTGAACTGTGCAAATTGCCTTGTCTTGCATTCGGGCTACGCAGGAAAAAAACAGCCAGCACCGCCCGAAGGCATATAGTGTGAACGGACTCCGAGTGTCCCATAATGTGCAAGTATGTTGCGCATACCTTATGGCAAACCCCACCCACTGTAAAGTTCTGCTTCAAGGCCCACATATTTGCTTTAACACATTAATAGTTTTACATAACACTCAAAAAGGAACAGTTCATATACAGGGAGTACTGCAGTAGCTTTTCTGTATCGTCATTTGTGGCTATTGAGTAGACAGGATCAAAGACTTGCCCTATAACGTTTAATAGATAGAAATACTGTAAATTAACAGTGTACAATAAAATGTTATATAGAAACTTAAAGAAAAACAGTAAAAGAATCTATATAAAAATAATAAAATATGGCATCCCATAAGAATGGGGAGACCATCAACTCAGCATTTAAAAGAATTACAGTAATTAAGAAACCGCCACTTTAGTGACACCATCGTTTTTGCAAGTCAAAAGATATTAAACATGGCCTGTCAACAACAGATGCAAGCAGGCAAAACACAAGGGTTTTCTAATCACTTTTCACTACAGGAAGATTAGAAGATCCTGTTTTATGTTTTATGCAAATTGCAGGGGTCCTATGATTCAACAATACTTTGTTAATTCTCTTTAAATGCAACCAAATTCCCTGCTTAGTGAACACAAAGAAAAAAAATGATCAAGCCTCCAGCCTTGGGGACATCCAACGCCACAGCTTTGTAAGTTTAGTATTTGTCAAACTTCTCTGTATCAAGAATATATCAGCCCTAACACCAGCAACAGAAATCACTTTTTCTATTGCAAGCAATGTGCCCGACTCTGATACAGACCTCCTCTGACACTACCAAGTAGATGATCTGAATATCAAGTGAAAGAAGGTCCCCGCAGCACAAGGGCACAGACCTACGCAATGAATATACTGTAGCAAGCACTTGATTAATATAAACATTGTGAACGTTCATATGCATTCGATCTTTGTTGTGAATGGCTACTACTGCAGCTGTCAAAGTGAACAGACTAAAATACCTTCTAACTTGTGATTACGGTCATAAGATAAAGTCATAAGATAAAACAAAGCAGTGTTCTAATGATACTGCTCTATCTTACCAGCATGTCTTCTGCTAGTGCGGGCTGCCATACAATTATTTTTAAAGAACGATGAACGCTACTAATAAATATCTTTATTCTATCTGCTTTCCCTTAGGACCAAAGAGCAACCTTTAATCCCGACTCAGCTAATATACAAATGAGCTACACAGATAATGAAGGACCTGATCCCTTTTCTGCATAGAAACAAGCACTTCTGATGCTCACAAGTGTCCATTACTTATTAGGAATTAAAGGCAAAGTTCACCTTTTGGACCATTTCTCATGTTACACCCAGTTTTAGGGCTTGTTCACAGTGTGGCAGTGCGTTGCAATGCCATGGTGTCATTTGGCAATATAGTCACCCAGGACTCTCAGCCAGGGGGGGCTGAGCAGTTCCAGAAAGTGCAAACATTACGTCTTATACGACGAGTATAGCCCAAAACCTATATTTTTACACAAAAAGTGGGGGGTCGTCTTATACGCCCAGCCGTCTTATACGTCGGCAAATACGGTACTGGGAAAGAGCTGGCTTTGCAGATCTTCCCAGGTTTTCCGGATTTGGCTTGGGTTCCTGGAACTGGGAGATTTCAAAGAGCATTGGGAGGGATGGAATCTCCAATTCTGGGTTGGGACATTAGTAGTGACCAGCACCGAGTGGTTGTGCACCTGTGCACAGCCATTATGAAGAGAATGCTGGCTAATGTTCAGGGCTAATGTTCAGGGCTCCGTGTGCAGGTGAACATACGACTGACTGTCTGGAGGAACAGACAGTGGCCTGAGGTCTGAGGCCGGAGCAGCGGTGCTGCAAATGTAAAGCCAGGAGGCTGGATGGGCAGGTGCTGCCAAGAGACGCTAAAGAACCCCTGCGAGGGTGATTTTGTGAACTTTCGTTTAATAAAAGTGGGCAAGGAAGCCCTTAACCCCTTCATGACTGAGCTAGTTTTCAGGTTCAGCAATCACTATGACAGCTTGATAAATTAACTTTTTTATTTTATTTTTGGCTATTAGGCTGATCCAAACTTAGGAACAGCTAATAATAACCTTAGAGACTGATCCTGACTTTAGTCAGATTCAGATCTCACTAAAAGCTCTTTGATCGTGCCTAGACGATCAGAAATGATACATTTCACTGAAAAGATACATTTTATCCTTTCAGTGAAATGTATCCAAACATCGGGCTCTCGAGCTGTCAAAACAAATAGCAGAGAGGTGAGGTGAGTCACTGCTGCCTCTCTGCTATTTTGAGCTGTCAAATACGGGATCGCAAATTGCGGTCCTCTATTTGCATGTAACGGCTTCATTCTTTCATTAATGAAAGGAAGAAGCTTTTACAAAAAGCTTAATTATTTCATTAATTAATGCCTCAATACTGAGACATTAATGAATGACTGTTAAATGCTGAGAATCAGCAAATACCGGCATTACAAAGCCTGATATAACTCGTCACGTACAGTGTACGTGGCCAGTCATATAGGCACAAAGTGACAAGACGTACACTGTACGTCTCCCGTCACGAAGGGGTTAAAGTGACATTAAACCCACTGTAATGTGTGCCTTACTGTAATCCATGGTAGTTTCCCTTCTCTTTGCTGCTCTTCCTTTTAAATCTGTATCTGTTCTCATGCTGGGCAGAACTTCTGTTTTGCAGCAGACTGCCTTGTCTCTGGAATGGCTACATGGTGTCTGTGTGTAGGTTTGCAACCTGAGCCAGCACTACAGGAAGAGGCAGTCAGCTGCAAAGGGAAGTTCTCCCCCAGCATGAGAAGACATGAGGATTTAAAAGGAAAAGCAGCAAAGAGAAGGGAAACAACCACGGATTACAGTAAGGCACACATTACAGTATTGGTTTATGTTCAAAAATCTGAGGGTTTAATGTCACTTTAAGTGAAGATTTAAGCGAGTGGATGCATCCTTAATGTGTACTGTTTGGAGCTAATCCCCACAACAGCAAATCCGCACCAGATCTGCATGATTTCTGCACATGCAGTGGTGTTTTGCAGTGGTTTTTTTTTTCCATTTAGCCAAAAATGGGCTTTCAGTGCGTTCCAGGGCATTTGCTTGCATTTTTTATATGTTTGCATACGTTTTGGTGCGTTCCAGAGCAGAAAAAATAGGGCTTGCTGCAGTTTTTCCACATGCTCTGGAACTGAACGCTGTGGTGTGAACTAGAGCCCAAAATACCATTAGAATACATTGGATGCATTTTTGATGCGTTCTGTAACTGCTCTACATCTGCTCCGCACCTTGGGTGAACAAGTCCTTAGGATGTAACATAAAACATGGTCACATCGATGTGTGCCCCACTTACCTGAATTGTGGGGTTCTTCTCCTTAGAAGCTGCTGTTGTATTCTGAATCTGGAATGTCAATCCTTTCTTCAGAATCAGCCACTGCAGCAGATGGACCCAATGAAATAAAAGTGCGGGGACATTTGTAGTCCATTCATTCTCATTCCCATCCCTGTTACCGAGTGTCCATACCAAGGTACAGACATGAACAGGAAGAAGAGGCTGTAGGAGCCAGAGCATTGCACCTGCGATCAACTTTTCGCAGTTGCAATACTTTACTGGCTCCAATGCAAAATTAATGACACATGTTTTTTTTCCTTTTATGAAACAGACTGTATTTATTGTTTTTTCTCAAAATGTGGACTTTGCCTTTAAGTCCTATATGATTGCCTTAAAGAACTCCAGGGAAAATATTAACAACCCTTGTAGTAGGGCTACCTCCACACTAAAAGGGTTAACTGGTCCTTTTGGTCTAGGGACTAAAATAAAAAAATATATACTCATCCATACCTCGGAGCCAGCCAGCTGTCACAGCACTCCCTCCTGCCTCTTTACTCCTGCAGCTATGGTATGTCCCTCAGCATCCTCATGTCCAAAACACAGAGTATTGGATGTGATGACTTCAGAATCCTTAGACTGTTGAAGCGTAGGGGGAAAGACACTGGAAGGGCTGGTCTAAAAACAAGCCAGCTCTGAGGTTCAGGCGAGTATAACTTTTCTATTTTAGTCCCTAGACGAAAATAAGTAGTTCACCCTTGCAGTGCGGGAGTAGCCCCACTGCAAGGGTTAATATTTTCCCTGGAGTTCTGCTTTAAGAAATGTTTAAAGCTAAACTAAAGGCAAGCAGCTGTAAAGACAACTGAAATTCATATACAGGGCTTCTTTACTTGCCAAAAGATTTCTAATTCTGTTGATCTAAAGCCGGCTATACACCTTACAATTATCTGCAGATTTTCTGTGGTCAGATGGAAAAGGTGCAACAGATTCCTCCATCCATCTGTGGATGGAGTAATCTCCACCTGGGCCAATCTGTTGCACTTTTTCCATCTGACCACAGAAAATCTGCAGATAATTGTAAGGTGTATGGGCACCTTTAGGCACATCTACCTACAGCACAGTCAGATACTCAACTGCCAGCACAATTAAGACAATTACACACCCCCAGCCTGCAAATGAATAATGAAGCAGCAGCAGCACACTGGTGAGTTCATCCCCCTGTTTAGTTTTCCATCAAACCATTGATGGAAAAACTTGGTCATTCATTATATTCAGGTAGGCAGCTGACCTCATTTTTTTTGGACACGTTGCTGAACCTAGACCTATTATGCAATACAAAGGTCTGACCTATTTCCTTAGCTAAATGCAGGTGGTGACTTTTTTTTTGGGACAGGCAGTGTACATTTTTGCGCTTAGCTATTTACTAGTTACCTGGAAGCATAAAATAAAACAAAATACAAAAAAGGCTTTAAAAAAAATATATCTGAAATTGGCCCATAAAAAGGAAAATCCATAGAATGAACGAACATCATGTACTGCATCAGAGACACATGGGTACTTAGGATGAAGATTTGTGGTCTGTGTTAGCATTTTCAACATAAGTATAGTCGTCTGGTAAACGCATCCCTCCTACCATTTAGATTGATTGCTTACTGTTTTTACACAGAAACATTAATACTTGCCAAGTTCCGCTGAACAAGACTTTCTATTAAAGCTGATAGATCTTAGAAACTTTTATGCTCAGAAGCTGTTAATAGCGTTGAAAAATAGAGAGGAAGATGAAATCTGAAGACAACATCAATACACAAATTAATGAAATGGTCCGCAAATCAATTACATAAAACGTCAATGTTCTTGCTGATCATTCGCTCAGATGCTCACAGGCAGATAAGTGAAATCACATAACATGCTGTTTGAAATAGTTCAACTAAGTTTGTAAGTAAATCACCTAACAGAAGAAAAACAGATCTCACTAGTGTGCATTGTTACCTATTCTTCCAAATGCATCTAGGGCTGATTGGACAAGTTTCTCTCCGGCCTCCACTGAGTCTGAAAGGAAAAAAAAGGGAAATGAAAGCTGTAAAAAGTAATAAAAGATTATAGGAATAAACCTTCCACCCAGCTTGTGGCTTTTTATCTAGTCATTTTCATGCAATTGCATATTATTACACTTAAAGTGCTAAAACACATTTAAAGGAAATCCGTACCAAGAAAATATGGAGACTATAGAGACAAGGGATCCCGTGTCAAGGATTAATTACCCAAGCTACAACGTACTATGATGCCCACCTCAACATTAAGATAAACAAAAATAAATGTGCCAAGCTGAAAAAACTAAAATTAATAAACGTGGTGTCTATCCTCCAAATGCTAACCAAAAACCCCAGAGGTTCAACACCACCCTAAGTGGTAGTGCTCAAACTATATATATGTATATATACATATGTGTATACAAGTGTTCAAAAACCACTAAGCATTGATGTACTTACAATCAGGAAGTCGAGTCATTACGTGTCGCCCAGCTTCCTGATTGGCTAGGAAGCCGGCTTCATTTGTTGCTAGGCAGCCTGGCTTCCTAACCACTCAGGGAGGCGGATCATAACCCACCACCCGGCTTCCTGATTGGGAAAAAAGTCAGCTCCATGCTCCCTTGGCATTGCCGGTCAGAGGGAGATCTGCCTCTTACTGGAAGTTCCGGTATCGCAGGCAAGTATCGGAGCATTTGGGTGAGTACTCGCCCAAATACACGCTATCGCCACCAATACTAGTATCGGTGCATCCCTAATATTAAGTATGAGATATGTATAATGAGACAGGAATATGATATTCTGTTGCTCTATTGATTTCTATATTTATATTTTCACATAATCTTGATATTTTATTTTTCTGTACATTGTTAAATGTTTTTTAGACTATTGCATAATGTATTCTATTATCGTAGATTGTATTATTAATTCTGGATTTTATGATATTTATTATACTGATTAGAATAGGGTTGCTGGTTTAGGCTCAGTTTAAGTGAGTGATCCCCACGGGGATCGGTGTTGGATTTGGACACTGCAGGAGAACTGTGTGTGTTTTTTACTAAAGTACAGAGAAACTGACACTATTGAAGTAGAAGCACTACTGACACTGTGATTTATGAACTGGAAGTGATTTGGATATTACTTCATTGCAATACACAAAACAAAGGAGTGATATTCGTAATAATTCATCACTTGAACTATTTATTCGATATGCTATGCACTGATGTGGATGCACGACATGTTTTTGAGCATTGGATGGTGTTTATTGCTGTGAGTACATCAATGCTTAGTGTAGTTTTTGAACGTGTGTGTGTGTGTGTGTGTATATATATATATATATCATGCTTAACCACTCCAGTACCAAACTTCACCAACTGCTGTCCCCCTGAAGGCACTGCTTAATGTAATGGTACTGTACTGTGTACCAGTAAATGGTACTGTACTTTACCGCCCTGTCCACTGTCTGATGTCCCCACTGTTGCACCGCTGGTACCACTGTCCCTGATGGCAAAAAAAGCCGGCGCTGTAGAAAGCATGCTGCGGCGGCGGAGGGAGCAAAGCCGCATTAGCCGATACTTCCTCTATAGCGCCAATTACCGTGACAGGCGGAGTGATACCAGATAACTTTGGATTGTTGTACATGAATAACTTTAGATTGTTGTACATTTTGTTGCACATTAAACAAAAAAAAAACACATCCCCTGAAATCAGCAACGATACTTTGGTATGTTGTGCTATTCAGACGTTGTTCCACACGAATTAAAGGGCCCAAATCATGCCAGGAAAACATGTCCCAAACCATAACACTGCCCCCACCAGCTTGAAGGGTTGTACTCATGCATGTGGGGTGCATGCTTTCATGCCGTTTCCGACAAATTCTCACTCTGCCATCTGCATGATGCAACTGGAAACGTGATTCATCAGACCACATGACTTTTTTCCAATGCTTAACTGTCCAATCCTTGTGTTCCTGTGCGAATTGGAGACGTTTTATCTTGTTAACTGCAGACAGCAAAGGTGTTCGAACAGGCCTTCGGCTTCCATATCCCATACGATGCAGTGTACGGCGAACAGTGTGTTCAGAGATCATTTGAGAGGATCCCTGATTAAGATCTGCAGTAATTTGATGCACTGTTGCCCATCTGTTGTCTTGTACCAGTCTAGACACCACCTTTATGAATTCTTGTTTTTTCAACTTCCCTATTTGTTATGCTGATCCAATGGCCTCAGTGCTGATTTATAAACGCTCCACATAGGTGAATGCCATTCACACGGCATTCCTGCCACTAGATGGAGCAGAGTAGCTTAGGCAATTCCCATGCTCCTTGGCTTTGTCTAGTGGCGGGAATGCCGTGCATATGGCCAGGCATTCACCCAGGTATACACTGGATGGAAGGTTTATACATCAGCCCCTTAAACCTACAATAGCCATGTAGAGAAACCTGGTTCAATCAAAACTGAAGGAATTGATTAGGTAGCCACTCACAATAAATCTAAAGCAGTCATTGCAAAGAATGTAAAATACGATTGCAATGTGTGTGTAGTGAGCTTTATAAGGAGTTCAGTAATGGCAGCCCTGTATATCTCTGTATACCTTTTCCTAAAGTGTATATAAACCCCAACAATGAACTTCTTTTATTTACTCCTTTTTGACTATTAACTCTTTCGCTGCCAAGCCCTCCGAAACATGTTGCACCTCAGCTGGCCACACAATTTTTGCAATTTTTCCCAATCATTTGATTTTCAACTGCTGCGTTGCTAGCGTTTGTAAAAGTCCCCCAAACCATATATTTTCTGAAAGCGCAGGCCCGGTAGAATAAAAAGATGGTGCTACTAAATTTGTAGGCCCTGCGATAATTGTGCAAATGTTTCTCAAATTAACATTAAACCGATAAAAAAACACAATTCAATTGATAAAGCACTAAAATCAGTATCAGTGCACAAAATAATAATTTTCTAACTAAATCTAAAAAATAAAACTGTATAGAGTTAATAAATAACAAGTAATTTTCAAATTTGAAATTGCGCCTTTTTGCGAAAAGGTAAAAATGTAAATAGGCGACTTATGTTAAATATAGTTTTTGCACTGTGTTGGTGCTTGTATTGTGATAAAATGATACAGGTGTATATTTAATTGCAACCCAAGGTATCACAACGCATGGCAATACGTGACGATGCTTTGCCATGCAAATTGTTTTTTTTTAAAAAGAAAAAAATAATGCACTGTGATGCGTTCAAACAACACACTGCAGCGCATGGCGTAAACCACAATATGGTGCGCATGTATGTTATACGTGTGTGTGTGTGGAGGGGGGTTTATTATTAGTTAATTTTTTTTTACTCATTTTTTTTTATTTTTAATATTTTTACTTTTTTTAACTATTTTTATTTTTGTTGGTTTTTTTTTTTTACTGTTGAGGGGGCTACGGTGAAATATCTTGGGTCTAAACAGAGCCCTGACATTTACCTTTTGAAATAGAAAAAGAAATTGAGGACACAGAGTCCTCAATTTCTTTTTCTGCAGCCTCAGCACTCAATGAATGAAAAGCACTCAGTACAGAGGCTTCCCATTCATTCAGAAACTGTAAAATATTTACTATCATCGGGTTCTGAATGGGGAGAAGCCTCAATAGTGAGTGCTACTCCCCATTCAGAAATTCATGAATGAACAGGAAGTGATGTAAATCACATCCTGTTCATTCATAACTGGGGACACAGTTAGTTAAGTTAAACATACACATACAACAGTTATGTTCCGTTATGTACCATAAAGGGGGCCAACAATTATGGCTGAGCTGACATCTTTTCATATTCAAGCCTGCTGAGATCTGCTTAATCTTTAATGCAACTTGACTAACACTTGATATGTGCACAGCCGATACCAGTTTTGCGAGTACAAGTACTTGCCCAAGTACTTACAAGTATGAGTACTGATACATTTTTGTTTACTGTCATGTGACAGTTTTTCTAAAACAATATCGATATCGCTTCTCGGCCTTTTGGCTAAGATCAAGTGTAGTATCTGTTCTTATCAGTTGTCGGGAACTGAAAGTCCGCTGTCGCCTATGAGGGGTGGATGGACGGACCGGTAGGTTCCTGGCGTAATTGGTAGGGAGCCGGATGAGGTTCCAGGCCCCGGAGTTTTCGACCCTAGTTAATGGGTGGGCTCCACGGGGAGGGATCTCTGAAGGTGAACTATCTCCTGATGGGAATGGATCCGAAACTTGATCAAGGCTAGAGGGTTCGGGGGCGGCAGAAGCCCGTGGTGTTGTGCCCCCTGGGGGTGGCGTCCCAGGGGTGCTCAGGAAGTCACTTGGGTAGGGGACCCCACTTTGACTCACTGATCACTCGGTCACACACCACATTGCTTATTTCTGCACAACGCCTCTTGGACAGGCCTTATGGCTAGTCCGGGGCAATTTTTTTGCACTCGGCCCCTAAGGCCTGTCAGCGTGGTGCACTGGCACTTTATTATTTATGCACTCTATGCACGTTTGCACGATTGGCTTTTTATTAAAAAGCATTGACCCACAGATGCTGAAGGTGCAGGTTTCTTCGGGGCCTATTCCTGATGCTGGGAGGAGATTCTGTGCCTCTTACGGGGTTCTCTATCTCCTCCCACCCAGGAGGGGGGTTTCTCTTCGGGAGATCCCCCCTGCCTAGTACTGTGAGGGACCTGTTTCGGCAGGTCCCCGACGGAAACGGTCCACCGGCCTTCGGGTTGGTGGTCCGACAGTCTCAACCCCTGTCAAGAGCCTTGCGCCCCGGGGGGTCGGGAAAGTAGGTCCCTTCTTTGGAAGGACCTTGCACCCTTGTGCACGTTTTTTGTGTGCTGTGATTTCACGGTTCACTTTTTTTGTTCACAGGGGGAAGTTTGTTTTGATGCATGTCCACGGGCTTCGGAAAAAAAAACAAAAAACAATATCGACTAATGATTTCACGACAGCGGTGGAGCAACAGAGCCAGGTCCCAGTTGCAACCGCTGCAACTCTGGTAGCTCTCATGAAAATGCCAAGTATCGGCACTGATACTCGAAAAGTATCGGTGCATCCCTAAAGGTATATGGTGTACACAAAGTGGACTTGCATACTTTGTAGCTATTGTGAAATATATTTTAATGAAAGTTTTTGTGCCCGGAGTTTAGCTTCAATACAAAGAAAAAGGTGTCCGATTATATGGCATAAAACTAATATTTCTTCTCTGACCGGGTCAAAAAAACATTGTGCTCATGATATATCATAGCCAGACTGGCAGAGCTTATGATATGTTATTTTTTATATCAAGTCATTCTTCACACATATATTAGATCTGTGTGCGAAATATACATTATGAAGAGCATTAGATAGTGGCAGAATATTACCTGCAAGAATTCTTGTATCATTAATCAGATATCCTTAACAGAGTTAATGGCAAAAACAGCAGAGGGCTTGCAGCCATAGCCTCTTACTAAGAGATAATAATGATGATATCAGTCAATTCACCTCCATGGAGAGGATGCAGAGATGTGATTAAAAACTACATATCTTCAGGTAGGGGAGGCATACCAAACGAATGTGAATGCAAATGAAGATTTATTTTGAATGTCACAAGGACATAAATAAAAGAAAAAATTAAAGAAAAAAAAAAGATGGACAGCAAGAAAAAAAAAACATCCAGCTCTTGAAAAGGAAGGTGTAAAGGCTGTCGCCTGAAAAAGATGGGAAAGTCTGATACTTAAGACTCAGCGGGGATCCTAGTGGGCAATTTCAGATTTGGAGGACAGCACTGAGATAGCCATGATTCAGCTCTTCTTGAGGGTCTGACCCATGAGAGCAAGAGCATTATACTACGGTGTCTTTAATGGAAAATAAATCCGCTTCTGTGAAATACAAGCTTTTACTAATCCAAAAAAAAAAGCCAACATCATGTACAACTTGTAGACAAGCTTTAAGAATAGCAATAGAAAAGAGGGGGAAAAAAATCTAAAGCAAGTACATAACACAAGCTGACAAACTCTGATTGTTCTGCAGTGAAAATAATGTTGTACAAACCATTATAGGAAAAGCATTAACCACAGAACAGACACATGTCATTGGTTAGTTTATATATAAAAAAAAAGAAATTGATTTTTAAATGGGAATAAAAAATCCCCTCTTGTAATGGGCTTTTTAAGTAACCTGGAAGGCTCCTAACTTCCCACAAGGCTTCTAGTCAGACTACAAGGTTTCACCAGATGGTGTAGCTGAAATTTGTTTGAAATGTTGCAGTTCTCTCCTATGAAAAGCTGTGCATGTTGGTAATAAATGGGTGAGCTTAGTTCAGATAATAGCTGACACAAAAAGGGTAGAAGAGAAGCAGGACGTGTTGTAATGGCTTTCTGTACTGGAATAGCAAATGTAAGTTTAAAAAATTGCATTTATTATATGGTTTACAAAACATTAGATTTCTTCCTATGCCTGTCACATATGTGTTTTAAAAGCCCAATCAACTACCAGGGCCCCACAAACCAGCAAATGTGCTTTTGTAACATCTCACCTCAACTTGAAAGTCTATCCACTATGATAGGCTAGTGCCCCCAGGTTTCCCTCTACATAGGCACAGACATTCAAATTCCACCAATTCATGTTTGTTCAGCCATGATTCAAAAGACAGAACCTAGATGATGTTGATTACCAGCCAGTATATGTAGCAAACAACTCATAAATCATGGTAAGGTTTAACTGATTAACTGACAGATATTTAACTGTAAAATGCTCCCTTGTATAGACATCAAAAAGTCTTGAGACTGCTGCTGGGCAGCGCCATCTTGAAAGTCAGCAACCGCAGCAGACCCAGAGCAGTGACATTCTGTAGTATTCCCCTTCTTCCCCCAGTAGCTACATAAAACGTTATGTAGAATGGTGAGGGGGCAGGCAAAAGAGCTGGGCCAGCACAGGGAGTAATTAGACCCACCCAGGAGAGGAGAGAACTACGATGTGCAAAGAGGGAGGGGCTGTGCTAGGGAACTGACACAGCTAAACTGATATGGAGTACTCAAATTTTTCAGAACGTTCAAAGGAACACTGCAAGTGAATACAAAAACATTTGTGAAAAGGAAAAACACTGCAAGTTAGCATTTACAATAATTTATATGTTGCTGTGCTATGCTTTTCCTGCATTTTTTAGGTTGTAACATGGCCTTTCAATACGGTTTAATCTTTAAAAAAAACTGCCGGGTCAACTTGCTATAAAAGGCCTTGTTCAGTCACTTTCTATCATGGGATTACAACTATTTCCCAGCTGTGCTCTAGAGTGGTCACCCTGTCACAAGTACCCCTGTTGGAGCAGCCATGCCAAAATACATTACACCAGCATGGTCCACCATTGTCGTTCAGGATCTGGTCCTGAGCAGTGATCTGCAGCCATGCTGGAGCAAATGCATGCAGACAGAAAATGACTGAAAAGAGAACTGGAGGAGACCAAAAGCACTGAGATGCAAAAAGAATGACAAAAAAGTATTTTATGAAAAAAAACACAGCAATTATTTATGGTACACATTGCAGAAAAGCTTTAAATTCACTTTAAAGTGACACACGACTCAGGAGTTAAATCCTAAAATTGCATTCAAGTACCTTAAGGCCCCGTTCACACCTGTGCATTTTGTAGCACGTTCCTACGCTCTGCAAAACGCTCAAACAACGAAATCCCATTATTTCCTATGGGTATGGTTCACACCTGGGCGTATTACAGGCCGTATGAACGCGCTACAAAACACCCTACGCCCAAAGAAGTACAGGAGCTTCTTTGGGGTGTATTTGCCGCTCGTATCCATTGGGATACAGCAAAGTAGCGAAAAACACACGGCACGAAACTCGCAACAAACGCGCATATTCGATACGCCTAGGTGTGAATCCAGCCTAACTGTTAAGAATACTGTATCTTTTTTGTGCATCACTCAGCTGTAGATCCTCAAATCATCTCTGAATTTCTGCTGACACTGTCCTTCCTTCTGGAGGGGGGCTACTTTTGTTCCCCTATGGTTCCTGTGTGTGTTGTAAAGTAGTCACCACTCCAAACTCGCTCCCATGATGCACTACAATCTCACATTTAGTTTATTAATTTGTATTGAGATAATTGTCCATCACAGGAGTGAGCTTGGAGCGGTGGCTACTTTACAACACACACAGGGACCATGGGAAACAAAAGAGCCACCCTCCAGAAGGAGGGACAGTGTTAGCATGAATACAGAGATGATTTGAGGATCTACAGTTGAGCGATACATAATTAAGCAACATTTATATTACTAGTTAGCCCTGGTTCACACCTCAGGCGTCTGGCGTTTTCCTGCTAGGTGTAAACCAGGGCCATTGAAAATCATGGGATTTCTTGTGTTGGGCAGTTAAAAGCGCTTTTCAAACTGCTCAAAAAGGTGTGAACCAGAGCTAAGGGTACTTAAAAGGAGAACTATGAGGTGAGTGCTTTTCACTCACCTCATAGTTCTAGCCGACCTGTGACAATGAGACTGTCACAGGTTGGCTCGGTAGATCGGGAGGTGAGCGAACACATACCGGGTTCGCTCGCCTCTCGATCCTGTCACGGCTCTCTGCCGTGACAGGGGGAGGGGCTGGATTCCCCTCTCCCCGCTCCGATCTGCCAGCGGTGACTGGCGGAACGGACGGGGGCGGGTACAGCTGGCTCTGCCTCTACATAGGCAGAGCCAGCTGTCACTCACGCAGCTGGGCGGATCCCGTCATCTAAGTCGGGATCCGCTCCGGCTGAGGCGTCTCAGTATACCGCGAGCTGTAGCTCGCGGTATACTGAGCTTAGAGCAACGGGAGGACGCTAGTTTGTGTCCTCCCGTTACCCTAAGGAGAACTATGGGGAAAAACACTGACCCCATAGTTCTCCTTTAAATGCATTTTTAAGATTTAACTCCTGAGTTGTGTCACCTTAAAGCCAGAATAAACTTTCAGGTTAAAACATCCAAAAGCATTCTGGGTGCATTAAAACAAAATGTGCGCAAACTCTTACAATTTGTTTTCAATAGAAAGCAACCGCAGCCTAAGTAGAAAAGCCTCCTGCCAGCATGCTGTAGAGAAGGTCCCTTGCTCTCTGTGTGGAAGCAGTGGCAGGAGTGGCCTTTCTGCAAAGATCCGTCAGAGCTAGACATCTCAAATCAGCAGCAAGAATGCTTTGTGGATTGCAAAGCTATTGGTCTCACGGAAAAAGGGGCACATTGTACCCCTGCAAAGAAGCTGCTGCTTCCACTCAGAGAGCAAGTGTCCTTGTCTACAGCATGCTGACAAGGGAGAGACTTTTCTAATTTCTAATGAAAAACAGACTGTGAACACCATAGGGGAAATTCATAAAAACTAGAGCAGACAGAATCTGGAGCAGTTGCCCATGGCAATCAATCAGCTTCTCTCTTTCATTTTCAAAGCTTGACTGAACAAACTTGAGAGAAGCTGATTGGTTGCCATAAGAAAACTGTCTTCTACAGTTTTCAGGAATCCCCCCTCATATACAGTATATTTAATGCACCTGGAATGTATATAGCAGATTTACATTGAAAGTCAAATTGGACTTTAATTAAATAGCAGGGTTACTTTAAATCTGTATATTACTCCAAACGGCCTATAACATGAGCCCAATTTTCTAGAAGTGAAGCCATATACTTGAGGAAGAAGCCTGCTGTAAAGATGACAACCTGTTTATTATAAGGTAATAGCCAATAAAGAGCTTAAAAGGAAAAGGCTGCAGCAAGTACTTGCCGCTATCAAGGATCAAAAGTGTTGACATAGTAAAGATAGTAAATATTGTGAAGGCAAAGCTCTAATGAGTGCTATTCGAGTAGTAATAACACACTGTGCACTGCACTGTTACAAATATATATTCCATTTTTAGAGGGCTAATTTATGCTTTACAACAATTAATTTAGCAGTTCACCCCAAAGCGATGTTTTTCATGTGCTATAATTTGTACATGTGTGAATGTGGAAATGAGTTTGTGGCAGCAAAATGAATTAAAGATGAAATACACATCAGACATGAGGACTGACAGAATCCCATACCATAATTGGCCACCGCTTTTCCTCCTTTTGCCCTAATTTCTTCAACAACCTTCTCTGCTGCTGATGTACTTTTCCCGTCTCCTTTGATGTCGCCTCCCAGATCGTTGACTGTGAAATCAAAACAGCAGATATTATTTTAAGTGGGAATTAATGCAGGTGAAAGAACAAGGTACATACAATAAACTGAAATATTAACATTCAATAGTAATATTTTGTATTTTGTTATGATTGTTTAATGGGGCAGAGCAGTGGTAATGGAGAACAATACATCTAAAGGGGAAAAGAAAATTCTCAATGCTGGTTAAAGTAGTGGCTTTTCTTTTTACATTTTGAATAGAGTGGTTACGGATTACAACTATCTTAAGGTTTCCATTGCAGTCCATGTCCCCAATTAGGGAGTATTTTTCTTATTGTCCCAGTGACAGTCATGACAAAGACAATCACACCAAGTGGCTAAGGTTTAAAACCTTCTTTAATTACGGTCTGTGTTTCTGTTAGGGAGTTGAACTGTATAATATGCAGAGGCAAAGCAAGATAGGCACAAAACGCAGAGCCTCACCTGCCATTAAGTGAAAAAAAAAAAGTAAATTATTTTTACCCAAATCCACCAACGAGTTCAGCCTCCTCTCTCCGACACTGGCAGAAGTGATACAGCGTGCGCATCTTACTATTTAAAGAGGCGCTCGCTGTATCCAGCTATTGACAGGATAAGCAAAATGCACAGCGGGCTTCCTCACTATGCTAATAGCGCAACCTGTCAGAAGCTGTATCCAGCAACTGACAAGTAACGCAAATTATCTTAAACAGGGAGGGGTGGGGTCAATTTATATTGGGGGGAGGGGTACTGGAGTTTAGTCTTGCCTAGGGCAGCACAAAACCAAAATACACCACTGATAGTATGTCCATCCATTTGTGGAACCTTTCTGGACACGCCATTCCAAAACCATGTGCATTAAAGTGTACCTAAACCCCAAAAAATATATACCGCAGGTGATCAGTTCTTAGATGTAATAGCTGCAATAGTTTTCTTTTCCCTGTATTTTCAGGAATTCTGCAAACACCACACTTCCTGCCTCCTCATGTCTACACTAATTTTTCCATTCTGTTTATGGAGGGAGCCAAGGTTGTCACACAGGATGCCTGTGTTCATATTTATTACATGGTAGATTGATGGGACTAGAAGTTTACACATCAAAGATATGGTTCTTTGTGATTTCACAGAAAGTTACATGGACACTGCATTTTTGATCAACTGTATTTTCTGTACTTGCTGAAAAATTTTAATTTTCTGTACTTGCTTAAAAAAGATCTTCAGTCTTCCCCTGAGGAAGGGGTTGGTTACCCCGAAATACATTAGCACTGACCCCCCGTTGGGGTATACAGCGTTCTTGGACCATCGGACTCAGTTATTGATGTGCCTGGTTTCCTTTAGGAATAGTGAGTAGACCCTTTTTACTCTATTTCATCATTTGGTCAATAAACATACTGCACTAGGAGGTGGCGCTTGCTCTGTGTTTTGTTGCCTGTAGTCAAGATTCCAGTGACTCCCTGGTTGAGAGGGCAGCCTCGTGGTTCCTAGCATTGGTGGAGTGAGCACCAGTCCCATTGGTTTGCGCCAGCCTGAATCTTGCCTATTTTCCTGAATAGATTCTAGAGTGTGTCTGTGGGAATTGCTGACCATTTTTAGGCAAGGTAAGGTCAGGTACTAATGCTGGACAAGATGATCTGGCTCACATTTGGTGGTGTTTCATAGCTGTGAAGGGCACTTGAGTTTCTCTAAAGCAAACTCATCACACAATATTTTTACGGACCTGGCTTTGTGTACCTAAACTCAATCACTAGGAGGGTGCCTGCCTACCTTTGACCACATCATTCAAGGATACCCTGGAAGGAACTATAAGAAACAAAAAGCCCTTCACTGAATCAGTACAGCAATGACTTCTTAACCACTTGAAGACCAGGTGTTTACACAACCTTCCTGGCTGGGCCATTTTTCAGTATTCAGCGCTGCAGTATTTTGACATTTATTCTGTCATGCAACACTGTACTGAAATTAATTGCATACCATTTTCTGGGGACAGATAGAGCTTTCTTTTGGTGGTATTAAATCCCCACTGGGTTTTTTTTATTTTTTACTATATAACAAAAAAAGTACCCTAGATTTTGAAGAAAAAAAAAAAGGTGTTATAATACATTACCCAATTTTTTGGTAGAACATAAAAGACGGGGTAACGTCGGGAAAATAGACAACAAACATGTCAAGCCTTAAAATTGTGCGCACCCACGATAATTGCAAAAAACTACCATACCCAAAAATTTACCATAGGTGACGCTTTAAAAGCTTTTATCGTTCATCATTTTAGAGCCCGTTCACATTGAGCGGTTCGCAAATCGCGCGTTTGTCGCGCGATTTGCATTTTGCGCGATATCGCGCAAATGCTTGCATTGCGCAAGCTTGAATCGCGGCTAAATCCGCTCCAAAAAGGGTCCTGGTGTAGCGACACACGACCCGCGACAGCAGGACCCTTTGCCCCATTGAGAAGCATTGGAGAGCGATATCGCGCAGTAAATTGCGGGAATTACCAACGATAAAAAGCTCAATGTGAACGGGGTCTTAGTGTTATCAGTGATTAATGGCCCTAGAATTATTGCTCTCACTACGACGTTTGCGGCGATATGCAACACGTGCGGCGTAATGGATGCAATCGTCATTTTCGCACGTATGCGCACCCCAAGCATGTTTGCATGGGTGTATGTATGGGTGGGGACTTTACAAAAATTTGAGATTGTAGTCCATCACAGGAGCAAGCTTGGAGCCCTCGAGTGGCTACCAACCTGTATGGTAAATTATCACACAAAATGTACACAACCATTTACAGATACAAAACAATGTTAAGAAATGATACATTAACAGGAGACAGATAATACCCATTTTGCTACTTTAGTACCAACTATTGCTCCTCCATATGTTAACTGTACTCCACAGTACATCATTAAAGTTTGGACTGCTTGACCTCTGGTCTACATTACTTTACATTATATACATACGCTTTGTGACATTCCCTAAACACAATTTTATCCACTGAAAGAGGTCATTCTTCTTTGCATCACACTGAAGTAGGGCAATAGGAATGTTCCCTCTGCGGCTGAGAACATTTAAATGATATACAGCATGTGGTAAAAATCAATAACCGGACACAGCACATTTTCCGTCGGACAATCTTCACAAAAGTGGAATTGTAAACTCATCTGTGATATTTCCATACATTACAGTAATATTCTGACTCTGTGAAATGGAACTGGGGCCATCTGGAAGACTTAAAAGCTTAGCTGAAAAAAAACAAAGCATACATCATATATATCTCTTACCAGCCAGAACAGAATGTGGCCTTATACAATCAAGTGCAACATACTTGGGTAAAGGATAACCAGCAACCTACGTGTCAGTGGTGGATATGGATAATGGGAGGGGGTCACTTATAGAACTGCAGCAAACATTTACAGGCATTACCCATTGCAACCAATACGATTTTAGAAAGTGAAATCAAAAACTAAGTTGCAATGGGAGTCATAATCATTACTTTTTACTTAAAAGAAAAAGCAAAACTTGCAATTTAAAGTGTACCTGCATTCACCTCAAATTGCTACAAACTCAAAAGATTCTCAGGGGGCACTAAGGACCAACATACAAATTCCATCCATGCAGCCTTAAAGAAACCCTGCGCCAGACCATTTATTTCAACAGAAATCTTCACTCAATATGTGCATTTCATATATAATATTTTAAGGATGGTATTGTCCTGTAAAAACTTTCCTTATGTAGACAACCCACAGCCCCCAGACTGCTACTGGACACCGCCATCCTAGATGTGATGCAGTCCCAGCAGACACAGAACTGACACTCAATAGTATTCCCCTTTGCTCCTCACCTAGCAGCACAATAAAGGTTATGTAGAGAAGTGAGGAGACGGACGGAGGACCTGAGCCAGCACAGACAATTAGACATTGCCAAAAGAGGAGAGGGCTATAAAGTACAAGAAGGGATGGGTCTATTTTTTTCCATGCTTTTAATTGCAAATTGTTTTAGTTGGCGACAGGGTCGGTTTAAGCTGTGCTTTGCCGAACACTTTACGGCCATGGCATCATTACCGGTCATTAGAAGGGTAAATGAAAATGAGTTAAATGAAGTAGGGTCAAGAACAGCTTCAGTGAGTGGTTATTTGCATATAATTCCTTTGGGGAATATACAAGCCTTACTAGGCGGCTTGCTATGTAGGAAATTTACGGGTACAAAACACAGTCAACCCCGCCCCTTCCCTCCATTCTCACCTAGGTAAGAATGACTTGCAATCTGCTGCTGCAGCCTCCTGGGAAATGCACGTCACACACCCAAGGAGTATTCAGCTAACGCACTGAGGGTAGAAAAGGAAGGACATGGTGGTCCATCATAGGAGGGGCAGGCTGCAAGATCCAGAAGAGACAGTTGGCTCCTGATGACAGAAGAAAAATGGCGGTGCAGGGCTAGGTGTGCGGCAGCAGAGTGGAAGACTACAACACTGAGGGTGCGAGTATTTAGGACAGGAATGTCCAAACTCCGGCCCTCCAGCTGTGGTGAAACTACAAATCCCATGAAGCATTTCTTTCTGGGAGTCATGTCTGTGAGAATCTTGCAAAGCCTCATGGGATTCGTAGTTCCACCACAGCTGGAGGGCCGCAGTTTGGACATCCCTGATTTAGGGTAACCATGTACAAAACTATAAGAAGAGACTTAAAAAAATATACATGGAGGGGAGTTCCTCTATAACATAATCTACTTTACCTGCTGATTATTATGGTTCACCTATGATTTTCAGTCACATGGACATAAAGAATAGACATATTTTGCTTTAAATTTTTGAGGCTTAGCCAAGGCGTGTTCTGTACATTCCCTTCACAATTTTTTTGAATAATGTATTACTAGGTGGGATATGTCCCTGATTGCTAACAACCACTGTCCCAGTGATAGCACTAAAACTCAATAACCCCAGCAGGTGATTGTCATTTGACAAAACAATATTACAAAAACATTTGACAAAAAAAAAAAAAATCAATATCCCTATGCCTCCTACTGTAAAGGGCAGAGAGAGAAGGACCACATCACTGTGTGCAAACATTTTGTAGCCGACCTATTCCAATTGCAAAAGGGACACAATACCCCTGACCATGAATGGGTAAAATAAACATAGGCTTATAAAAAAACTACTGTTAAGAAAGGAAGGTGATGCCAACACAGACCAATCAGATTTCAGCTGTTTGATTTTCACGTGTTCATGAACCAAACCTCACTTTAGATTTGAACTGACATTTTTAATGTGCTACTCTCTGCATTAAAATGAAGTTTGTTCTCTTTCCATTTCTTTTATTGTTCAGTAGATGTCAAAAACACCCATTGGATTGGTTGCCTGGAGGATAGTTTCCAAATGCTCATCTAGACATTTGATTTGATCTTTGGCCTCCTTTGGAAGCCGTAGTTATTTTTGGCAAGGTTTAAACCAGCATTGGGCTATATTGGAAGATATCTGCAACCCTGGCCTTTACCATCTACTGTGGATGTCATAACTGAAAAACTTGAGACTATTCGGTCTGATCCAGGGATGACTACTTGTACTCCAATTCGGCAATACACAAGCCTTGCTCCGATACACTGATGCAGAGAAGTGCTTGTGTACGTGTATATACTAGAAATGTTCCTTTTCAAAAACTACCGCAATTTCCTACCATTACACCAACTTAAACCAGTGCCAGCAGTACTGCAAGATTGGCACTTGTTGACTTTCTTCACGGGAGGAGTTTGCTTCCACATTCACTTACCTACACAAGTTCCCACAGTTCCTCACGTGAAGCGGCAAGCCCACCAGATTGCTCTGTCAGGTGCCAAGTAGGGAAATGGTGGAAATCCAAGATTGATTTACTCAACACTGTACATATTTTCACTAGGCTGCTTGTCCAAGGAATGGCGTACGCACACCTTTAATACACTCTGATCACATTTATTAATGGAATATGCACAATTACAATACTAAAACGCAGATGGTTAGAAAAGCATATGTATATGTGACGCATACATGATGCATTCACAATGTTGAAAAAACACTTATACATGAGTGGTCCTCTTGTCAGGGCCCGGCTTTGGATGTGTATGGTGGATCACAGCTGCGGTTCCAACTGGGTGTTTAGTGCGGTTGTCAGGCTAAAATCCCCGGCGGCTCTCTCAATCATAAACGGAGAGTTGGGGATTTAGTCATCATGGACCGCTAACAGTAATCGGTAAACACAGGCGAATTAGTTTGAAGAATATTAAATCATATTCCTGATCTTGGCAATCCTATCTGGAATAGTGGTATAAGCGGAGGATACAGTCTCTATGACAGATAACAGCAGCAATCCCCTTCACACAGCATATATGGCATTTGTATTGCAAAGAAGAGAGGTCATACCCAAAGTCTCCACCAGAGGGCAGCGTATATGAGCTGAGACACTTGCAGAGTAGATATATCAGATACTTGCGGTTTGGTGGTATGAGCGATCAGCTGCATGCAAGAGGAGTCCAGTGGAGGCTGGCTGCTGGGGAGCTGTAAGGATCCGTGAGGAGAGGTTCGAGGCAGGTTGGTGAGGTTCCTGGGGTGTTTGGGCTATGATCCCAATCATCGAACACCCCACAGCATCTCTGGCAGGTTTAAATAGCCCGAGGCCGTGACGTCACGCGGCCGTGGGCTACTTCCGCGTTCCAGCTTGGAACGCACAGTAGCTTCCGTCAAGGGGGAGGAGGCGTGCGGCGGTCACCGTGGCCGATGCGCCCCAGCCTGGAACGCAGTCGGGAGGAGCAAGGAACCCGGGGAACATTACATCCTCCAGGGTAGCACACACTTGTATCATGTAGTCACACAAAACCACAATGAATAAGCTCCATGAAAATGTAGTAATGGTGCATAAGGTGTACAACAAATCATATCTATGCATTCAGTAGTTTTGTGTCATGTTATAAAGTAAGGACCATTCTGCTCTTTATTATGATCATACGATTATTCAAATATTCATGTACAGCTTTAGAGAATGTGCCACATCACTTCCATCTAAACAGCCTGAGGATGATCTCAGTACAGTGAGATGCTCAGTCAGCACGACTACGTAAAGTTTGGTGGGATTCAAGTGGAATTAATTCTCTCAAGAGAGTCCATAACAGAAAAAAAAAAATAGAAGCAGCAATTACCAGACTGTGTGAGCCAAAAAAACACATGTGCAGTCAACATTATTCTAAGCTGAGGAGGCATTTATACCAAAGATTAACTATTCTTTCCTTGTTCTTTCACAATGTGAGGCCACATCCAATGTTTAATGTTAACAGAGACATTCCAATGGAAACAAGTGCCTAATATGCCAAAAAAGTTGGGGAAACTATTAATTTTAACAAATAAGGTTACATATGTTTATAGTAAATAGCAAACAGTAGATGAACTCAATGGAAATGATTCCTCTTATAGCAGCTTGTAAAAATACTGCAAAATGTCTTACACTTCTCTAAATTGGGCAAATGTTGGGCAGGTTATAGTTATCATAGTAGAACGCCATGTTCTTTAGTAAAGGCAGAGCTATTTCTAAACAGAACATAATTTTTGCTCTTAGTTCCCAAACTAGCTGCAGTCATGTAAATAGCTGCTCTCTTTGAGAGAAGTACTATTATTTGTCATTCCTGATCATATGATACCCATCATTAGCTAATAAAGGTGGTCACAGTGAATGTTCGTAATTTGTAACAGTGATAATCTTTCCCTCTAGTTGTGCTGTACATACTTCTACCTGAGATAAGCAATGTGAAAGGCAAATAAAAACCATTAGAAAAAAACAAGAAAAGTTATAAAAAGAATAAAAAAAGATATAGGATATAAGGATGCAATTGGCTTAAACCCTGATCACTGTTACATGTCCATGGATGGGTCTACGACTTTCAAGCAAAGAGAGCAGAGTGAAGGGAAGGCAAGAATAAGCACCACGTGGGCTTATATAATTGTGCCACTTTGCCCTGCATAGGCAAAGCATAGGTTCATTTTAGTGTCAGTATACACAAAATAGATTATTTCAGTGTCTTCTAGATCAGTGGTTCTCAACCTGTGTAACCTCAGGTCCCACATTTGTCCTCGTTCATTAAGTCATGACCCAAGTCACACCTCATTAGAAAGCAAGGCATTGCGGTACTGCGCATTCCGGTGCAGGCGATCTAACTGTGGGTGGGAGATGCGTTTGGGGTGCCATTCAAATGAATGGCAATGCAACACACCTCCCACACCAGAATTTGCGGTAGGTGCAATTTTGCGTGGTACAGTGAGTTAATCGTACGGGACTGTGCGATTAACGTACTGTATTAGTGTGAACAGGCCTTTAAAAACACTGACAGACATAATCTCACAAACATATCCCACCCCACCTCAAGCGGACATCGGGCAGCATATTTTGAATGGCTACCTGGCAGGAGAACTGACAGTGCTTCGCTAGGGGGAGGCTGAGCAACCTCTCACCTAGGAAAGTAGAAGGTATGCGGTGACCCATTGAACATGGGGTTGCAACCCACTTTTGGGTCACAACCCACCAGCTGAGAACCAAGGCTCTAGATGATAATATAAGATCTCTCAGGAACTCTATTGGTGAGATTTTTGTGCTCGAGGTCTGCTTTGGCCTATACAAGGAATCCTCAGTACCGTCGTAATTTTTATATAATTATGGAGAATGCAACAGAAGTTGCTATAACAAAAATATGGCCAGGAACACTCAAAACTCCGAAGTAGTCATGGATGATCTTGCTGTTGAGGTTTCCAACACATATCAGAAGGCAAGCGCTGACTAAGCCCACCAAGCTCTTTCTGGAACTAAAATATAACTTCAGGTTATCACATTTTCCCCTCACAAAAATGATCTTTCGGTAAAAACATTTAAAAGTTAATATAAGCCTGCTTTGCACTTTAGCTACACTGAAAGTAATAATAATGTCAAAATGTGTTTAGACCATTTAAAATGCAGATGAAATCACTTACAACAGATGCTGCTCCTTGAGGTTTAAAAGTTTTAGTTTACTGTAGAATCAGCTGGTCCCCTAAATACTGGCCCTGATATCTTGTCTAAGGGTGACTGCTTTCTTTTGCAGGGTTCTATGGAGCCCCCTTGTGTGTGCTAGTAAGCAGTGTGTGTCTCCACAAACACACAGGTACAGCAAGACAACCCACTCCCCGATCCCTGCCCCCACTTCCTACCTTCTCCAAGCTAGTAAATGGACAGCTGCTGGAGACTGCTCTGTCCCTTGTTATCATGTACTAGACAAGAACTTCAGTGAAGCGGTGCTGAGAGAGATGGAGCTGTTCCTAAACATGATGACTGTAAGTGATCGGGCAAAAATGTAAAGAAATACTTTGCAGGGCAATGTATATTTGTTTGATCTGCATTCAGTGTTGAAAAAAAGTTTGCGGGCTAGTATAGTTATCCGCACTAGCTCCTATTTATTATCTCTGTGGGGTGCCAAAATAGTTAGATGGGAGGTGGAGAAACCCATACAGATTTTTAGTTAAGGAAATAAATCTTGTATACTTTATGCCAGCAAACTTTGTACCCAAGTTAGAAAAACAAATGAATGGCTTGCTGAAAAGTGTCTTGTTTTCCCCTTTTGTTTCCAGCGCAGTTGTTCATAATTACAGCCACGTAAAAAGGGCTCTGTTCTTATTGACTTCTATTGATCTCTATTGATAGCATTTAAGATTTGCACTAGCAAAACAAAAAGGCTTTACCCACATGGTGTCATTTAAAAGAGAAGAAACTGCATCCTGAACAATAAGCTATTTAGACGTTCCTAGTGTCAACTAAGGAATGATAAAAGAGAAGTTATTTAAAGTCAATTAGGAAATTGCATACCAATGGGCACTACACCTAGCACAAAAATACATGAAAAGCATCAATTTATGCACACTCATTGAAGATAACTTGGAGGGAGCTGAAATTCCATAGGATCAAAATACAGTCCTCTACAGGACAAAACAAAGTGACACTAAAATCAGAAGTTACATCTTTAAATGCATTTAAGTACCTAAAAAAAGAACTATGGGATAAGTGTTTTCCCCATAGTTCTCTTTAGGGGGCTAAATGCAAGGGGACTCTCTGATGGGACCATCCAATGCAAGGGGGCTCTCTGATGGGGGCACCTAATGCAAGGGGGCTCTCTGATGGGGGCACCTAATGCAAGGGCGGCAGTACAACCGCATTACACTGTGCTTTGCCTAAGGAACTTAATGAAATGTCACTTGTGACTTTTCGAAAAAAGTTATAACAAAAACAAAAAATGTGATGGGCCGGGATCGGTCTATCATCACTGTGGCTGGGAACACACCCCAGCAGCTGTGTGTTGCAGTGCAGCTGCTGGTGTTAATGCAGCCTAAATGGGGGACCGGGGTTCGGACCTCGGCCTAATGAAAATTTTGATCATCTGACCTCCCTGAATTTTAATTTTTGTTTTTGGGGAAAAAATTCGGATGCATATCATCTTTTGCCTAGTAGAAGTGTCCCAAACATTAACTAGGAATCTCTGGAACTAAATGTGCTTCCCTTTGATGGTATTCGGAACAGACTAAAGAGTGACCGTTCTGTTCCTGCGCTCCACACACCATTTACCTCAACCATCTTTTCATTCTGATCTTTAGGGCCCCATGACACAACTTTCATTAGGTAATTACCATTCGTGCACTTTAAACTACGGAGGGACCTGAATTTGCAGATGATTATCTAAAAGAAAAGCGATGTGATATCTATGCAACCTTTGTGGCATAGGAATTGGTTTACAGGTCACAGAATACTCAGATTTGCTAGAGAGTCTACCAGGAATTGCATTTTTTTCACAGTTTCACAGCAGTGGCAAAGCAGACTCCAGGGATTCTATGGATGAGCACCAACGCTAAACTGCACTCAAACTACCATGTCATATCACACTATCTAGAAGAAAATAGAAATCCAGTCTTCTTGCCTGTGTGTTACAGAAATGCACATTCTAATTAGCTAAATCCAAAATTTCAAGAGGAGCAATACACAATTTAACAACCTAATATGAAAAGCACTGAAATGTGTAGGAGGATCATAAGGTTAATGAAAATGACTGTATAAGAGCTGAAAAGGTGATGTATTTTGGTTTCAGTGCTACTTTTTATGAAAATTGAGAAAGTAAATTATTTTTTTTATAGCCGTAAAATAAATGACAGTGCCAAGATCTATAAATGGCTAGATCTTGAACAATATGTTAACCTTATGACAATGCTATGTCTATGAACAATAAGTTTGAAGTAATGTGAACAGACATTAGCCTTACAGACATAATGTACAATATTTTCAATGCTCACGATGCTGCATTGAAGAGCTTCAGAATGATTCTAGAAATAAGAGCAAACACAATGGATATGATATAACCATTAAATGGCATTGAAAAAAAAATTGTCATAACTCCATATACTGAAAAAACAAGGTTACCTTAACCTGATATGTGGCTGATTAAAATAAACATTACTGCATTGACTTCATGTGCTGAAATGAGTCTGCTGACTGACAGTGTGGCACTGGCAAGCAAGGCTGCAGGACACTTTGGCTTTTTCTAGCTTGTGCTCATTGGAGCAGAGACTGAGACATACTGTCATGATGTTCTGTAATGTCCTAATCTAATTGATATTACATCCCCAACCTATTGGCCTTAGCTGTGAAATTTGCTGACAGCTTATAAATAAACTATTCTACAAGTTGAAGTGATTCATGAATTACTAATCTACTATTCTTTCCCTTCCATCTGTTGCCCCTCCATTTGCCAGTATTCCCACCTCCTACAAACATGCGTCAGCTGTCGGCCATTCAAATCGAGACTGACCATCAGGGCACTGCAGAAAATGACTCTGTACCTAAGTCTTCATGCAAATATTTTGAATGTAGCCCATGTTATATAAAGCGTGTTGCAATGGGCATACTTCACAAAAGAAAAAATATACCCGGAAAGGTAGAGATTTTATGTGAGTATACCATTTTAATACAGCAATCCATCAAATAACCACACAATACTCCTTTGGTAATCAAAAAATCCGATCCATTTCCCTGCCTCTGCAGCAATGGGACCATCATTATCATTATGGGTTTTTCAGTAGAAGATGCTCTGCTTAGGTGTAACTGAGCAGCCTGTGCTCCCCCACTGGGTCTTCACTGACACCTGGGGCCAACATGGAAATTTGATATCCGTGACAAGCCAGCTCCATTAACGGCAACTAGAGAAAACCTCAAAAGTTAGACACCAGCTGTAAATTTTGAGAAGCAATGGCTACATGGCTCCTGGGATTTCTAAGTCCAATGGCATCGCGCTCACAAAAGACCAAAAACTACCCAAGTGCACTCGAGGCAAGTAGATATAAGTCCAATGGAAGAGGCAGTTTTGTATTGAAGACGGGTTTTGTATTGAAGTAAATCTATTTATTGTACTATTTCTGCTTCAATACAAGACTTGTGAGTGCCCCTTCCACTGGACTATATATATGAATACACAGCCAAACCTCAATTTTCAGGAATATTCACATGAATTATACATGCAGTCCTTTAAGCAATTTAGGTAAACAGTTCAAGTATTTAGTGAGTTGCCAGTCTTATGGAGTAAAAATCACAATTGTGCACGTCAGAAAGCTGACTCAGGGGTATATTTAGAAAGTAGTTATATGACTGTACTGCAGCCATACCGTCGCTTAAGAGCTTTGCTTTAAAAATGTGCACTACCCTGATTTACATTAGCTGTGTCCAGGACAGACAATAACAAATACAATGTAAAGACAACAAAAAGCTATCAAGCACTGGTCTGTCTTTGGCTTCAAACACTTTCTGCAGAGCTTTATTTTGGCTATGTTAAAAAACAAATGCTCTAAATATGTACAAATAACCCCTCAAGCTTTGTGGCAAGTGCATTGTAATTTTAATAGAAGATTATTAGTAAAAAATATTATGACTAAATGTATTAAATAATGCATCAAGTCCCTCTTTTTATTGGTTCTCATGAGACCTTTAATCTGTCTTTCAAGCAAACACAGTATTTCCATAAAACAGTCACCACTAAAAAATTCAATCCAAGAATGAATAGCCAAAGCCCCAGAGACGAGTTGTATAACAAGTCGTGCAAGGAAAGGGTCTGCACAAAAGTACAGTACATTTCATTGCAGTGGCCATCAATCTGTATGAATGTCAGATAGGATTCCCATGATATCATGTAGGCCTGTCTGCCATGATCTGTTATTAAATACAAATAGAGCAAAATGCCCCCAAGATTAGCAACTCTCCTGATAAACAGCATACAAAAAAAATCTGTTTACATAACAGCACAGCAGGAAAGGTCCTAAAACTTAGAGGAAGAAAAAAAAAAATCATGCTGAAGGGCCCATTCACAGCATGACGTTGCGCTAATTGCATGTTACCACACACTATTGCACAATGTGCCTATATTTATTTGAATGGCACTCCAACCCACCTCCCAGCGGTTGTGCACTGCAGCGCAGTGCCAAAATAACATGCACTGCATTGCGGTGAGAAAAAGTAACACATGCACAACTTTTTTCCACTGTGCCACTGCTCACGGTATGTAGCGTGTGCTAAATGCACAGTAACATTCCATTATAGCAATGTTCTGGTGTGAATGGGCCATAAGTCTACACTCACCCTTCCATGTGAAAGTTTTGAAGGCCTCATGCACACAGGCTCATAAGGCTGTAGAATGTAAAATGCGGGTATGTTTCCATGCCTGGGATACACAGCTGTGGTCTATAGCTGCTCATAGTAGTGAATGGGCATAGACCCTTGGTTCTCAACTCATGTGTCGTGATCCAAAATTGGGTCGCCGTATGCATTTGACTTTTCTAGGTGAAAGGCTCCTCAGCCTCCCCCTAGCGCAGCCCTGTCAGTTCTTGTGCTGAAAAAAACATTTAAAACATGCTGCCTGGCACAGAGTGTCAGCTTAAGGTGGGATGGGATGGGGCTATGGCCACAAGGGAGCTCCATCCATGAGTGCATTGCTTACAGCTCCCTCGCATGTCCTCTATAAGGCGTGCAAGGGAGCTGTACAAGCAATGGACCTATGGATGAAGCTCAATCAGAGCACAGCAGCCCGCATTGGACCCCAGGCTGAAGATCCACTCCAGTTCTCGTAAGGTAGGGAGACTGGGTGGACCTTAAAAATAATTAACTTTTTTTGGAGTGTGTATGTGTGTTTGAGAATGTCCGTCTATAATGCTGCACCAACACAATACTGGATTCCTATTTTACTCACTATGGAGCTAATGAATGAAATGCTAGTTAGGAGGAAAACCACCACTCAGAATCCTCTTTTCGTTTTCAAACTACAGACTCTGAAAGTGAACACCAAAAGCCGTTTGGTTGCTATGGACAACAAGAAATTTCCCTGCTCGCAGTTACCATATCATCTCCTCTATTTCTAGGTGCGAGAGAACAGGATGAAGATTAGAAGTAGTAAATAAATAAGGCCAGCCATATATTACTTTATTTGCTCATTACCAAGCTGCAGGGTCTAGACATTATAGGACAAAGTCAGAGAGGGATTCCTCTGCAATGTGAATGGAGAACCTATAAAAAGGGGCATCACATGATTTGCTTTCTGAAGCTCGCTATACACGCTAAGTAGTGTGGATGGAGAAAATATCCCTGCACGCTACTGAATTCAGACAGCCTGAATACCCAAATAGTGACTGCATCTGATTGGCAACAGTCACTGTTTGGCTGATAATTTTTTATTTAGCTTCATCGATTTTTCAGTTGACTGTTGTGAAGGTGGGTGGTGCTGGCAGGGCCATCTTAAAGAGGAACTAAAGCCAATACTTATTTTCCTGTTATACTAGATGGAGGAAGGAAGGATTATAACCTGTCAGTTGTTTTTTTTGCCATCTGTGACCCATAGGGAAAATTATCTTGCCTTCCTATCCCACAGCCAAGAGAAAGTCACAGAAAATCCCTCCAAATTGAGGAAATGCCTCGCTGTGCTCAGTGGAAGACTTCCCCTCAATTTCTATTCTGATGAAAGCTCCAAATATTTTTTAATGGGGTATCTCTAAATTGATGACCTGTGGGGGCTTTTAAAGTGTATTCTATGGACTTTTTGGGGTACTGCAGTTTTTTGCCGTTTCACGGACGCACGCAATTTGTAACCTGGGCATGTTGGGTATCGTTTTACTCGTCGTAACCTCATCTTTTATATTTCATTAAGTAAATGGGTATTTTGTTGTGTTTTGGGGCATTTAATTACATTTTTCACTAAATGTTGGGGTTTAATAAGGAGTTGCGCTAATATTGCGCAACAGAAAAATTTGCAACTACCACCATTTTATTCTATAGGGTCTTGGCATTCAGAAAATATATAATGTTTGGGGGTTTTAAGTCATTTTCAGGCCTAAAATGTGGAATATAACATGGGTGCAAAAATTTTTAAAAAAAGGCCTCAGTCATGAAGGGGTTAAAGTAATGTACGATCAAAAAATTTAGAATATTAGTGAAAATTATCAAATGTATCCGGTCCTGAGGTGGTTAAAGAAAATTGGTAGGAAAAAAGTTATCTTCCCCTAACAAGTTACCATCATCCTCTGTTGCTCAAAAATATTCCAAGAGGGCAGATAATGAGCATGAAAACAAATTGCACCTCGGAGGAGAATTTTCATAATCAGTCAAAGAAACCTTCAGAAAGCTTTGTACAGGATGGCTATAAAAATAGAGAATATAAATGAAGAGATTCAGAAAATTGGTTTGATGAATGGAGATAGTTTGATAAATAATGGGAAAACAAAACATGTGGGAAAGAGGAAGGAGGAGCAATATTGCCTTTTATTACAGGATTTAATTCTCACTATAGAGAGCTAGAGAAAATAACTGAAAGATACCAGTCTATTATAAGAAACGATAAATACTAACATTCTACCCAAAAAGCCAAAATTTATTTACTGGAGAGCCTCTGCAGTGAAATACAGGGTAGTAAGTATGGTTTAGATCTACCAATTAAAGGCAATGTCAACTTAGTTGATGGAAAATGTTTTAAACCCCGTGGAAGATGTCATGGTTGTAAGGTTTCATGGGGTTAACAAAAGAAAGAAAAAGGTTTTGTTTTTTTCCTCTAAGGGCCTGTTCACATGAGTTTCAGGTCCTGATCAGGTCCTGATCAGCAGACGCGGTGCTATGTGTTTTACCGCGTTTTTGATGCGTTCCAGTTAAAAAAAAAAAATTTTTTGCTGGGTGGTTAGGGTGGTTGCCCTGCTGCAGAATCAATTTGGGGCCAATCACACGCTTGCCTGATGGTATGACATGATGGATAAGTATCTGCGTGTATTTCTCAGCATTGAGGACACCATTGATCCTGACCAAATCTCCTACTCCATGCAGCCCCAGACTTGCTTCACTGTTGCCTGCAGCCTTGTTTCCACATCAGAGGTATGGCTTTTGGCTGCAATTCTTCCATGAAGAACACTTCTGGCCAGACTTCTCCATACAGTAGATGGGTGTATCTGGGTGCTACTAGTTTCCACCAGTTCAATGCTGATGGCACTGCTGAACATCTTCTAACGTCCAAGGGAAGTAAGCATGATGTGTCTTTCATCTACTGCATTAAGTTTCCTTGGCTGACCACTGTGTCTACAGTCCTCAACATTGCCTGGTTCTTTGTGCTTCTTCAAAAGAGCTTTAAACAGCACATCTTGAAACTCCAATTTGCATTGAGATTTTTGCCTGAGAGAGACCTTGCTGATGCAGTATAACTACCTTCTGTCTTGTTGCTGTGCTCAGTCTTGCCATGGTGTATGACCTGTGACATGAAACCGTCTTCTACAACCTCACCTTAGCAGCAGAGTTTGGCTGTTCCTCACCCAGGTTTAAGCCTCCTACACAGCTGTTTCTGTTTATGATTGTGTTTCAACCTACCTATGAAATTGATGATTATTAGCATCTGTTTGGTATAATTAGTTAGTCATACACCTGACTATAGTCCTACAAAATCCCTGACTTTGTGCATGTATAAGAATTGATGCTGGTAGTCATACCAAATATTGATTTGATTTAAATTTTTCTTCTGTTCACTCACTTTGCATTTTGTAAATTGATAAAAAAAATCAAAACATTTTTTAAAGCATTCTTATTTTACAGCTTTTTTTTCCCCGCAATAGATGTTTAATAATGACTGCATGGTTCCTGATGGGTTAAAGGAGTTCTAAAGTCACAGCCATAAACTATCCGGTTATAACATCTGCATTGTAACAGGAACAAAATACTAGAGTTGGTGTGGATAATGCAATCAAAGCTTACTTGGAAAAAAAAAATCCCTTTTGTGTAGTGATTGCTGCCTTCCGTTTGCTCAACGCTTTCAACGACTTTCCCAGGGTGGTTTGCATCTCTTTCCTTGCTGCTTGATGTGATGCAATCTCAATTTCTCAAGACTACATAGCCCATCATACATTGCTTCCAGCAAGCAATGATAATGTTACATTGTTCAGGACTTGGGTTGACACAATGAAGTGCATATTCACAGGCGTGAGTGAAATTCTCTTATGGAAATTCAAAATAGAAATACACATTTATTTTTAGGTTTTGAACATAGATGACTTTCAAATGTGGATTTAGACTTAAATGAGCTTTATCACATATGATAAATTGTAAATGTGTGTTGAAAATACAGCACCCCTTCCTGTAGTAGTAGTTACCGTATTTTGCGGTCTATAAGAAGCTCCGGACGATAGGACGCAGGGCTTCTGTGACAAATGTAAGAAATTCTGTCACAGAAGCTGCAGTTAGTGACCGCTGAGACAGGTGACGCTGTCTCAGTAATCACACAGAGCAGACAAAGAACAACGTTTTTCGTCTGCTCAAGGGGCTCTATGGTGACGGGTCACGGTCCCCCAGAGGAGCCGGGGACCCCGAAAACCACAGCGGGGGGGGGGGGGGTGGACACGATCGCCGCCGCCGCTCGATTTAATACAAGGGATCTAATAAGATTCCTTGTATTAAATGATTTAATACAAGATTTAATACAATAATACATTTCTATGTGCCCTGTTCATACCATAAATCTGCCCCTATATGAATGTAAATGGTAGGATGTGCAGGAAGATTCCGAACAGCTGCTGCGTTTGTCAGTGTGCCATTGATTTTTTACAGGCTGCTGGCCGCGGATGCACAGAACTCTGGTAGCATTAAAGCCAGGTCAGGGAACTAACAAACATTCTCAAAGGAGAGTTCTGCATTGATTTTCTCATGACAGGGTCCCTTTAAATCTGGAGTTGATCTCATCACAAATGTCTGTGCAGGGGAAAACGTGCATTTACAAATCATGGAGATGTCGCAGTGGCTTGTTTTCGTTCTTGTTTAACAGATTATGTCTTTGATTTCCAAGCTCTATTAAAAAGCAGCTGGAATCTGTTTGGACGAAATTGACAAAATAGGCACTTTCAATATATGCAGCCCAAGGAGTCTCCAACACGGCAAACTACGAATTAGCCCGACTGGAGTTATTTGCTAGCACTGTGAAATGTGACTCACCAGCATTGGCACTGCCAAGCATTCCAGCAGGACGTAGAACAAAGGACAAAATAGCAATTATGTTCTACTCAGACCTTGATTAGATAACACAAGAGGGATGCACAGGTTGCACAGGAGAGTCCCGTGCCACCTCCACCAGTTGCGCCTACCAGCTTCTAGAGTCAGAACTTGATTTCTTTCACTCCCCTCTTGAGCAAGATATCGCACCTACAAAAAGTACATCCAAAGCTGTGCTTACAGCTGTACCTTTGGTAGCCTTAAATAAAGCAGACCCTTAACAATATCCTAACATAACCAATTACCATACCAATGCTCCCTGCAGTTCTGTGCCCCAGGATGGTAAACGGCAGCCTAAACACGGGCACATGCTGAGCTGGAGGTGAGAAAATGACAAACTTCTTCTTTACATCTATTCACCCTAAAAACAAAAATTAATCAACTGCAATAAAAGAAATGTGACACGATTACATTAACCCTGATGCTGGACTGATACATACAGTATACAGGCAGTCCCCGGGTTACGAACAAGATAGGTTCTGTAGGTTTGTTCTTAAGTTGAATTTGTATGCAAGTTGGAAGAGGTAAAAAATTTTAGGTGTAACTCCAGCCCCCCCCCCCCCAACTTTCTTTGCTTTGGACAGCATAGGGAAGGGTTTGCCCCCTGTAAAAGTTAGTTTTGCTGTGTGTGCCCCTGTTCAGAAGATTTCACCTCACTTTCTGTCCCTGTGACAATTGGATTTGAAAATTTTGGGTTGCCGTGAAAACAAAGATTGGTGATAAAGCTTCAGTGGGGACACCTTTTTCCCATGATCACTCCTAGAGGAGTGAATTACCTTTCCTAGGGCTAGATTTCCTTTCACTTCCTGTTGTCTCAAGGACAGGATGTGAGATAAAATATTTCTAATGAGTATACAGACAGTGACCTGGAAGAAGAGGCGGGCACCCCTCACCTGTACGTCTAACGCCAATTTCCTTTAATGTATGTACAGTACTACAATACAGACCCAAAAAGGCAGGCACTCCTCATCGGTACGAGCGTGGTAGCATTACAACTACCCCTTCCGTACGGTGATAGCCTCCGTTTGTAAGTAGGAGTCATATGTAAGTTGAATGTATGTAACACGGGGACTGCCTGTATTTCCTTTTTTTAAACACACTAGATTTACTAAGTCTGTCAATCTAAGATTTAGATTTTACTAAATATTAGGAGTCCATCACTGGCGAAGAGGATTTAAGTGGAAGATACAGAATGAATATATTTAGTTTACACAAAAAAAACCACATAGGAAAGACAAGAAACTGATAAAAGAAGAAGAAAACAAGTAAGTTCTGTGGGCTGCTGTCATCCCTGAGAGTGACACTATAGCTCCCCCATGTGTTCATCAAGAGAACAGCACTACCATAACAAGCAATGCGTTTGGATTGATGTAGAACACTACTACGGTACTATACAGACACTAATGCCCTGAAAAAAATATCCTTCTGCTAACTCAATAAATGAACAAGAAATTCATTGGATTCAGCGTCATATGTGAGCATTGCCACAGCTTCATGCTTTTAGGACCCTGCCGGCTACTCTCACCAGTCATGATCTGCATGCATTGCAAAGAGAAGACAAGGTATGCAAAGAAAATGGAATGGTTTTATTTCAAAATGTCATTAGCTTGTTGACAAGGGCCGAGGGGGGAAGGACCAGGGAAAGCAAAGTAAGAGCAGACTAAACTTTAAGGACTAGAGGCAAAACTTGTATTAACCCCTGCAGTGGGGCTACCCCCGCATTGGAAGGGTTAACTTTCATTTTGGTCTAGGTGCTAAAAAAAAAAAAAGTTATACTCACTGTGTAGATATAAAACAAGAAAAACCTGCGCTTCTGGATCCAAATCGGAAAAAAAGGAAAAATCGAACAAAGCCAGAAGCTGCTAAAACTTAGGCAGTGCGCCTCAAATAAAATAATCCATTAATAGTGTAGCGCTAAAAGGCTTTGAAGTGTCTAACACCAAAATATGTGTAAAGTGAAATATATCTTTATAAATTGTGTCAATCAATGTGCTAAAACACATAAATTCAAATACATAACTCACTGTGTAGCTGGCTTGTTTTTAGACCAGGACAGGCTTCAGAGAGCTGAGAAGCAGGGAGCCGGCTCAGCTGTTCAGGTGAGTATAACTTTCTTTTTAGCACTTAGACCAAAAGAGCACTTAACCATTGTTGACAAGGGCCGAGGGGGGAAGGACCAGGGAAAGCAAAGTAAGAGCAGACTAAACTTTAAGGACTAGAGGCAAAACTTGTATTAACCCCTGCAGTGGGGCTACCCCCGCATTGGAAGGGTTAACTTTCATTTTGGTCTAGGTGCTAAAAAAAAAAAAAGTTATACTCACTGTGTAGATATAAAACAAGAAAAACCTGCGCTTCTGGATCCAAATCGAAAAAAAAGGAAAAATCGAACAAAGCCAGAAGCTGCTAAAACTTAGGCAGTGCGCCTCAAATAAAATAATCCATTAATAGTGTAGCGCTAAAAGGCTTTGAAGTGTCTAACACCAAAATATGTGTAAAGTGAAATATATCTTTATAAATTGTGTCAATCAATCAATGTGCTAAAACACATAAATTCAAATATATAACTCACTGTGTAGCTGGCTTGTTTTTAGACCAGGACAGGCTTCAGAGAGCAGAGAAGCAGGGAGCCGGCTCAGCTGTTCAGGTGAGTATAACTTTCTTTTTAGCACTTAGACCAAAAGAGCACTTAACCCTTGCCCCCATTTAGGGAAGAACCCTTTTTTCAGTATGCTTGGCATCATGTCTCATTGAATATAGTATTACTAAGTTAGTCATTTTTAGTCTGTTGCACAGTTTCCAGTGAACCTGGCAGTAACAGCACTTCCTGTGTAAGGCTGACAACACTAGGCCACTGCCTCACAGTTAGAAGCCGCATGGTCAGACAGTCAAACTGAAGGAGTGCACATGGCAGACTATCAGGTCTATCAGAGAGGCAGCTCAAGTGGCTTGCTGAGGCAGCTCGCACAGCAGCCTGACAATGCTGCTGCTAATTGTGAGGCAGTAACTTAGCATTGTCAGCCTGAAAACAGGAAGTGGTGTAACTTGCAGGATCACCAGGTAAGAAACACTGAAACAGAGTCACAAAAAAGTATTCACTTAATCAAATTGTATACAGTGAGGAATGATGGCAAACATACCAAGAACTAGGTTTTAGGTTTACATACACTTTAAGACCGCATCCATCCCTTGTTTATTTATTATCTGTGCCAAACAAACAATGCATGGGGCTTCAATGGCAGCCAGTCACATGGCCATATGGTTAGGTATTAGGTCACATGATCTCAGCTGAAAGGACTTGAAAAAAGTCTCCCCTGCAGCTGTTTTTTTTTTTCTTTTTGTAATGGCTTGGTCTAACTATTACAAGGTTTTCTGATTTCTTAGTTTATTATCATAACCAGGTGACAGGATTGCCAGGATGGAGGATTGCCACCATTCAGCAAGAACCATTGATGGAACTGAGCTTTTTCTCCTGCTTCAGATTGACTAAATGTGATCACAGCCAGAGGCAGAGATCTGGATTAGCGCACCCTGAACTCTCATTTATAGGCCAAAAAAAGGTTTTATCTCATTTTTTTCTTCAAAGAAAAGTCTGCAAAAAAAGAAAATAACCGACATGTAAAGAGACACTGTCAGAATGGCCTGGTGTCTGGCCGGAATGGCAAGGTCTTGGGGGCTACCAGAGGCATATGCAAGCTTTTTGTTTTGCGGTACAGAGGGCTTTAAAAAAAAAAAAAAAAGACCCTGAATTTAGCATAACCAAATCATAATCTATTACTGCATGGGAAGTACACTTTTATGTACCTCTGGCCTACCTGGCCCTTCAGTTATTTGGGACCTATGGAGTCTTTCCCCTCATGCCTTTGATAAATACCCATTGACAACAATGATCTTTTTAACTGTCTGTGGCATTCTTCCCAATGGCAACCATGTAAGAAACACTATTCTAACTAACCCCCAATATAAGTGGCATTTTTCCATCCACCGACCACCAATGTAAAGGGACTAGTCTCCAACCAACCAGCAATGTATGGGACCACTACCATGGCCACCAATATAGTGGGGTCCTACTTCAATTGGCCATCAATTTAAGGAGAGTTCCACTGACCACTCACCTCCAATGTGAGGGAACACCACAGTTTTCACTGTCTGCTTTTATTTTCTGACTATTATTATTTCCTTCATACTAAGTTCTTCATTATTACTAAAATGGTTTTCAAATATAGAGCATAGGGGTGTTATTTTTTAAAATACCGCCTTTGTGTCATGCCTAGGGACACCACATTCTATATTGCTAAAATGTATTATTATTATTATTTCTACACCTTAATAATCACTTCATACATTTTAGTAGGGGTTCCCTGGAACCTGAAAATTATTGCATGGGTTTCTCTGAGGTAAAAAGCTTGAGAAAGGCTGTCACCAGCACTATTGCTTTCTTTAAAATAAAACTGGAGTTTTCTCATAAATCTAATATTCTTTGCAGAGGAACCAGAATAAACACTGTAAATATTCTTCATCTCCCATCTTGTTCCCATTACCTCTTCTGTCTTTTGAAAGTCTCGCTATCCCTTAGGGAAATACAGCATTTCATGAACCCCCTTCAGCAAATCACAAAAAAACTGAAAATATTCCATTGGACCCAATGGTTAACTTGTACAAGCAAAGAAAAAAAATGCATAATATTGGAAATTTCACTTTCCAGCCTTACAATATAAAAGCCATGAGAGAGTCAAACAAATAGTCAGTCCACCAGAAATGTGATGAGGCCCATAAGGAACAAGTGTCTAAAAACTAAAATCTTCCCACCACACCACCCAGCCCCCTCCCAGATGAGAGTCTCACCCTTCCTGCTGCATTTGATAAAACATTGGGAAAAATAGAAAGCCTGCAGCAGAAATAAAAAATCCAGAGCATACAGAGCTTGCTGGTTACTACTTAAACCGCCGCGCTGTGTGCAGCTTCTGAGAAGAAACGCTATTAGAATAGCGAGGAAGCCGGCTGCGCATTTTGCATCACTCACGCTACGCTAATAGCGTATATTCTCAGAAGCTGCACACATCGCAGCGGTTTAAGTAGTAACCAGCCCGCTCTGTAGGCAGCTTCTGACAGCGGGGGAGACGGGAAGCTGGGCTTGTCGGTGGATCCAGGCATCAGGTGAGTATTAAAAAAACAAAAAAAAATTATTTTATGTTCCTGGGGACATATAGTCGCTGTGGCTTTGGCTGCCTGCAGAGACCCGCCTCCACCAGGCTAACAGTGATGACAGGCAGCCGCCTGTTGTATTTGGATCCCCGCCCAGCGCACACACCGGAACATACAGCTGTCCCTCGTGTGTGTCACAGACTTTGCTGCAGTTCATTGTACAAAGTTTTTACAATGAACCGCAGTAAAGTCTGTGACACGGAGCTGGAGGAGGGACAGCTGTCAGTACACACTGTGGGACGGGTGGCTGCGGCAGAAAGTGGATGGGGAGTCGGGACACTAATATCGGGGGGGGGGGCAATTGCCCCGTTGCCCCCCCCCTGGATCCGCCACTGATAGGAACAAATATTTCATGAATAATTCAGTAGCTCAAATTTTCTGGGACCAGTTACAGGGTATACAGTTCAACACTACATTCTGAAATGAAGGACACGTGTCACTGTATGTTGCCATTTCACATACATTAAAGAAAGTTACTTATTTAATTTTTTTTAAATGCTAATCATTCTGGGCTTGTTCACACGATGTCGGGATTCTGTCCGGACCAGAACCGTGCACTCCTGCACCCAAAATGCATCCCAATGTCTCCCTATGTGTTTTATGGGCTACAGTTCTCACCAGCGCAGTCCGTTCCGGTCCGGACAGAAAATATACTGCATGTCACATTTTCTCCGGTCCGGAGACGGACCGGAAACGCACAAACGCATCAAAAACGCAAGGAAAAAGCGCCGAGAATGCACCGCACTGCAGCTAACATACTGACAGCCCCACTCCACAAAAAAATGCGTCAAAAACGCACTGCACGCATAGCACCGCGTCTGCAAATCTGCTCCAGATCTGGACCAGAAAATGGTGTGCACAAGCCCTTACTCACGGACTTGCTAATTATTCAACCAGAACCCACTGGTCAATAGCAGATAAAACTGTTAAAAAGCTATTTAGCCACTTTGTATAGTTGTTTCAAACTCGTTAGAATGCATCAGTAAAAAATATAAGAAGTTGTCTCTCCAACATATGGTGTGAAGTGGATAATGACCCTTTTTCTTTATGTTGTCAGTTTTTTCCTAATCCAAAATCCTATGGCACTTGCCCCATTTTGGCCTTCACATTAAAAATCCATTAACCATGTGTACTACATAACGGATGATGGATAGCAGAGCTTTAGTTTTACAAAAGCTACCCAGTTTTATGGAAACACATCATAAAACCCATTACTCCTCTACTCATTAGCTGACGCTAATCTTAGTGACCTTTCTAAGACTTCAAACTTTGAAGCAGAGAAGAGTGGGTAGTAAAGGAGGTGTGATTACTAAATGATCCGATGATTATCATTGTGTAATGGCAGCCAAGAGGAAAAATTATTCACAAACTCAGGCGATACATTGGATTAGTCTGGTACAGGCTGCACTAAGGCATGTTAATATTATAGGTCTTACTGTTCTATGAAATCACAATACCCTAAAAAGGGAACGTCAGGTTCTATAAAGCTTAAAGGGGCTGAGGGACAAAGGGGCATTGTCTGAATTCATATTAGCAACTGATACTGACAGGGTATATTGGGACACCATGATAACCAGCTTAGTACTTGCTGTGCAGGAAAAGGAACGAATATTTTAAATAAAACATTTCTGTAAGCTTACAAGTGCACTCCTGTCCATCTTGAAAACTCAGCATAGAGACACATTGAGGACATTTGGTTTGCCCTACTGCAGTCTTCTTGAAGCATTGTGCATAGATAGAGATGTTATGTTGCCTACAAACAAATGGAGATTAGCGGCAGCTAAGATATATTGTCACTGCGCCCCACATTCATTGCCACTCTAAAAACAACAGCTCTGAGAAGGCCCTGCATGAAGAGCTTTCATCCTGCAGGAAGGAGCCAGTTAACAGCAGCAATGGGCTGGCAACGGGCTGCAGCTTCCTTAACAACCAGTGATTCCAACAGTGGGGGCAGAGACTAATGTGGATGCTGAATTACTAGTCCGTCAGGTCTGCCTACAACTGATTGGCCAAATTCTATAGCCAATAGTCTGCCTGCCATTGGCTATGGAATCCCCACTGCCTGCTGTCCAGCAACAGCAGTGCGGACCTGATGGAGAACTATCCATTCGACATCCCCTTCAGGCTCCGCTTACTCAGGCACACCATTGCTTACGAAGAGGCTATCGGCTGTGCAGCTGAAGGCATCTCAGCAACCAGTGACTCAGCCTTGCCCCCTTTCAACTGCCAGCCGAGAGATTCCCCAGTCAACAGCCAAATGTAAACAAAGAGGTGGGGGGTGCTGGCTGACAGCATCATAATGTCAGCCAGCATCTCTAGCCCCTTTGTTTTATCTTTAAAGGTCCATAACACAAGAAAATTGGTGCCAAGCCTTTATTGGATTCCCCCTAATATGTTTTGTTTTTTTTAAAGTGTATGTACAGCCAAAAACTTTATTTTTTAAAAGAATGTGAAAGGTGTAGAACTTGTCAGGGATGTGGGGGTGGGGAATGGAGGAAGAAAGTAGTAGTGCTTCTTGCCCCCTTACCCCTTATCCTCCTCTTTCTTATCTGCTCCCTGTACTCCCCCCAGTCTCTCTTTTATATCTGCTTTAATGTTCCTACTCAGTTCTCCACTTGCTCTTTCTCAATACCCCTTTATTTCTTTGTGATGTTAAATGCATTTATGGTTAAAACTTGGATGGCGACATCTCAGTATTTAATATTCCCATATTAGCTGCAGGTTTTTGATCTCATCTCATATCTTACGATGGTGTTATGTAGGCTTTAAGTTCAAGATGTTACTTACCATGTCAATTTACAAGTCCTCCCTATAACTGGCTTACACTATTATTGTGACTGTATGTTACTATCCTAAAAAAAGAATTGATAAAAAAAAAAAGAACTTGGCAGGTTTTTACTGCTGTCTGGTTAATCAAAAATGTTTAAATTGTCACAGGAACAGAGAAATCTTCAAGTAAGGAAGCCTGTTCTGAAGACAACTAAGGGAGACATCTGCTTGTTTGGAGAGGGCTTTTTTTCTTGCTGTGTCTTAGAGACAGGAAATTAAGGGGATGGAAATTTCCCTGATGGGACACAGCAGAAAAAAAAATGGTCAGGGGTCTTCACCATTCCCTACTCCAAACAAAACAAAACAAAACAAAAAAGTTTGGGATGGACATTTAGGACTTTAAAGGAGAACTATGGGGTTAGGGCTTTTCCCCATAGTTCTCCTTAGGGTAACGGGAGGACACAAACTAGCGTCCTCCCGTCACCCTAAGCTACAGTTCGCGGTATACTGAGACGCCGCAGCTGAAGCGGATCCCGACAATTATGTCTGGATCCGCCCAGGTGCGTGAGTGACAGCTAGCTCTGCCTATCTAGAGGCAGAGCCAGCTGTAACCGCCCCCTCCCCCGTCCGTTCCGCCAGTCAGCGCTGGAGGATCGGACAGGGGAGGGGGGAATCTGCCACTCCCCTGTCAAGGCAGAGAGCCGTGACAGGATCGAGAAGTGAGCGAAGCCGGTATGTGTTCGCTCACTTCCCGATCTACTGAGCAAACCTGTGATAGTCTCATTGTCACAGGTCGGCTAGAACTATTTTGTTCTCCTTTGTTTCCTTTTAAACAGAACCCAAGGACAAGAAATGTTTACAAGTCTCATTTAAATCTGCTCCTCTACATTTCTTAAACTGGTCTGGATTAGACATTGGACAGTAAACTCTTAGCATTTCCTGAAAGAAATTTGTCACTGCTCTCCAATTATCTAAAGCAATATTCTGCCTAAAAAGGCTTCATCTGATCCAATTAGTGCCGTACAACTTGTCGTAACAGGCACAACTGCTATTGACATTCTCTTGGGTACACTCAAGTACAAAGAACTGCATGCGGTGCGTCTTTTGATCCAAGTCAATTTATAGATTCATCATCAACTTTCAGATTACCTTTTGCATTATTTTTCTTCTGTTTCCCTCTAGGATTTCTGCTGCTTTCTCACTGTCATCTTTTTTTTTATTGTAGGCAAAAAGGTGCAAAAGATCATTGTTAGCAATTGGTTTGTTGTTCCCTTCTTAAATGGCCCCATGCATTATTCAGTGAGAGTTCTTTAAGGAACATGAAAGCTGGGTAGTGTGCCAGAAGTAAGGGTTACTAGCTTACTTCCTCAATGAGATCTCTTTTCCACTGAAGAAATAATTAAAGACCGTCCACTGCTGATTTTACTACAAGGATTTTGTAATGCACCATTTGGTTCATGTTACAAATATTTACTTCAAAAGGAATGGTAGGCACAGCAGGCTCATAATGGAATAAGTTTAAGTCTTAAATGTGACTTTTTCAAGCAGAAGTGCTTGCAGCACACAGCTTTACAAGCCAAATTAGTGGTCAGCATGCAAAGCCTTAGTAGATACACAAGACGGTCAACTACTTTTGATGTGCTACTCCACAAACTCAGACAAATGGTCAGAGCCTCCTATCTGAACATAGACTGCACTATTAAAAAAGAAAAAAAAAAAAGAAGGCTTTCTACAGAAACATGAATGAGCAATTGTAGCCAAAATTGATTTTTCTTCTACCTTGTGGAAAGTCAAGAGTCTTTACTGCTCTCAAGGACAATTGAGGCAATATCTCTGCATAGCTGGCTATGGAGTGCAGCACCTCCTTCAACAGGAAAAGGAAACATCACCAAAAACACTTTAACAGGAAATCTTCCTGCAGACCTGGTCAGTTTCTCCATGCAGAGGAGACGCATCACTTGGAATCTGGTTGAAGGAGGCTCAGCTCGGGACTCATTTGCAGTCCTCCACCCACCCCCCTTTGACTTGTCCATCTCTGCACCCCTGTCCCTTCCTCCTTTTAGGCATTATTGAGAGGTGGCTTAACCCCTTGGATAACTTACTTGGGCTAGTGTGGTTCCCTTCTGGTGGCAGTAAGGCGATGTCCTTGCTGGGCATGCCCCAAGCTGAGTTCTCTTCCCGGGATACCAAGTCTGGATTGGGAAATGTCATTGCCCGGGCACTGCAGCTACTGTTAACACGCCTGCAAAAGTGCAAGGATAAGTGGCCAGAGCCTGCTGCTGCTCCTTCCAGCCATGCTTCCTAGCAAAGGTGGTGTGAATGCTGGAAGACATTTGTGAAAGTGATAACTAGTCCAGCTGGCATTGGCATGGTTTGTCTTGCTGAGAGCAGACAGGGCCTTGTGTTTAATAGCCAAGAGGCTGAAAACTTGGTTATACAAGAGAACTTCCCTGCAACTTCCCTACAAGATCAAAGATTTACTTGATGGATAATTCTATTTTTACTTTTCAGGGGATTTTCCTTAATTGTTTCAATTAACTTATGCCTAGATTTCTCTGCCAGCCCCGGTTACAACCTCCAGACTGTTTGCTGCAGGCTCTGAGTTGCACAATTTCACCTCCACATTGTCTCCAAACCCTCATATTCCCACTTGATAAAGACTTGATAAGACTGATTTTATAAAATGTATACCAGCCCATGGTGAGGATCCTATTAACTTGAAGGTTATGACTAGAGAATATTTAGATCATGCCATTGCTAACTAAGGCTTGTATCCCCATAGTGGGGGAAATAGATGAGCACATGTCTAGACTCCAGAACACAGTGTATAGGAAATGAATGTGAAAAGGCTACTTACATATACCACAGTGGTATGCGAGGCTACATGTAGAGATCTTTGCCATATATTCATTGCTATACTGCAATGGAAATCTCTCTCTTATAGTATGTTTGCAGCTTTAGCACAGGACTGTTTTATTTGGGCCTAAGATATTATGTTTTACCTCTCATCTGGTCCATTATGCAATCTTACAGTTTTTGTGCTATTCTTGCTGTCATGCATTAGGTGTCACATTGTATCTCCATGTGACTAGTATGCTTAATCTATTCTCCCACATCCAAACCTCTTCTCCCACGTCTTCTCACATCCAAGGAGTTCCACACACTTCTGTGTGCTCTACCAGTGCCAATGACATGTAGGTTTAATGGTACTCTTTTCCAGTCACCTACCATGTGAGAGTTTAGATGGCTCCCAATAAATTAGGCAGCTCCTTTGGGACTGGAGCTATATAATGTTGTGTTTTTCTCATATAAATATACAATACATTAGATTTTCTTATGTGTGGCATTCAGGTGTGGTAATAAAGCAGCCGAGGCTTCATGCAAAGGGTCACTGTCTAGTGATATAGTTTACTGGAGCTCAGTATTTGTAGTAACTCCTGGGCCTTATACATTGTATGCTTGTATAGCTGGATATTAGCTACAGCATCATCTATTTACAGTTCAGGCAGCAAAACTACTTTGTAATATACTATGGTGTTCAGACAGTCACAGCATACTGTCTGGCAGCAGGGGTCTCCTGCATGGCAATTATGTTAGTCAGTGTTTCTGCATAAAAATTACAACATGTATCTTATACCTATATAGATGCTGTGAGGCCTTGTTCACACCAAACGCGTTCCAGGAGCAGAGCAGAGCAATTACAGACCGGATCAAAACTGTGCAATGTATTCCAATGGTATTTTGGGCTCTAGTTCACACGCAGCGTTCAGTTCCAGAGCATGTAAAAAAACTGCAGCAAGCCCTATTTTACCTGCTCTGGAACACATGCAAACGCATCAATAACGCATGCAAACGGCCTGGAACGCACTGAAAGCCTATTTTCAACTAAAAACGGCCCGGAGCGCATCAAAAACGTGGCAAAAATGCGGCACAACCCACTGCACTGCGTGTGCAGAAACTCATGCAGATCTGGTCTGCATTTGGTGTGAACAAGCCCTCCAAGACTATGTTGCTGCAGAGGTATATTACATTATGTACTATGCTTACACTGCAGCACTTATTTTGTACAGTGTTGCAGCCATCTAATTAAATTTACAACGCTAAGCCCCTTACATGACTTGTGTTGTACCTATGCCCTTTTGGCGACATCTATCCTATACCAAAGAGAAAAACCTCTTACATGACTTGCTATGTAGATAGTGTGATAGTAGTCTATGTTCCTGCGGAGATTTAGGGAATTTATCTAGTGTTGTTGTGCTTACACTGCTGTGCCTGTGTGAACAGTGTTGTAGCCAGTTATTATAAATTTTACAAGTTGCTTTAATTACCCTGTAATGTTTGTGCATGTCCTTTTAATGTTGTGATAATAACATGTAATAACAGTGCAATAACATAGCAACATTGGAATTTATGTAGTGTTGTTGTGCATGTGTGAGCAGTGTTGTAGCCAGTTATTATAAAAGTCACAAGTTGCTTTACTTACCCTGTAATGTTTGTGCATGTCCTTTTAATGTTGTGATAATAACATGTAATAACAGTGCAATAACATAGCAACATGATGACATGTCTAACAGCAATTTAACACCACTACTAAGAAATGCCACTAGCACAAACAGCGACCTTGATGACTAAGCCCCCCCCCCATTCACACCTCATCGATGAGACATCGCAAAAGTTGTTGAAGGGTGCATCGTAGTGCTCTGTGGTAGCGAAGACCATTTATTTAAATGGACTGTCTACCACAGCTAATTCACACTCATCTTTTCTTTAAAATCGCGTCACACCCCATTGCATGGTAATAGGTTGCCATGCGATGTGGTGTGATACAACACATATGTGATGGCTAGGTGTGTGGGGATGCCATAAAAAAAAAAATGGCACTGTATTGCACCTAACACTGCAACGTGCACGCGCTCCCACAACGCAAAGATGTGAATGAAGCCTTAATGCACATCAGTAACACTATAGTCCCCCACAGATACAAGTGCTGGAATGGAGACCAATACCAAAGAGATTCTGGAATAGCCTAGCATTTCCTAAAGTATGGTAGTTATGTTCTCAGTAGGACCATCACCCTACTGCTTAGTGCTCTCAGGTGCTGTAGGAGGAGAGTGGCCTGAGCCACCATGGCACATATTTGAAGTATGTAGGCTGCTATTCCGGCACAATCGAGTGAACAAAGATCCTGAGATCATTTTCATATGTTGCAAAGCACAAGGCTTATGTGACATTTATATACAGTGACGTAGGCCGAGAGTGGTCAGTGTGTAGGTCTACAATAAGCCCTTCTTTTCTATGTGCTATTTTAATGTATAGGCTGTGAATTCATATGTACACCACAGCACAGACCTAATACAGCACATTCATGTTCTTGTGAGACTTTACAATTTCAGCTTGCACCCAAGAATATGTTCATCACTGTATGCCAAATAGATGGCTCAATGTATCCCTAATGCTGAATTCTGGGAGAAACAAATCTTGTTTAAATACAAGATTCATGTGTATTGTTCCTTCAATCTTGCTGAAACCCAGAACTGATGTTCTGTGTAGTTCCTGACAGCTGAGACAGGTGGCGCTGTGATCACAGCGCACCTTGTCTCAGTGATAACACAGAGCAGACGAAAAACCTCAGCTTTTCGTCTGCTCTATGGTGAGCTCATGTTCCGTGGTTTCGGGTCCGCTAGAGGAGCGGGGACCCCGAAAACCACAGGGGAGGGGGAGGGTATGCGGTGTGGACAGAATCGCCGCCTCTCGTTTCATACAAGTGATCAGATCACTTGAAAACGAGCGGCGGCTCCACACTGTACACTTGGCTCTGCTTGTCTGGAGCGGGGCTAAGTATACAAAAAAACTACTCGCCCGGCGCCCGAAACTGCATGTCCTGGGCGTCGGGCGATAGGAATTCCACACCCCTGTGTACTCTGTATATTTCCTCCAGATATGTGCATTAATCTAGTGGGAAACGTTGCCTCTGTGCAGGAGTGTCCTGTTTATCGGTTTGTCTTTATCACAAAGTAAAAGGTTAGGTGTGTGCCAAGGCTGACTACTCTTTTATTTACAGTGTTGCTTCAATTTTTTGCACTAGTTAAAACTTGCTACATCTGCTTTATAAAATAAGTGCAGTAAATAAAAAGAATTTCTCTTTCAGAAAGGCTATTCCAATAAACTAAAAACTCACTTGTTGCTATGGCACCTAGCACTCCAGCTTGGCCCTGAATTGCTGTACTGAACACGGCGTCCAGACGTGGGATCAAAGTGACTATAACTGTATGGTATCATTCAGCTGAGTGATTTTTGTAAATGCCAGAAAGTAATGTCGGCAAATACTAACATTAACCAACATGTACACTAGGAATGAAAGGCTTCTTCTGTGCTGAGGATGCTGGGAAACACCAGAACAATCCCGTCACTGATGCAAGATGTGTACCCTTTCACAATAATGTAGTACACTACAAAAATGGCCGCATAAATTCATCTGTTTGGAGCTCATTAAAAACTCACTGCTGTAGCGTTGAAGCAGAAGTCAACCCATATCTATTTTATAGTTTTGGATAGAGTGCGGGAGGGTTAAAACGTGTCACGTATTTATTGTTGATACCATAGGGAAAGATTAAAGTGACAATTTGGCTAAGCGGGGCAGGGAGGAAAGCGCCGTCAGTGGCTATGTCACAGGAGGCCGAGCTCTCCTCCCGCTCAGCCTCCTGTGACAGATCAGGGTGGAGAGCGGTGCAGCTGTGACAGGAGGCCGAGCCCGCGGTGCCAGAGACTGAGCTCTCCTCCCCGTACCGCCAGCTCAGCCTCCTGTGACAGCTATAGGAGTCAGGATGGAGAGCGGTGTACAAACACAGCGATCGCTGAGTGTGTCTAAATAATTGAGGACATAGTATGTTTACTGTATCCCCAATTATGAATGAACAGGAAGTGCTCTACATCACTTCCTGTTCATTCATGATTGTTGACATAGTAAACATACTATCTCCACAGGTTATGAATGAACAGAAACACTTAGTATAGTGACTTCCTGTTTATTCATAACAGGGGCAGCAGAAAAAGAGATTGAGTACTCTGTGGGAGGAATGTATCAATACTGAAGCAGACAAAATGTGGAGCAGCTGTGCATAGTGACTAATCAACTTCTCTCTTCAGTGTGTTCAGTTAAGATTTGAAAATGAAAGAGAGGCACTGGTTGGTTGCCATACACATCTGCTCCAGTTTTGATAAATATCCTTCTGTGTCCTCAATCTCATTTTAAAAAGGGAAATATCAGGGGTCTGTTTAGGCTCCCCCCTGGCTGTCTCCTCCTCTGCTGCAGCGATGGTATGTCCCTCAGCATCCTTTACACTGTGTATAGAACATGATGATTCATGGGACCTTATACCTCTGCAACGGAGGAGGAGCGAGGTGAAAGGGACCGGTCTAGCACCAAGCCGGCTCTATGTGTATAACTTATGTTTGCACCTAAACAAAAACCAGCACTTAACCCTTGCAGTACGGAATTTTTGTTTTTACCTGAAACTCTGCTTTAAAGAAAACTTGTACTGAGCCAATATGAGAGCAACCACTGCTGACCTCTCATTCGGAGAGATCTTAGTTGCTTGATTGTCATACTGAATCAATGGCTTCAGCAGCATCGGCAGCAGCAGGCCCTGTGAGCAGTCTTTAGTAGCTGGGAATCTGGCTGTACACTGGAAGTGTTTCCGGCTGCTTTATAGCCACTCAAGCACTTTCACAAGCGATCACTATTGTAACCCCAGGCAGGCCCGGATTCCCCACAAGGCCACCGAGGCCAGGCCTCGGTGCGGCAGGGTGCAGAGGGGCGGCAGCAGTGTGGAATCCCCAGACGCCCAGAACATAAAGTTCCAGGCGCCAAGTTGCCTTCTACATTTAGTCCTGCTTTGGGAAGGCAGGACTAAATGTAGTGTGGGGAAGCCGCTTGTTCGTTTACAAGTGATGGCGGCGATGTCGCCGCGATCATGTGTAAAATGTGTGCAGCCTGTAAATCCTCCCTGACCGCCGATGTGGGGAGCAGAGCGGCAGGGGTAGAACTAACCCTGCCGCTCCTTGTGTACAATGAACACAGAGGGGCTTGTTAACTTTATTGCTATCACACAGGAGCTAGCTAAGTGAATTTTTTTTTTTTTTAATTAAAAAAAAGAAGAATTAAATGAAATAAAAAGGTGATTAAAAAGTAAAAAATAAGAGAAAATTATGTAAAAATAAGAAAATAATTATAAACAATAAGATAACAAAAAATAAGAAAAAAAAAGTAAACGATAAGCTAAAAATGTAAAAAAGTAAAAAAAAAAATAAAAAAAAACCAATAAAATAACATAAAACGAACCCTGCCGCCCCTGACATCCGGTTGCCATTCTCTGTTGATTCGGGGGGCGGGGGGCGCATTGCAGAACCTGGCCTTGGGGCAGCAGGGAGAGTAAATCCGGCGCTGCCCCCGGGTTCGGCATGGTGGATGGCAGCTGAAAGACGGTAGGAGACCGGTGAACATCCAGAGTTCCATGAACCCATTGCACTCCTGATCTCTATGTGCTGAAACCACCGGTGGGCGCTGCGGTGTCCAATGGATGGCGCCGTTACATACGTAAGGCATAAATGGGTCAACGGCACTCCAAATCTTGAATTGTGCCTCTTTTATTGACGAAAGCGCAGCATTTCACAAATGCAACATTTCGGGGTCACGCAGGATCCCCTTCCTCAGGCAAGACATATCTTGCTTGAGGAAGGGGATCCTGAGTGAGCCCGAAACGTTGCATTTGTAATGTGCTGCGCTTTTGCTAATAAAAGATGCGCAATTCAAGATTTGGAGTGCCGGTGCCCCATTTATGCTTTACCAGTGAACATCCATTCGCACATTTCCTCCATGCAGAATAAAACAGGAAGCAAAGTTGTCACCACTCCTGGTTTCTAAACTGTTATGATCTGTACTTGATCAGCTTCAGTGAAGTACCAAGGAGACATTAGGGGTCTAGTCAACCCCTAATTTCTCCTCAAAGACAACCTGTCACCATTAAAAGTGCTTGTGAGCCGCCTATCTGATAGTAATAAAAGTTTTTAAAAAAAGGCTTTAAGAAGTTAAAACAATAAATGTAAAACACCCTTGTCAAGATACCGTGCACAGGTGTCCCCACACCGTGTACAGGTATCTATACGGGAGGACCAAATGTGTGACCACACCAGACAATGCTTATGAGCATATAGTTTATTCAACACACTGAAAACAAGTAACCACAAGCAACTAATAATAGCCAACTAAACAAACAACATAAATCATACACAAAAGGTAACAGGACAAGTGAACCTGGGGAGCAAGGCAACACGAGGGGAGCCACGGACCACACCAGACAGGTCAGGGTACAAGGAGGCACCAGGATGCAGGAAACAGGTAATGGCGACAATACTGTGGCACCAGGCTCACTGCAGGGAGGGATTAAATACCCTCCCAGATCAGCATCAGGTGGTGCCTAAGTGCTGACACCTGCAGGTGAGCCCTGGAAGTGCAGGACCTGGTTCCAGAGTCACAGTGCCACCTGGAGGCGCTCAGGTCCCTCACAGCCACTGGCTGCCTGGAGACACCTGCAGGGGAGCACTGGAACTGCCGGATCTGCTCCAGCACCACCTGGAGGTGTTCAGATCCCTGACAACCCTCAAAGAATGTTTTAAAGTCCCTGTCCTCACATACATGCACATGCTAGTTTAAACATGTGCTGGGTGAGGCTACATATGAAAAAGATAACTGCACCACATATGTCCATGCATGTGGGAGTGAAAGCAATAATTCTAAGACCATAAATCACTTATCTACAAACTAATGACCTGTAAAACACAGGCACGTGCAGTTTTAATGATTGGCATGTTTGGTATCTTTTTGTTCACTCTGGACAACGTCAGTCCTTCTCAAAGGGGGATTCTTTCAACATCTCTGCTGCTGTATTTTGCATTCACATAACACTATGGAGAATTTAGCAGGAGGCACTATCATGTGTCCAGTGGGAAGATCATAATGGAAAAAGCCAGTGGATAATTCCAACTATTGACATCCATCACGCGGTATACTGAGCTTAGAGTAACGGGAGGACGCTAGTTTGTGTCCTCCCGTTACCCTAAGGAGAACTATGGGGAAAAACACTGACCCCATAGTTCTCCTTTAATAGACTGATCTTATCAATGTAATTAAACCAGGTTTTTCGTAAGACATATTTTATTTAAACCCAACATAAAATACCCATCGCGGCTCCTATTTACATGCTTATGTTTAGTTCTAGTGAATACACATATTGATCATTATTTATCTGGTAATACATTTTAGCCAGCGATGTACTATGCTCTTTGAATGATCCATGCTGCAATCTTACTTACAATCAAAAAGCTACATCAGTTCTGAACTTTGAAACAGTTGTTTGTCTTGATACATCAAAGGTCACATTAGCAGCTGACAGAAAGAAAGGTGTAATAACGTACCTACAACAGAAGCTCCTCTCTCTGCAAAGGCCAGGGCATACACTTTTCCCAAACCTGAAATGAAATGCAATAAATTGGCATTCTTAAAATAAAAAGGAACATGTTTAACTTTGATAACAGTTTTTTGGCTCCAAAGCAAACCCACAGGCAAATAACAGATATATCATCAACATTCACAGAGGGGAGATTGCACCTCCGGGTGCCTGCATGCAGCTTCCATCACAGAGTGTCCTGGTAAGAAAACAGTAACCAGCTGCCTAGGTGCCATCTCTGGACCGACCCTTCCTGCACCTTATTATAGGGTCATCACCAACAAATAGCAAAGTACAGAAGGCAGCAGGCCAGAGTAGATCGTTCTTTGTACCACAGTACCATGTTTTTCTAGAGTCTAGCTGCATTCTACAAGCACATGCAAGCATCTGGAGATGTCAACTACACTAAGCTCCTGGTCATGACCTGTTGGGCATTTCAGCCCACTATAACAACACTCAACATGAGGATTAACATTATATCCAATGGTAGTTCAATTGTTTTGTGAAAATTGTTGCCAGAAAAAGTACAATTTTTGTTTTTTTACAGGCAGAATCATGTGTTTTAGGCCCCATAGACTTAAATGGGAGCACCTGAAAATACGCGACACAAGCATTTTAGAGCATTTTAAGGTCTAACATCTAGTCTACTCCTCCTAGAACCTTCAGGCCTGTGGAACAAAATGGAGGATATAGAAGTGCAGCACTATATTCTTGGTGTAGCCCTTTGCTGGATGTGGAGACTTATAATCCTGATGATGAGGGCCCACAACAAACCCTACGACCCCAGTGATCCCCAATAAGCAAGCAAGGATGACGACAACATATGACGTCACAGATTATACTGCTTTCCATTGGCCAAAACAAGGACGCTTGAGGCTTGTTTATGGATGCATCTTCTTTGTCTGTCATGGTGTGCTGGACTATTGTGTGTGCTGTGAACTATACCCACAGCAGACCATTGTGGTGTTAATCATCCTGAGAAGCTATGTTGTCACAGCTTGGTCTCTGGTTTATAGTGGGCTGAATTTTGATGCCAAAACAGTACTTACCGTAATAAAAATACAGGTGTACGTAATTGTCTTTAAAAGGAGAATTATGAGGCGAGTGATTTTCACTCAGCCTCATAATCTGAGCCGACCTGTGACAATGAATTGGTCACAGGTCGGCTCAGTAGATCGGGAAGTGAGCGAACACATACCGTCGCTCGCTCACTTCTCGATCTATCCCTGCAGAGAGCTGTGACTGCCACTCACGGCTCCCTGCAGGTATTCCCCCCTTCCCTGTCCGATCCCCCAGCGCTGACTGGCGGAACGGACGGGGGAGGGGGCTGGAGCAGCTGGCTCTACCTCTGGATAGGCAGAGCCAGCTGTCAATCCCGCAGCTGGGTGGATCCAGACAGTTTTGTCGGGATCCGTCCCGGCTGCGCCGTCTCAGTATACCGCGAGCTGTAGCTCTCGGTATACTGAGCTTTGGGTTACGGGAGGACGCTAGTTTGTCTTCTCCCGTGACCCTTAGGAGAACTATGGGGAAAAGCCCTGACCACATAGTTCTCCTTTAATTCTAACTTTATTATGGTCACGGTAAAAAATTTCCACTCCAACACAAGTAGTAGGAACCTATATAGAGTTAGAGGCTCTGAAAACATATTCGATTTTGGACAGCACATAAAACTATACAAAAGGGCTACACCAAGAATATAGTGCTGCACAGTAACATTCATCCTGACACTGACACTGAGAATAAACACTAGAGACGAGCCAACAAAATAATTAGTTTGGACTTTGAGCATTACTTGTGACCGCTGGGCCATTTCTGATGCCCTGGCAGGGGGTGGGGAAGTTACAAGTGTCTCAGACAGCCCAAGCTGTTGAAAATGTGTGACATGCCTCTATGAGCAGAGGAAAGATCAAAGCGCTGCTGTCACTGAGTTTCAAAGCAGGCCCTAGTATCTGGTGCAAGGAGTGGTAAAGAGACTCACTGGTCATTCTTAGGGAAGGATCTGCCCATTTTCAGCTCGGCTTACTATAATTGGTTTACCGCTAAACCTCCAAAAGGCCTTTCCTTTATAATTGATCCAATTCAGACCTGGAACAAGTACACAGAATACGAATGTCAGAGAAAAGTCCATATCTGTATACTTGTTCAAAGTCTGTGACTCAAAATATTAAGCCAGTGGATCAGAATAACCAGCATTTTAAGAAAGTCTAATATATGGCAGCTTCTCTTCACAGATATACTTTTGAGTGCAATTTCAGAAGCAAGATGTAAAGTAAAGTGCTATGATCTTATGTCAACTGCCATTCAAATGTATGTGAAGCCTCTGGATAAAAACGTTTTATGCCAATCTAATAACTATATTAAAGCGCATCACTTTAATAAAAATGAAAGCAAAACATTTTGAATACCTTTTTTGTCCTTGTTTTCATAGCTGTCACATGACCACTATTTAGACACTCCCTACCTATAGAATAGGGCAAAGTACAGGCTTGCATTGGCTGTGTAAGGGGTCACACTGACCATGCTAGGACATATTCCTTTCCATGCCTACGTCAAGCAACAGGAAGGAAGGGAACTGGCAGGATCACCAGGTTGCTAGTAAAAAGAGGGTTGTAGCATTACTTATCAAGTTTAAGGGTTACGTACCCTTTAAGAGAATGGTCACGTTAAAAGAAGATGAGACTCATGCCTCCTATCCGACACCCATATCCTATGTCCTGCTGCATATGACCCTCCTACTCGAGCTATCTCACTATGGCGGGAATTCCTGTTGGATGTCATATATACGTGGCCTTAGAGCTCTCGAGTGGGGGCATCTACGAAGTGTACAGGCTTGCTCCATGACTAGAATGCCGTTTGCATTGCATTCCTAGCTACCGGTATCTACAGCTATTGACTCTGGGGCCTGCATTCTTGCCCCGTCTGGGTCAGATAAGAGAAGAGCCTTCTCTGCTCCTTGATATCCCTCTCCGGGAGTACCCCTTCCCCTCCCCTTTTGTATTTGTTGTTATACCTATAACTGTTTCATCATATGTATGATTGTTTTCCTTGATTTGTACTGAAAATCTCTAATAAAATCTGATTGAACCAAAAGAAGATGAATGGGGCTCCATGCTAACCACAACAGTATACGCATTTGCAAACATGCATGCTACAAACCTAACAATGCTAATCGCTTATGAATATAAAAATATGTTTTGCAAACCTGCTGACAGCCTTCCGAGCCGTAAAACCATGGTTGTGAGTGAAATGTTCGGTGCAGACAAAACACTTAAAGTGGAAATCTTGGAGAAATACACTTTGCTCTTTCTGCACTAGTGCTCCAAAGAAAACCAAAGGCTAACTAGGAATTGTAGTTATCATTTTCCTCTGAAAGTTTGAAGCAAGATGGACTTGTGCTTAAAGGAGAAGTATTGGGAGACAAAAATATATTCTTCCCAATATTTAGAGTTGGCGTATGACACTGCAGCTGTCACATGTCGGCTCCATAGGTCAAGAACTGAGCGATCACAAACCTCTTATCACTCAGCTCACGGTCGTCTCCCTGCAGAGAGAAGTGACTGTCACCTCTCCCTGCATAGATTCCCCCTCCCCTCTCGGTTCCTCCAGCGCTCATTGGAGGGACAGACAGAGGAGGGGGCAGGCACAGCTGGCTCAAGAGACGCAGAGCCAGCTGTCAATCAAGGGTAACGTTGTAAAGCCTCAGGGGCTCCAACAGTATGTCATTAGACCAGTGGTGGCGAACCTTGGCACTCCAGCTGTGCCAAAACTACAAATCCCAACATGCATCTGCCTCCGGGAGTTATGTCTGTGGCTGTCAGAGCCTTGCAATGCCTCATGGGACTTGTAGTTCCAAAACAGCTGGAGTG
>NW_017306547.1:798620-813450 GCF_000935625.1 Nanorana parkeri
TGACCACCCCATCAGTACTTCGTTGGGCCACGAGATGACTCCACAAGATGACTTTGTTGGGCCGCCTCGTGACTCCACAAGATGTTGAAAGGTGATGCGAGGAATCTGACACTGCACTGTTGCCCTTCTGTTGTCTTGTACCAGTCTTGCCACTCTCCGTTCGGCTCCTAACATTGACCAGTCGCTGACGGCCACAATTCGCACGTTCAGACCCAGATTTTCGGCTGACTGTCCAGTCTTTAAAAACTTTAACAACAGCTGCCCCTGAACATTTAACAAATTCTGCTGTTTTGCCGATACTCGCTCCATGGCTCTGAGCGCCAACAATCATCCCACGTTCAAAGGCTGTTAAATCGCGTTGTTTACCCATATCTTCAGAAAAAAATCACTTCTACTGTCGTGGTAAACAACCTGCTTCCCTATTTATAATGGTCTGGCCCTCTAGCAACTTCAGCGCGAAATTATAGCTAATTTGCCTACAAACGTCAGGTGGTCATAATAAGCTGGCCACTCATATGTATGTATACATAGGGCCATATATATAGGGCTGCATCTGAAGATTATTTTCATAATTGATTAGTTGGCTAATTATTTTTTTTCCGATGCATCGGATTTAAAAAAAAAACAATTAATACCGTCTGTGTTACCGTCTGCATTTGTGTATTACTAAAATAAAATACATAAATGCAGCATAACAGACAAAGTTCACTTCAGAATAAAACGGTATGCACATTTTTTGATATCGCACTGCACTGGAAAGCATGGCATTGCAGTACCATGCGTTCCAGTGCAGGTGATCACACTGCGGATCGGAGGTGCATTTGAGATCCATTGAAATAAATGGCACCACAACGCACCTCCCGCAGCAAAATTTGTCAGGCCGAAACCGACTTTTCCCACCAATATTATATCATTATTATTTTATTTTTTTATAATTGTATTTATTCTATTAAACAGTTTAATTAGTTTCATGGATTTAAAGTAATGTGAATTGTAAAACAACTGTCGTGGTAAACAACCTGCTTCCCTATTTATAATGGTCTGGCCCTCTAGCAACTTCAGCGCGAAATTATAGCTAATTTGCCTACAAACGTCAGGTGGTCATAATAAGCTGGCCACTCATATGTATGTATACATAGGGCCATATATATAGGGCTGCATCTGAAGATTATTTTCATAATTGATTAGTTGGCTAATTATTTTTTTTCCGATGCATCGGATTTAAAAAAAAAACAATTAATACCGTCTGTGTTACCGTCTGCATTTGTGTATTACTAAAATAAAATACATAAATGCAGCATAACAGACAAAGTTCACTTCAGAATAAAACGGTATGCACATTTTTTGATATCGCACTGCACTGGAAAGCATGGCATTGCAGTACCATGCGTTCCAGTGCAGGTGATCACACTGCGGATCGGAGGTGCATTTGAGATCCATTGAAATAAATGGCACCACAACGCACCTCCCGCAGCAAAATTTGTCAGGCCGAAACCGACTTTTCCCACCAATATTATATCATTATTATTTTATTTTTTTATAATTGTATTTATTCTATTAAACAGTTTAATTAGTTTCATGGATTTAAAGTAATGTGAATTGTAAAACTCTAAGACAATATAATACAAATAACCAAACTTTTTTTTAAAATCACACCATAAAATAATTTTTATTGTATATATATCATTTTAGTTTAACTTTATTTTTTTATATTTTTTATTGAAAGGGACACAGACCGCTGCAGCCGGCACCAGCAGGGAGGAGAACGGAGGAGCAGCGCGGCAGCAGCTAATTGAAAATCAACTAATCGATGATGAGAATCGTTGCCAACAATTCTCATTATCGATCAGTTGTTGCAGCCCTAATATATAATTTAATTAATTGTTTTAATGTAGCCCAGAGTTGGCCTTTAAAGGGAAACTCAAGGCAAATTGCCACCAACTGATGGGACACCAACAACAGTAATTACTGTCCTTCTGGCTGAATGTCCTCGATCGGTCAGGCTAGAAAACCTTTTTCGAACCGTACGGAAAAAAAAAAGAAATCGATGGGTTAGTGGCGTTTTCTTACGAAACAAATTGCAGCAAGAACTCTGCACATGCGCAAACGAAAATCCGTTCTGTTGATCGACAAAATTCGATGAGTTAGTATTGCTAACGAACAATTATCGAATCGACATTGGTCTGTGCTTGATGGGCTATTTGAGCTAGAGTCCAAAGTGGGTTCTTGGCAGCAACGAAAATTTCCGATCAAAAATCTATAGGTGTATGGCCAGCTTTATCAGAAAGCACCTGTTTGTGGAAGGCCCCAGAGTTTGTCAGAGAACAAGCATTATGAAAAAGTAGCTATCAAAGCAAGTCTAGGGTAAAGTTCTGGAGAAGTACCAATCTGTCCAAAAAAAGGGGGGCTTCTTGCTGTGCCCAGAGTTGGGTTTGAAGTACCGGCTATATCTCAAACCTTGTCTCAAAGTATCACCCTAACCTTCCGCTCTGCTCATCCCAAGACCTCTTGCTCTCTAGCTCCCTTGTCAACTCCTCCCATGCTCGCCTCCAGGACCTCTGTAGAGTCTCTCCCATCCTCTGGAACTCTAAACCCCAACCTGTCCGTCCGTCTCCCACCTTGACTGCCTTTAGGCGTACCTTAAAGACTCATCTCTTCAGGGAAGCCTATCCCACCTCAACCTAACTGCTCAACCATCACGTTCTCAAACAATTCATCCCCAATTCACCTCCTCATGTATCACTTGCCCCTCCCTTTTAGATTGTAAGTCCTCAGGGGCAGGGCCCTCCTTACCATCTTGTCTTGAATTGTATTGTGATTGTAATGTCTTCCTTATATTGTAAAGCGCTTCACAAACTGTTGGCGCTATATAAATCCTGTATGATAATAATAATAATAATAATAAGCATGTTGTATAAATCCAATGGTAGAAATCACAAGGAAATCCATTTGAAATCTTGGTTGTAAAACTTCAAGATGTGGAAAAACTCAAAGTAGTAAAAACAAGGTGTTTGAACAATAAATTGGGAGAAAAAGCCTTCAATAACATTATCATTAGAATAACTGGCACCAGGAGAGGGCTGATTTCCTCTGTTGGGCGTCAGGTGTAAAGAAACTCTGCGTTCAAATCTGTACAGTGCAGTATATCTGTATCACGAGCCCGTGCACACAGCTGCATCTTCCCCTGTAATCTTATGCTGCGCCATGCCCAGTAATCTTATGCTGCGCCATGCCCAGTAATCTTATGCTGCGCCATGCCCAGTAATCTTATGCAGCGCCATGCCCAGTAATCTTATGCTGCGCCATGCCCAGTAATCTTATGCAGCGCCATGCCCAGTAATCTTATGCTGCGCCATGCCCAGTAATCTTATGCTGCGCCATGCCCAGTAATCTTATGCTGCATTCAGCTGTGTAAAATCAAAGTGGAGAATTCTGCAACGGTCGGTATATTTGCCTAATATTTGTATGGAAACAAATGTACATTTGTTCATGCTGGGAATTGAAAACTGAGCAAGGGAAGAAGAGTTTCACCCACAGGATTGTTTTTTGGACGTTTACGTGTCTAAAATTGTGTAAACGTTAACACTTTATAGATTATTAGGGCTCCTGAACCCGGCACATATCATCTAGCAGGAGAGTGTTGGCAGAAGTTTCCTGCAAAAACAAACACGTGCTTGCGTTTATATGTCATGCTATTAAATTTACACTCATTCACATGTAAATTGCTGACCCCGTACACGGGTTTTATTTTTATAAATCTGAACAGAAAGCTAGTTAACTAATCTTTTTGCACTGTTTGAATGGGCCCAGAGAAAACAATAGAACTGCATTCATAAAAAGAAAAACAATGTACCAATACCAATGGGTTTTTTACAGCTGTGTGCATGAGCTCTTACATGTGTTTTTTATGCAGGATCCTGTACAGATGTGTGTATTGTATTACCAGCATTTCCAGGAGTCCTAAAACAGTCTCACTTTTTATAAAGAACAAACATTATATGCAAGATATGACATGGCTAGTGTATCTGTTCATGGAGTGCAAAGCTAAAATGTAAATCGCTGCTCCACTGCCTGACCGGAGAATACTGATTCCCTGACATGGGGGACCTGGGGTTCTTATTCTTTATAACTTTTATAGAGCTTTATCCTAACCCTGGAGAGGTCCAGCAGAGCACAGCCTTGCACCATTCCCCCCATAGCACTATCACCAGACATAATGGTGTCTCACCTCCCCCGGCTCCGGTGACCAGTACCACCCTCCCATCAAATCTCAGAGTGTTGGATCCCATCTCAGGCGTTCCGTGTACAGAATACAGATGACAGCCGCACAGCACACACAGGAAGGAGATACTCAGTACACTGCGTACCAAGCCTCGCTCTGAGGCAGGGGCGGGGCTACAAACACGAATTTTACTTGTGATTGAACGGTTTTCTCCGGACCCGGTAAATGATTGGCGGAAGAAGTCACATGTGTGTGATCGTGAAGCGGCACTTTAACCTTTGCTGCTCCTCAGTTGTGCTCGGTGACAGTAGACGGAGCCTTGTCCTGTCTGTGTCTCTGTTCTCCGGGCACAGAGTGGGAGCTGCAGACAGGAAACACGACTGTGTGACATGACACAATGAGAAAGTGTATCTAGAGCCCAAACCATTCCCTTTGTTTTTAGTGAGGGGTTAGAGCCCCAGTCAGGTTCCTCTTTTGGTCCTGGTGACCTCTGTCACCGAGACTGAAGGTAAGACAAATATATTTTGAGTTGTCACCAGAACAGGAGATGGCTTCCAATGTTGCAGTGACAGCTAGCTTAAGCTCACCACACATGCTAGAATCTCCTTTAGATCTACCAACATTGTTGGCAACAACTATGTAGTGCGAGAGCTACACTGGATGCAAAGTAACTGGACATATTGTAGGTCCTAATATTACATAGTTCTTCTCAGTGGCGTAAACAAGGGGGTGCGGCCCGCACCCGGGTGACACCGTTGGAGGGGTAGCAAAAAATGTCGCAAGCACACCAATTCAGCAATTAATTCAGCAAAAGTCCATTTAATGACACATTGCCATTCAGTTACAAGCGCTTTCAGGGCCTCAAGGGTACCCCTTCATCAGTCTCAGAATGACATTTGACATTCCGTGGTCGCTACAAGCACCCACCTGCTTCTGCAGGTTTATTATTGTTCAGGTAAGGAGTGCAGCTGGTTATTTGTTTCCATTGCACTATTGGAGGGGTGACACCAAAATAACTGTTAGTCATTTTGGTGTCACACTGTCTAAAAAGTCGGGCACTCTGTCATGGACCGAGAGCCCGACAGTGTCAGTAGAGAGGAGGGGACCCGGCAGCATACCTCATCCTGCCGGGTGAGTGTCCCTTCCTCTCTCTGCTGGCGTCCACCACCAAGATGGCCGCCGAAAGGCATCAATTAGATGACCGCGCATCTCCGATGACATCATCGCGCATGCGTGATGATGTCACTGCGGGGTGTCACCCAGTCTCTGCTCCAGGTGACACCGGCCTCAGGACGCCCCTGCTTCTTCTGATAAATCTAAAGATTGTACCGTGTATGGTGATCCTGTGGGGGAATGTCCCTCAAATTCTAGAGACTTCCTCGGACTATTCCTACAGGAAGTAAAGTGGAATCTCCAGGATGTCACACAGATGGCAACAACATCTAATGCATTTATATCCATGTCCTGTGCTGTCAAAGATCAAAGGTTTGGGCTTCACATATACTTCAGCAAAGAAACTGAAACTTTGTTTTTTGCTGTCCCCGGAGAAGAGATTTTCTATCACTTCATATGTGAAGTCTCTCCAGTGGGGACAGAGGCGGCAACAAAAACACATTTTCTTGTACACTGGGAGAAGGTCACTTTTTAATAAGGTTTTTATACCGTGTTTCATCCATATTAAGGCCTGGTTCACACCTAGGTGTTTTTGAGCAATTGGAAAAGCGCTTTTAAATGCCCAACACAAGAAATCCCACGTATTTCAATTACACCTGAGCAGGAAAACGCCAAATGCAGAAAAAAGTACAAGAGCTTTTTTTGGCAGTTTCAAGCTTGTTTTTCCCCTATAGACTTCAATGTAAACGCCAGAAAACGTGCGACAGAAGCATGTTGCACATTTTCGTGAGCGTTCATCCATTGACTGCAATGTTTCTTATGCTGCCAGTCAAAACACGTATCTTCCTGTATTCTCATAAATGTGAAAATAACTGCACGCTGAACCCACGCATACAAACGCGCAAAAATGATGCCGCCTAGGTGTGATCCAAGCCTTAGGTTGGCACACGGTTCCATTCCATAGCCCCCGCCCACAGAATTATGTGTTATTTGAATGCAGTATGACTACGCATGTCTCCGCCCATGCAGCCACATCAGTTACTTACCGAACTATTCTCAGGGGCCCATGGTTCTCAATAGATACAAGTACGGTGTCATCAGCACATTTGTATACCATTGATAACTCCTCTAGCTCCATATGGGGGCTGGAGGAACAGTCTGCAGGAGCTGACACTTGCAAACAAAAAATAAATATTCATGTCATTTTATTGGTATCTATCTTCATTTTGTACATTTACCAGTAGCTGCCTCATTTCCCACCCTCGGCTTATACTCGGGTCAATACTTTTTCCCAGTTCTTTGTGGTAAAATTAGGTACCTCGGCTTATATTCGGGTCGGCTTATACTCGAGTATATACGGTAACCTTTTTCAGTGGCCAGAAAAATGAATAAAAAAAGCATGCTTGTCCTGTCCCCGAGTGCTGCGAGCAGAGAGCCTACTGCAAAGCTTAGAGGTACGTCCATGGAAGTCCTAAGGCCCAGTCACGCAGTGACAGCCCCAAGATCAATGTGCTGGAAGAGGAACACGGCTTCTCCATTTATAGTGCAGTTACAGTTTAGGAGGCAGCGCAGGTCCTGGAGATTGCAGCGCACATGTCAGATCGACTGAAAAGGATTTTGACAAATAGCTGTACGGCACAGAGGAAACTTCAAATTCCACATCCCCATAGATCAGGGACAGGTGAATTAAAGACTTTGGGAGTGGGCTGCAGGGTGATTTCAGTGTCACTAAACTCAGGAGTTACATCTTAAAAATACATTCAAGTACCTTAACTAATAACAGAAATGTAACTTATTTGTCCATCACTCAGCTGCAGATCCTCAAATCATCTCTGAATTCATGCTGACACTGTGCTTCCTTCTGGAGGGTGGCTACTTTTGTTCCTGATGGTCCACTTTAAGGGCTCAGCGGGTACCAGTCTCCACACTACATCACAGCTTTGGTCTTGTCGGTTGTCTAGAAACAGCTACTCATCGAAGGGAAGATGCCAGAGAAGGAGGAGGAATCAGTGTACCATGCTGGAGAGAGGCTGGATAAGTAAACCAACACTTCTTCTACACAAGTACTCTAAATTAAGCTGAGAGGACAAGAAATAAACTTTAAAGGAGAACTATGAGGTGAGTGCTTTTCACTCACCTCATAGTTCTAGCCGACCTGTGACAATGAGACTGTCACAGGTCGGCCCAGTAGATCGGGAGGTGAGCGAACATATACCGGTGTTCGATCACCTCTCAATCCTGTCACGGCTCTCTGCCGTGACAGGGGAGGGGCTGGATTCCCCGCTCTGATCTGCCAGTGCTGACTGGCGGAACGGACGGGGGAGGGGGCGGGTACAGCTGGCTCTGCCTCTAGCTAGGCAGAGCCAGCTGTCAGTCACGCAGCTGGGCGGATCCCGGCACAATTGTCGGGATCCGCTTCAGCTGCGGTGTCTCAGTATACCGCGAGCAGCAGCTCGCGGTATACTGCAGCGCCTCAGTATAGCGCAAGCTACAGCTCGCGCTATACTGAGTCTAGGGTGACGGGAGGACGCTAGTTTGTGTCCTCCCGTTACCCTAAGGAGAAGTATCGGGAAAAGCCCTAACCCCATAGTTCTCCTTTAACAGATTTAGCCTACTGAGCACTCAAAAATTCTCAAACAAATTGCCAATAATAACGACATAACTAATAATCACGTGGCTTTGACAGTCCTTTTCCTGACATTTTTTATCCCCATCAAAATGAATGTAGCTGCCCTTGCTATGCAGTCTTCCAGCAAGTACAGCACAGAGCACAGTGCTGTGCTTTATAAATATGCCGCAGTCAGGCCATATTACAGCATCCATTGTAAGTGATTTCACTTACAACAGATGCTGCTTCTTGATGTTTAAAAGATTTATCTTCCTGTAGAATCAACTGGTCCCCTGAGCACTGGACCTGACATCCTGTTTTAGAGTGACTCCTTTCTCAAGCAGAGTGCTATGCAGTCATCCTTGTGTGTGCTAGTAAGCTGTGTGTATCTCCACAAACACACAGACACAGCAAATCAAGCTACTTCCCTCCTCCCTGGCCCCCTCTCCTCCATTCTCCAAGCTAGTAGACGAACAGTTGTTGGCGTCTATCCCTTGTGATCTTGTACTGGACAGAAAGTTCAGGAAAGCTGAGCTGAGAGACTTGGAAGCAGCTGTTAAGAAACATGATGACTGGAAGTGTTTGGGTAAAAATGTAAACAAATGCTTTGCTGGGCAATCTATATTTCCCATTGAAGTCTAACTAAGTGCAATCATGCTCCATAGAAGCTGCTGTACTTTTTCTTTGTATTTAACAACAGCACATCACTCAGATGTAAACAGGCACAATGCAATAACATTGAAGTGTAAGTGTCAAATGTTGAAGCACTAGGCAGCTGAATTTCCCAGCAAACTGACAAGCAGTGAGCTCAGCATTCTATATGAGTCTGTTCTGCATCATTCTGGGGCAGGCATGAAGAGACGATAATGAGAAGAGAAGATTACAACATTGCAGCGTGTCCTATAGACCAGTAACCTTTCCCTTCGTTCTTCAAGTGCAGTGGGACAAAGTGTATGCTGATCTGCTATTACATGTAGTGGAAGCTGTACACAGAGTTAGGTCATTATAGGTGAAATAAATGGCAAGCACACTCATCAATACATAACTAGCTGTAAAGCAAGGTGCACATGGACGGGCTTTACACAGTACAAAAACAGAGATTGTCCCAGCACACTCACCAGCCAGCCTGCCAAAAAACGACACTGTCTAACTACTAAGGTTAAAAACAGACGTTTTAGTTGCCAAACTTTTGCAAAACATGTGGAAGCCGCATTGTCATGTCAAGGACCCGCTGTATAATGTGGTCCTCACACTAATCAAGATTAGAGTGCGGACTGCACTATAGAGTAGATTAGAGTGAGGACCACACTATACAGTAGATTAGGGTGAGGAATTGCACTATACAGTAGATTAGGGTGAGGACCGCACTATACAGTAGATTAGAGTGAGGGCCGCACTATACAGTAGATTAGAGTGAGGACCGCACTATACAGTAGATTAGAGTTAGGACCGCACTATACAGTAGATTAGAGTGAGGACCGCACTATACAGTAGATTAGGATGAGGACCGCACTGTATAGTAGAGTTAGGACAGCACTATACAGTGTGCGGGGCTCCTTGTGTGTCCCTGTGCCTTTAAGGAGGTTGGACTTCCTCCTGGAGAACATGAACCCAATTCATCCTTTAAGATAAATATGCCCCCTAATGGAGGCTCTCATAGATTAGAGTTAGGACCGCACTACACAGAGGTGCCTTGTCGGGGCAGTGTGACTTCCACATATTCTGCAGAAGACGTGTAACTAGAACCTCTGTTTATATCCCTAGTGGTTAGTGTACATGTTTGGCAGGCTGGCTGGTGAGTGTGCTGGGAATGTTTGCTGTTGTACTGTGTAAAGCCCGTCCATGTGCACCTTGCTTTACAGCTAGTTATGAGTTGTTGAGTGTGTTTGCCATTCGTTTTACGTGTTGGATTTGGTTTGAGGACACACTGGGGGCTTCAGCTGCCATTGTGATGTGCGGGGCTCCTTGTGAAGCATTGCCAACTGGCTCCTTCAATGAGCTATGCTATGAATCACTGGACGAAGAGCTATGCTATGAATGTTTGATAAATAGGCTCCTCTAACTATATATACATTGTTTGATATACAACGACCTAAAAACAACAACAATAATATTGACAGAGAATCTCTATTGTCATTTCTAATCAAGTCAGACTAGACAAACTTGTTTTTGATATTTATAACCTTACCTTGTGAACTAAAAGAAGATACACTGCTGTGTTCTCCAAGTGTTCCCTTGGCACCAGGGGGGTGAGATTTGAGCTTCTTCCCAGATTTGGAATCAAAGCTTCATTATTGTTCGAGCCCTTTCTGGCCCCCTATGAAAATGGACCTGCTTTAGATTTTTCAGCTGCATAAGGCTCGCTGTAATTTTCTATCTCCCATTATTTATTTCTTGATGTGAATAAAAATAAGTGTTCCTGGAACTGTTTCTCTTTATAAATCTTTTAATTTTTCATTCTGACAAACTACAAAGCTCACACACAAAAAGCTGGAAATGTGCGCTGCCTAAGGCGCAATTGGAATGTGAGGACTGACACACTATCCACGCTTCTAAAGCCATGGTAGATAGCATGTGCTTCTAACATTGTGACCGCACTCTGATCTCATCTAATAAATCTTCATGCAAAACCCACTAAAATACAAAGCAACCTACCTTGGAACATTTCTACCGATAGTCTGTATGCATAGTAAGGTCATGATGTCGTTATGATCAGCACACGTACAATGTTCAGCATCCAAATCACTTAAAGTGGAGTTAATCTGCTGTGTGAAGGGTGTGATTTTGTTCTAATGCGCAGGAATGGACGGCATATTTGTAAGGTAGGAGTGCCCTTTTCCAGCATTTTTGGATCAGTCTTCAGTAGAGATCACCTCAGGTTCGGACCGAACCCAAACCAAACCTAAGCTCCTCCCAAACGCAGAAAGGAGTTCCTTTAGTGCCGCCCAAGCAGTTGTAGGCAGGGAGGTCCCCGCCTGCAGCTGGCAGTAAACAAAGGGGTGGGATGCAGTGACATCACTGACTTTATATGGCTATATGTCTTATATTTGGTCAATGACATTTACCAAATATGGCTATGTGGTTATAATAGGTAAATGACATCAGTCTCTAATTATCAGTGCGCTGCTCTGTCCCCCATCGCCATCTCCACTGCCAAAACGTCTGAGTTCCCAGGTATCCACTTCGGCTACTGATGATGTAAGTCCTGCTCATGCGCACAGATATCCTGCCAGCATTCATGGCATCTTAGAAATGTGTGCACACTGCATGGCACATGCCGTACAGTGTACACAGAAAATTATAAAAGAAAACGGGGGAGAGAGGCAGAATTTGTTTGACACAAGATACTTTGCATGTCTCTCCTACCAAAATCCCTACCTGCCAGCATTTATTTGTTATTTTTTGTGACCTTTCTTCTGCTTTAATGCCTCTACTATCTACTTCATTCAAATCAATTCAATAAATCACTCCAGTAACATAAGCATACTGGATAAGGTAAACAGAATAGTATTAAAGTGACGTTTCACAAATGAATAACTGGCTGCTCGATGATGATGCCCTACAAATTTACTCTTTAAGACTACCATGCTTAAAAAGCATGTTTCATGTATGTAGTGCTTTTCCTCAGCATCTCTTACCTTATGCCTTACCCTTCTATGGGTGCTGATGGGCATATAATAAAGCCAAACTGAACTCTAAATCAGCAAAATACATTCCAAGTGCATGAAAACAAAAGGTGTGCAAAGACGTATACTTCCATATCTTTAGAAAGCAGCCACAGTACAAATGCCTGTCCTCTGTCAGCATGAGGTACAGAAGCACCTTGCTCTCTGGATGGAAGTAGATGTCTCATTGCACTGTTTTTTCGACGCACACAATGCAAAGTCAGACCAAGAGTCCTGCAATCAATAGATAGCATAAGCTTTGCCGAATGTAGAGCTCCAACTATGACTCAGCAGGTGATGTGTCGGACCTCTGCAGGGAGACCACTGTTTCCACACAGAGAGCAAGGGACCTTCTCTAAAACATGCTGGCAGGTCACAGGTTTTCTCCCCCAGGCTGTGGATGCTTTCTAAAGACACTGGGGGGGATCTATCAAAACAGCAGCAGACAGAATCTGGAGAAGTTACCTATGGTGACTAATCAGCTTCTGTCTCTCGTTTTCAAAGCTGAACTGAACAAACTAAAGAGAGGGGCTGATTGGTTGCCATGGGCAACTGCTCCAGAGTCTGTCTGCTCCAGTTTTGATCACGTCCGTAAGTTAAAAGTCGTGCGACCTTACAGTAGTAGAGGTCGCATGCCTTCCACACACCTTACGATAATCGTACAATCGCGGGATTTCCCGCGATTATCGTACGATTATGGTAAGGTGTGTGGGGACCTTAAGGCTTTACACACCTTTTGTTTTGATGCACGTGTAATTAATGTTAATGATTTAACCCCTTAGTGGCGCAGCGTCAGAAAAATTGCATTGCACCGATACATATTATATACCGTTTTTAAAGGGCAAAGTGCGCTTTATTTGATGTGGCATATACATATATAAATTCTTATTTTTTTTTAATAAAAACTACAAAGAAAAAGAAAAAGGTTCACAGCTTTGGCAATAATAATATGTACATAATTATTGTAGCTAACAGAAAGTAATTCATAATAAATTATTTTATTTGTCCTGATTCATAAGGTATATCATATGTCTGGGATTTCAGTTTATTTTGAGAGTTGTAGGTCACAAAATACGAGGAGTGAAATGCAATTTTAGTGTGGAACAATTTTAGAATGTGGTATGTTTGTCTCCTAACTTTAATAGCCTCCTCAGCGCTATATTTTCTTCTTATTTTTTTATTAAACATTTTTTTTACTTGTTTTTTAATTTTTTTTAAAAATTAAAAACTTATTTTTTTTAACCAGGGGGCACTAAGGGGTTATTTTTTTATTTACAGGGGCTTTGATACTTAGTATCTCTGAGGAGAAAACAGTATTCTCCTCAGAGATACTTTGGGGGTGATTTACTAACCTAAACACCAGGTGCGTGTGATTTTCACACAGCAAAACGTATTTATCAACCAAAAAGTATCTAAAAGCATATTTCCACTAATGCCATATATGGAAAAATCATGTACATGATGCATATATAATGCTGCTTCACAGTTTAGACAAAAATGGTTAGCTCATGCATTTACATTCCTGCATTCATCAACGCAAGCAACATAACATAGAGCTAATTTACACCACATTACCTTGCAATTCATTGCAGGGCTTTGCACAACACACCTGCTGGGTGTGTACACACTGCAAAGGTGTTTCGATTCCACCCATAGATCATGCTGGGAGGGAACACACTACAGAGGTGTATACACGTTCGTGGTGTGTTTAAAAGGTTAGTAAATCAACCCCTTTGTATCAATTTGTAACACACTAAACCAGCTCACAGTTGCACAACACAGAGAGAAGCTGCTGGCTTTGTGGCTGTCACGGCTCTGGGATCTCAGTGATCACCTCTCTCTGTGATCAAAGTGCCATGGCCACCTAATCTGCTGTTGAGGGTCTGCCTCGGACCCCGAGGGGCCCATCAACAGCAGTAACTCAATGAGCGCTGGTCCCTTCACTGACCAGCGCTCATTGTACCGCATGATGGGATTATCCCGTCACCGGGATTATTAACTGAATGATCGTTAATTAACTGAATGATTGTGACGGTATAATCCCACATGACGGTAAAAACAATTCTTAAAGTCCAATTAATCTTTCACTTTAACCCCTTTCTGACCGATGATGGGATTATCCCGTCACCAGTCGTTAATTAACTGAATGATCGTGACGGTATAATCCCATCATCGGTCAGGAAGGGGTTAAAGTGAAAGATTAATTGGACTTTAAAAATTGCTTTCGAATTTTACATTAACATGTAAGTGCTTTTTTTATGAGATTTTAGTGTTCATAAATGGGTTTTTTCAAGTGTAGCCCTAATCCACTACAAAACTGAAGCTGGATACAACCAAAGTATGAATTATCCTAAGATTTAAAAAAACTTTTGAAAATGTTTAAACTATACATTAGTCTATATTGGACCTGGGGAGCAAGGCTGCTCAAACCCTCACCCACAAGTCTCCTTTCATCTAATGTGCAAGGAAAGCATTTTGGATACATATTAAACACCCAATTTGGGAACGGGCCATTGCTGAAGGGTCATGCCTTGTCACCATCCTGGAAATGTAGGAAGAACTCCCTAATTAGCGACTCTACCTGAGGACACTTCCTAAAGGTTGACAGCACTTACATGAGCCATTAGTCTTGCCTGTAGCCATACCCAGCCAAAGTGTTAGATAAATATATAAAATGCTTTACTTGTAAGTTGGGTGTTAGGTCAGATAGCAGATTGTTAAAAAAAAAAAAAAGACATGTGTCCCCAATATGTAAGTCCATCATAAGTTGATTTTTTTTCACATGTATATCTAAGAATAAAGAAAAAAAACAAACCAATATCTTTAATGACTAACTAGTTTTTCTTTTCAAGTTTCAGATTAGTCTAATAATGCCATTATCAGTGTCATTGAACATTGACTCCAATAATCTGTAGATAAGCAAGTTATATAGATTAACTCCCAGTTAACACATTGAAAATAAATCATGAATGCATAACCCATACTGGAATCTCACCAGAGCGTTATATGTGCCACGTTTCGTAAAGATCACTGCATGACATCTACCATTCCTCCAGATGTATTATATCTAACTTTTATAGAGAGCTCTGCAGGTTTTCAACAATAATGTGATACCATCATAACCTACGGCAGGGGTGCATTTAAGAAAATAATATAGTGATTTTCAGAAACCACACGTGTTTTCAGCTATTGCAGTATTACCATAAATAATTTGTATATATA
>NW_017306547.1:814612-828229 GCF_000935625.1 Nanorana parkeri
TATATACTTAATTATAATACATTTTTTGTGTGTTTTTTTTTTATGTACAAACTTTATTTTCCATACATTGTTTATTCTATTACACGTACAGATTTGTACATTAGCCACTAGAAGGTGCTCTCAGTGGCCCAGTTTTATAACTTTGGAAAAAAATACAGATTGGCTAGGTGAGGGTTATTCTGAGTGGCTTCTGTTTTAAAGCCGAACTAATGCAGACATGTTTGACTATATACCTGGGAGCTGACATACTGTATGTAGGCAGCCTGGTTTCACTTTCTCACAGTTTGGCACATTTTGACAGGTGAGGTCCCATTCAATGTATGAGGATTACTACCAGCCGCTATGTCACTGCTTATTAACAGTTGTGTGCTTGTTAATGTGGACCTTTACCCCTTACTCTAAAAATCATATGAGCATACAGCTGTGCATGGTGATATGAAATAATTTTACATTTATTAGTTAAATAAACATATTTTGCTTTTACGTAAAACGTTAAGGTTTTTCCACTTCCTGGTCCTCTTAGGCATTGGTGGTATAGCCTGTGCCTAAGAGTTGCATCCTGAGAAGGTTACATCAGCAGTGCATTGCTGGGATATCTCATCTGTAAACTGTAGCCACTACTAAAAGCTCGCTCCAGTGATGGACTACAATCTCGATACCAATTATGAAACTAAATGTGAGATTGTAGTCCATCACGGGAGCGAGCTTGGAGCGGTGACTACTTTACAACACACACAGGGACCATGGGGAACAAAAGTAGCCACACTCCAGAAGGAAGGACAGTGTCAGGATGAATTCAGAGATGATTTGAGGATCTACAGCCGAGTGATACACACACAAGATAGATTTTTGTTAATAGTTAAGGTACTTTAATGCATTTTTAAGATTTAACTCCTGAGTTTAGTGTCACTTTAACATGTGAACAAACACTGATACACTGTAGTTAGTTGAGGCTCGTTAAGCAACTAATTACAAAATATGTTTTTGTTTTTTTACACAGGAGCTGCTGAAGAAACCCTGAAAAGTCTTTTCTATTTAACCCATTATTATAGCAGTACTAAAGCCTCAAGCCTTTTGTCATAAAAACACTGGTACGGAGCAGTTAGGCTGGGTTCACACCTAGATACGTTTTTGCGCATTTATACACATGTTTTTGATGCACGTTTTGCACGCTTTTTGCACATTTTGAAGTGCATTTTATGCACAGTACATAAATCAAGTTTTCCATTATTGTGAGCAGTTTGTAGCTCAATGATGTTAATGGGCAAACACGCAAAAAAGCGCAAAAGTACAGAAAACAAGTGTTTTTAAGCGTTTCCTATTAAGTCTATTGGGCCAAAACAAGCTGTAATCTGCCAAAAAAACCTTGTGTACTTTTTCCAGCGACAGACGTTTTGCTTATTGCGACAAAATGCTCAGATGCGAACCGGGGCCATAGAAATGAAGAGGAGTTTGTTTTGGGTATATTTGTTGAGCATTTTGTTTAGGGCAGAAACAAAGTGCTACAAAACGCTAAATGTGAACCAGGCAAGCAGCACACAATAAATGCTTTTGATGAAGAAGTGCAAAAACGTATACAATTAAAATATTTACAACCTCAGCCTCTGGGTTCCTGTGATATGCTTCCCTGGAAGCGCACACTCATGACTTCTTTGAAAGTCCCCCTGACCGCCCCCCTCCTTGGGACTATCGGCCATGATGCCATGCACTACTCTGCATGTGATCAGTCCAGCCCGCTCCCGCTGTCTGTGCATGTCGGGTGTGCGCACGAACGGGTGTCTCGATGGGACCCCACAAGAGAACAGAGCCACCTGCAAATGGGAAGGTGGAGGCAGCAATTATGGGAGCCGACCAAAGAAGATGGAAGAAAAGCTTTAACAGTAGGACAAGCTGCATGCAATGTAAGTGTTGACACCTGCAGCAGAAAGGGTTTAATATCACTTTAAATCCATGACAAAACTAACTAGCACTAATGAACTCCTTCCTCTCCTTACTTGTCTTAGCTATTTGTTTACCAATACTTTTTAACTGTATACTGCTTATCCAAATCTTTTGCTTTTGTTCATTTCACATAAATAACTTCCCTCAGCTCTGTACTGGAAATATTATTATTGGTGTCAAGATAAACTGGACAAATGACAGAATAAAATTAGCCCTCCCTCCTAACACTTGTTCTGAAATTGTCACCGATCAAACTGGAAAAAAGTATATTGTTTTCTATGTTTTGCTTTTAAAGTGTTTAGGAATTTAAATACCTCTTGGAAGACGGTATCACCCAAAGAAAGCATTGTATGTGGCAAAACAACAGATGTCTCGCATCTTTCCCTTATCTAAGAACAAATTTATTGCTGAATTAATAAGCCAAAGCGAAAATGTAAATATGGCTCTGTAGCCAGTCAACTGCAAATATTGAAAAGCAAGCATGCAACATTTTAAGATTCATATATAAAACTATTTTAAGGTAAACACTGCAAAACTAACTCAAAATATGTATTTGATTAAAATACAATGAGGACAATTTATCAATTCTGGTGCACAGCAAGGAAATGCTAAACAGAAGCAGTAAGACATTTGAGCTGGTTTACTAAAAGAGTTGATAATCCAGTTCACACAATAAACTGTATAATTATGTATTTAAAATGTCTAATCCTGTGCAATATACAGGAATTAGGTTCCCACATGATTAGATATTGAAAGTGATTATTTGCACAAATTGTGTGAAGACTCTCAATTCCTGTAGCAAATCAGCCGTATTATGAAACTGATTTACTAAAAGATTGCAGCTTTTCTTAAAGGAGAATTATGAGGTGAGTGATTTCCACTCATCCTCATAGTTAGAGCCGGCCTGTGACAAAGAAGCTGTCACAGGTCGGCTCTATTGATCGGGAAGTGAGCAGAATCATGCACTGATCCACTCACTTCCCGATAGTCTCCCTGCAGGGATTCCTCCCTTCCCTCTCCGATCCTCCAGCGCTAAGTAGAGAAACAAACGGGGAGGGGGCAGGCAGAGCTGGCTCTGCCTCTAGATAGGCAGGGCCAGCTGTCACTCGCACAGCTGGGTGGATCCAGACAGTATTGTTGGGATCCGTCCCGGCTGCGGCAGTCTCAGTATGTTGCGGTCAATAGCCCCTTAAATACTGAGCTTTGGGTCAAGGGAGGAGCTTAGTACATGTCCTCCCGTGGCCCTATAGAGAACTATGGGGAAAAACACTTACCCCATAGTTCTCTTTTAAGCACTTAAAGCAATTTGGGAAACTGTCAGATTGCGGTTCCAGTGAGACATGTACTTGATTGCCTAAAGCCTCAGTAACCCCCTTGACCAACCTCTTCCTAGTTTCATTCAATAGTGGGAAAAAGACTTACGGCTAATGTTTACCCCACAGCACGTTGAATACATACTGTTCTTTGCTCACAAATCTATTTCCAATAAAATACAGGAGGCCATATACAAAATTATCACCAGATAGTATAAAGTACCCACTGCTTTGCATAAAATTTTCCGCAAATCATTTAATTTATGTTGGCATTGCAATGATTGCTCAGGCTCTCTTAGGCATACCTTCAGGTATTGCTCTTGTTTGCAACCATTGTGTAAAAAAGTCACTGATGTCATCTCTAACATTTCAGATATGCATTTGGACATGCATCTGGCCATGTGTCTTCTCCATCTTAACACCTTATTACTGAAAAATTACAAAAACTCTTTGATGATACACCTCCTAAATACTGCCAGGGCATGTGTTCCAGCCCTTGCAAACAACCATACCCACCTACCATGGAGATGTGGTTTTCAGAGGATGAATGAGATTATGTTGATGGAGGAATTAACGGCCTCTATTTATCACAGCCAGGATAAATTTCCTACCACTTGGCATGTGTGAATCAGGTATGCCACCTCTCGGGATTATCAATTGGCTTTGGTTTTATAAGAAGAACTGGGTTGATGTTCAAACCTGTTGCAGGGTTAGGTCCAGTTGGTCAACTCTCCGTTTTTACCCTCCTCTGTGCCTTTCCAATTTGGGGTGAGTCCCCTCTTTCCTTTCTATTATCTCATCTGCAGCTTTCTCCTCTATATTTTTCTTTAATCTATATGCCCTTCTTGTCTCCCGTACCACCACCACTGCCCTGTATTTTGCCCATCTGTCTTTTGTTTTTGAAAAAGGGACATGAGGAAAACTCTAACACCCACAAAAGCAAAGCCTTATCGGCCGTATTTGTGTTGTATTTGCTTGGATGGGAATTATTCTGGTGCTCAGAATATGACAATGTTTGGACCATGGTTTGTAAGATTTGAATTGGTTGTCTACTTGGGTCCAAAATAAAAAAGAATAAAAAAAACAAAAAGGTTACAGCTTAATTCATAAAGCATTCTCTGCTGCTGCTGTTTGCAACAAAATAAACCCATCTCTGACCACTTCATAATTGTATCTGAGGATTTAGTGGAAATCGGTGTCATTTACAATAAACTTATCTGCCAAAGACTTTTGCAAAATTGTCTGCAGGCTGCTCAGGATTAGAGGCACAAAAAACTGTCACATACACTTTTATATATATAGTATACAAAACCTAGCCTATCACATTTCCCTCATAAATGATACTAATCATGAAGAAAAATTTGGTTGAATTCAGGGCCAGTTTAGAACAAAACATTCTTTTTTGTTGATGTGATAGTTTGTTTTGGGTGACCCATCATTGGAAACCTATGGAGCATAACACAACGCTGTGACAGGACAGTCTTCATTCCCCTGGGCTTTCAAAATAGTCTCACATCTCACAATTTAATGGAACGTTACAGGTCTGCAGCAGCTCTCAGATGAAAATGAAAGATGTGTTCTTGGCATCAGTTAAAAGTAAAACATTGCTGGATTAAGTTTTTTCACAAGGTAATAGCTGAAACACTGACATGTTTGTCCACTTAGTATATGAGCATTTTTTTTTGGACTGATGTGTACCCAGTCAGGAGAAAAAAATTGTTGTGTTGCTGCTTCGAAATGCCATGCAAAGCGTCGGATGCAATGGTGTAAAGCACGCCGCCACTGGGCTCTAGAGAAGTGGAGAAGTGTCCTCTGGAGTGACGAATCACGCTTCTCTGTCTGGCAATCCGGTGGACGTGTCTGGATTTGGCAGTTGCCAGGAGAACGGTACTTGCCTGACTACACTGTGCCAAGTGTAAAATTTGGTGGAGGGGGAATTATGATGTGGGGTTGTTTTTTCAGGGGTTGGGCTTGGCCCCTTAGTTCCAGTGAAGGGAACACTAAAGGCATCAGCATACCAAGACATTTTGGACAATGTCATGCTCCCAACTTTGTGGGAACAGTTTGGGGATGGCCTCTTCCTGTTCCAACATGACTACGCACCAGTGCACAAAGCAAGGTCCATAAAGATATGGATGAGCGAGTTTGGGGTGGAGGAACTTGACTGGCCTGCACAGAGTCCTAACCTCAACCAGATAGAACACCTTTGGGATGAATTAGAGCAGAGACTGCGAGCCAGGCCTTCTCGTCCAACATCAATACCTGACCTCACAAATGTGCTTCTGGAAGAATGGTCAAACATTCCCATAGACACACTCCTAAACCTTGTGGACAGCCTTCCCAGAAGAGTTGAAGCTGTTATAGCTGCAAAGGGTGGGCCAACTCAATATTGAACCCTAAGACTGAGATGCCATTAGAGTTCATGTGCGTTCTACTTCCACTGTAATGCAAGAGATAAGTAGGCTCCACCGTCTTAATCATAAATATCATCCAATAGTCACTGCATGCAGGAATGTTTTTGCTTCACCTTAGTAATACTTTTTATTTGCTCACGGTACATCAGAACATACAAACACATTCGAAAGGGAACTACGTCATTGCAGACACCCATTGGTACTGACGTTTATAGTAACTCCACTGTATTCATAATAAATGATGTTACAAAAGAGATAATTCATATTGATCCAACCTGCGCTGATACTAATGCTTATGGATCTTGGGCACAATGTATAATAAAGGAATGTGCAGATCACTCAGCATAGATCTTCTGGTTTTGTTGCCTGTATCAAAGCATTTCACTGAGCAGTTACTCCTCAAGAATGAGTTACCGTTTACAGTTTGGGATAATGTATCTGGAAATAAGAGAGGTGGGGATAGCATCCTCTCTTTCAAAAGGAGAGCGGTATGGTTGATGAACAAGTAAAACTCTTCCATCTGAACAGGCTGAATAAGGATTTATATATATAATCTGTTTATGTAATGGTCGTGAATGATCATGCATTTATATTGCTGACAATGCGTAGTGTTTATATGTTAGGTTCCCAGATTCAATGGGCTTTGTACGTTGTTGCTCATTACAAACTCATGTGTTGCAAGTGATATTGGAAACACAGATCTGCACAGCATTAGTTGTGGGGCAGGTTGGATTGATATGATGTACAATATCTATTTTCTAATGCCATATATAAGTAAAATGTATTTACTATGGGGGGCAGTGGGGTATGTAAAAAGTTCCCTTCAGGATGCATTTTTACCTGTTCTGATGTCATTTCAAATTACCCATGTACCTGATGAAGGGCAGGGGCACCTGCAACTATTGTGTTTGTACTTTCTGATGTACCGTGAGCAAGTAAAAAGTATCACTAAAGCTGGCTATACACTAAGTGAATTTTGGCTGGTTCTTGATGGACTGGGCAGAATTCACACAGTGGGTCACCTTGTGGTCTCCCACCCAAAATCCATTGATTTTTGTTTGTTTATCCCTCCTTAAAAACAGTACCATACCCCTATTTAGGATAAGGGTCTGTATAGACTCTAAGAACACCAATCGTAATTTTTTTACATTTTAGAATGGGGTGCCTCAAGACTTTCCTTACTGTTAAAGGGCGTCATAACTGAAAAAGAGAAACGCTGCTCCAGTATATGTGGCAAAGGTTTCAGTGGGGTCAGGGTGAGGGAGCGCATGCAATACTGACTCATGGATGATTACAGCAATTTAGTTAGGAAGGCGGCCAGGTGCAAGGTTAAAAGTTTGTATTACCAATGAAAGACACTTATCTACCCTGTGATAGTATACATGCAACATTTTCTGACTGGGTACTGCTACGAGTAGAGATTTAGCTGTTGTTTCCTGCATTAATTATGAATTAATATAAGTGTGACTGCATGCTGCCGTTTCTATGATTATATACATATGCTGCAAGCTTCAAGCTTCATAGCTGCAGGCTATATTGTTGCCTGGAATAGTAAAGGAAACCTGTACTGATCCTGACTCCCTGTGGTCAGGAACAAGACTGATGCAGAGTACAAATTATTCTCGAGGTCTATATTTATCAGATCAATTATTCGGCACCTTAGTAGCCCTTCCAGGTTCTGAACCTGAGACAAGATATTATTTCTTTACAGCACTGACATTAGAATTTAGAACTATTCTCATTTACAACAGAGTTCTTCTTTAAAGTGGAGCTCCAACCAAAACTTTCTTTTCATCTCCTGTCTTGGTGACCAAAAAAAGCAAAAATGAACTTAATGGAACAGATAGCCCCCTTATCCAGCTTGTTTTCCCCATACTGGTGTAATAACAATGGTGCAGAGCTGATAGATCCTACTACAATGACTCTGGGTCCCAGCAATGACAATGTTTCTTTACTTATTAGTATTATTGTGTATTAGCTGGTATTCTGCTTGGAATTTGGTGTCAGGAGTCTCTGTACACGATCAGTGCTATTAATAAATAGGAAATGCCATGTTCCTGGTCCATGTTTTGTACTAAGCCATGCAATATTCAGCTATGCACCTGTTCCTCCATGGTAATGTTTTCAATAAATTAGTAATCTCATTATTAGCTTATAGTGAGTGATAATGTTATATCTGTGTAAAAGTTGGTAGTTTTATCATGATTTGCCTCAATAAAGGAAACCTGTCATGAAAGTCACAGAGCTGTTATTGATTCTTGTCTCCTGGCTGCCATACTTATGCCTTATCCTCAGAACAGTGGTGCACATAAGGACTTCTGACTTTTCTGCTATGCATATTTTTGGGTCAGTATTGAATCCATTATATCTGCAGTCACCCAGGCCAATTTACCTATACCCATGTCACCTTCATAGTCCCAGCTCCCTATATCTCCCCCTTCGTGTCCGGAGCAGCTCTCTATTCAGCAGCGTTCTGTGTGATGAGGGGGCGGGGTTAACATTGCTTTCCACTCATTGGCTGCTGCGCTGGATGGATCATACTTCACGCTGCGCCTGGAACAAGTGAGGGGAGCACCGTGAAGCATGTAGGGCCTAGGACAGGAGGAAGAGGTCCCAGGACTGACATTATAGGTTACCGGGATAATAAATATCCTGGTATTCAGCGGTTACCAGGGGCCCCTTCCTCCTGTCCTAGGCCCCCTCCAAATGGTGGAACTCCAGGGCCCGGTTGCAGCCGCGACCTCTGCGACCCTGGTAGTTCCGCCACTGCCTGGGGGAAACCCACGCAAGCACAGGGAGAACATGCAAACTACATGCAGATAGTGATCTGGCCAGTATTCAAACCAGGGACCCCAATTCTCCAAGGCAGAAGAACTAACCACTACACCTCGGTGCTGTATAGGAAGGACAGTGCAGCCTATTACCTGCTTCCGGTCTGCAAATGCAGATACACCTGCTGAAATGGATCAGGAGGCATGTCAGTTTGGAAGGCCTGCCTTTATTACAATCACATGATCAGTTCCAGCATTTTGATGACAAATACTGCACCAAGGGTGGGGTACCCCCTACACATGGCTTCATCTCCTTCAGCTAAACCTTGAACACCCTCTCCCCGGCTGGTGGTCTCTCCTTTGTTGCAGGCCACAGTCTATACTTTGCAGATGGGGTTGTAGAGTTCAGTGTCATGCGGTGAAATTCTCTGTGCAGCCCACAGACTGTCACAGCCGGCCGGGGATGCAACATTCCTTGTGACAGGCTGCCTAGAATTTGAGCTCATGCTCTGTGCAGGCTCCGGGGAAGGGCAGTAAACCTGATCCATCCACCAGAAGAAATCGGACATTTTATGGCAGCTGCAGAATGAAGATAAAACATTTTATTTTCACGAATACAAAGTGACCAATCGGTTGATGTTGCAGTTTTATTTATTTAAAGAGAACCCATCAGAATGGAAATATATGAGTAGGTTTAACCCTTTTGTGAGCAGTGTAAGCATTGATCAGGTTCACTTTAGAGGAAACATGTACTGAGAACAACATGGATGCCGCCATAGCTAACTTCTCTTTCTGAAAAGCTAGTTGCCTGGTTATCATGATGGTCCCATAGATTTAGTATCTTCCAAATCACTGACCTGAAATAAGTTTGCAAATACGGCGTCCTGCTTGACTCTTTTTGATCTATTGGGTCGCGACCCACGAGTTGAGAACCACTGATCTAGAGGCTTTTGTCAGGTCAGTGACTCTGAAAGTATTGAAGGCAGAAACAGCCAGCAAAGTAGCATTTTCAGAAGCAGGTCACCAATGGCAGCCTGTACAGCTGCCAGCTCCTCCTCAATTATTACAGTAATATTAGGTAAGAGCTCAGGTTAGTTGACGTGGCTGTTTATGAATTTATGCTCTCCAAGGGAAGAAAATGGTTGATTCTTCTGCGTCAATACATTTTTTGGGGTGGATTTACTAAAGGCAAAACGGCTGCTCACTTTGCAGGGAATTCTCCCTTATCTTAGTGAATGATGTGATGGTCTGCTGACTACAATCATCCAATCATGTCCAAGCACAAATACTGAATTTTTTTTTTCTTCCTTGCACGTGATTCAGCATTGTTCGTGATCTGAATTCTTACCACTTTCACTAAACTAAAGGTAAAGTCTCTTGCAAAGTGAACATCTCATTTGCCTTTAGTAAATCAACCTCTATGAGTCAAAATCAATCGAAATCCTGCTGGGGTAAATAATCTCTCGAGTGACTTCAGAATCGGTTAGGATATTCCAACATTCTGTAATTTTCATGTTCAGTTTGAAAGGCATTAAAAAAGTAGTGAATATCAATGAATATTTGCTAGATTTGATCAATATATAGAAAACATAATTTAATTGAACAAACATAATCCAGTAACCTCTGTTATCTGATATTCAACGATCCAGAACTCTCCTCTAACCAGGAAAAAAAATCCCCTTTGTACTCATTGTTCTGCTGATCTGCGGCATGTATTATCCTGGAAATGATCGTGTGTCTATTTGTCTTAATTTGCTTTTGATTACCGCATATCAATATCAATATGAAGTGAATACAGATATATCTGTAAAAAATAAGTCAAGGCAACTGGACTTGCTGTACTTTTTTTCTTTTTCTTGAGGAAACAGGTATACCATGACCTGGATGAATAAGAACCTTCACAGACAAGTCAATACAGAGTTTATGTTATGATATGGTATAGTATGGGGTATGGCATAAGTTAGACCTATTTTTAATAGTAACTCTCAAGCAACCAGAAACGACATATATTCGGAATCTACCAATCCCCATGGATGCTGGATAACAGGGAGTTTACTGTACATGCTTTGCCAGCATGTGTTTATATGCATTGTAGGAGAGCTGTAAGTATGAAAGAAGTATGTGGAAACCTAAAGAATTTTTGGACTTTTATTTAAAATGAATTCATGCCACCTTTTAGAAACGTACATATTCTTTCATCTTGTAATGAATACACTAACAATGACAGTGACATGTACATCCTCTCCTAGCACAGTCCTCTGTTGACCATTTCTGCCATCTAGTGGTTCACATAGAGGATTGCAGCTTCAACGGTACAAGTATTCTATAGGAAGCTCTGCATGCATAAGGCAAGTCACAGCATTGTATGACCTAAAGATGGCACTGCTAGACCCCTAGATCCCTCCCACACTATTCCAGTAAGAGAATGAAGTGCAGATTTGTAACATTAAGAATGATCACTGCCTACAACAGTAAATATAATTCAAATGTATAAAAAGCCAAAAAGCATGTTAAGCATATTGCATAATCAGAAATGTTATTACAGCAGAATGCAACTGAAAACCAGGCCACAGAGATAAGAAAGAAATATGCATGGCATGCTTGCCAACAGCTGAACAGGATGAATAATACTCAAGAAAACCATTCTTGTGCTGAAGAGAACCTTGGAATGCTATGGCTAAGGGGAGGACTTGGAAACGATTTGTTGTGTTTCTGGTGATCACATGAGTCTGTGATCCAAGGTTGATAAAACTGACAGAGGGAACATCCGACACTATGGACTCCATGTCCATTTATCTCTGTGAAAAATAGTCTGGCAGATGAAACCTGTCTTGGCCTGCTAGTGAGGATGTTTGTAGAGGAAAGAAAATCCCAATGTTAGCCGAGTTTCTGAGGCCGTAGAAATCAATCGCATTGTTTCCAGATAAACACAGTTACTCACAATAGGTAACATATAGCTATCCCTCACAGTCTTACAGAAAGTGTGTATGCTTTCATGTGTGAGTGTGTATTTCTATATTCCATGGGAGGTTCAGCTTCGTACCTCCGTATTAAAGCAGAACTAAATCCAGACAGCACAACAACACAAACATACAGTTTCTCCTCCGGTATATGAGAGAGCACGCACGATCCAAGTATGTTTAATGCTTTATGTAACAATAGACAAGTATTGATCAGAAGCTGTAAATCCCAGACTTTGTATAGAGGCTTTATAGGTCAACATTTGTGTTGTATTGATCAGAACCTCTGTGATATCATGTAAAGGTACATCTGTAATAGAAAATCTTCATAAGAACATCTCACGGCCATAGAATACATCAGCTTGTATTTAAAAAGAGTTAGGTTCAACATAAAACAGAAGTCACCAACTTGTGCAACTAAATTGATTGTTTCTGCACTGTATATTAATAGTCTTAAAGGAGAACTATGAGGTGAGTGCTTTTCACTCACCTCATAGTTCTAGCCGACCTGTGACAATGAGACTGTCACAGGTCGGCTCAGTAGATCGGGAGGTGAGCGAACACATACCGGCGTTCGCTCACCTCTCTATCCTGTCACGGCTCTCTGCCGTGACAGGGGAGGGGCTGGATTCCCCCCTCCCCGCTCCGATCCGCCAGCACTGACTGGCGGAACGGACGGGGGAGGGGGCGGGTACAGCGGGCTCTGCCTCTAGATAGGCAGAGCCAGCTGTCAGTCCCGCAGCTGGGCGGATCTTGACATCGATGTCGGGATCCGCTCCGGCTGCGGCGTCTCAGTATACCGAGAGCTGTAGCTCGCGGTATACTGAGCTTAGGGTAACGGGAGGACGCTAGTTTGTGTCCTCCCGTTACCCTAAGGAGAACTATGGGGAAAAACACTGACCCCATAGTTCTCCTTTAAAGGAGCTCCAATTATACTGGTAGTTAATTCAGAGAAGATGTGTGCATCCATGTAAAAGCACTGTAAAGAAAACATAAACACCCGGTGCACAGATCTTAGTGCAGTATAAAAGTAATTGTTTAATAAATGCACTTACAAGATATTTAAAAACATATCGCCTGTCACACATCAGATGGAAGTCCGATCTCAGTTGCTGATCCAAGATTGTTATATGGATGGAAGGCACATGGAGTCCAGTCCAGAAAGATTCCAGATCACCTGTGCTGGAAGACACAGATCTGATCCAGTGCCTGAGCAGTGCTGTAGCTGGATCTCCTCAAGGCGGCATCACATCTGCTGAGTACTTCGTCAGGTGTCAGACTTTGGCAACGCGTTTCAGAGGTTCACCTCCTTTGTCAAGTATATATAAAAAGGGGGTATTGCATGAACAGGTCAAAACAAACTTCAATAGTATGTGATAAAAAATCCACATAAGGCACAGCAAATCCATTCCCATGTATCCGCAATTCAGCCAACATGATGAATTTTACTGTTCCAAAAACATTTAGAAACTGTGTTTAGCTGAATAAAGTGCTGCAAACATTAAAGAATCACTGCTAACAAAAACAATCAGCCATGCATAAACCGTACACAAAGCACAGCAAATTGATTCCCATGTATGCAGGATTCAACACACATAATGGATTGCATCGCTCCAAAACACAGACATGCAGACTCTATATTAACTCCAATAGGCATCCAGGAGTCAAAGTTGCTCCTGGCAACAATGATCCATCCTGCATAGGCCCCCTAGCCAACTCACAATGATCAGTAAAAGAGGACCTGTATATTTTTAATTTTTTTAGATGTATATGTGAAGATTTTTTTCTAAATGTACATAACTGGATCAAAGTGTGTTACTGTAGTCAAATCTTTATTTTATTCCTAGTTTGTAATAATAGATGGGGATGTCACATTGGCTCAGTACTGATTTTCCTTCCTGCTTATCCCCTTAGTGATAAGGTCTTAGCTGCAAACTGTAGACTGTGTGGGTGCCATGTATCAGTTCTGTCACACAGCAAGGCTATACTGAACAGGAGCCGTAAGACAGATTGTGAAACAGATTTGTTGTCATTCAGATTCTTGATACATAAATTCCTGCCTCTGCTGCTCCTAAGTAGCACTGCAACAGAATAAAACCTGACCCCCCACCGCTTCTTAATTATGTGTTTGGAATGAAAGTCTGTCTCCTCTGCAGTGGTAATTCACAGTCTCAGTTGTCTGCCTATGATTACAGGCAAGGGGGTCACAAGCCCCCCC
>NW_017306547.1:828352-833684 GCF_000935625.1 Nanorana parkeri
CCCCCCGAAAACTCTTGCATAGACTCTTCTAACAGACAGCCTTATTGGCATCTAATTTGTTGTTAATTCGCTTGATACATATCCCTCTGTGTAGTCTCTCATGAATGCACCTGGTAACCAGAGACCCTGTGATTCTTGTCTATGCTATAAGTGACATGGTGGAGCTCTCAGCAGTGTTTTATTCATGGTAAGAAAAATGGACTTTCTCCCTCAGAATTCTAATGCTATCAATTCATTCTGACATATGTGCCATTGATTTAGGTAAAGTGTTATTGATAACCATGATATCCACTTTAACACTATCCAATATCTACTACAGGGAGAATCCATTGTGTATATGAAACAGTATATGAAAGTAAAAATGTAGAATTCCCATCCAAAGGAATTTCAGGGGCCGTTCACGATACAGCGTTCCACTAAGTGCATGTTACCATGCGTCTAGCTCTCCACTGCGAAGGCAACTTATCAAAACTGGAGCTGACAAAATCTGGACCAGCTGTGCATGGCAACCAATCAGCTTCTCTCTTTTACTTTCTAATCTTAACTGGATATAGACGCTGATTGGTTGAGATGCGCAGCTGCAATTACATCACAAGGGGGTGCGGCCCCGCACCCGGGTGACACCATTGCTGGGGTGACACCAAAATGACTGACAGTCATTTTGGTGTCACCCTCTCTAAAAAGTCGGGCACTCGGTCAATGACCGAGAGCCCGACAGTGTCAGGAGAGAGGAGGGGACCCGGCGGCATACCTCATCCCGCCGGGAGAACGTCCCCTCCTGCCGGCGTCCATCACCAAGATGGCCGCCGGCAGGCGTCAATCAGATGACCGCGCATGCGCGATGTCATCATCCCGCACGAGTGAGGTGACGTCACGCGGACGCACGATGACGACACGGCGCGGTGTCACCTGGTCTAGAGACCGTGTGATCCCCGTCCTCGGGACGCCCCTGCACAGCTGCTCCAGATTTTGTCTGCTCCAGTTTTGATAAATTCCCCGCTGTATCGCACATCGCACCTAGGGTGCAGTACTGTGCACGGTGGTGCATTGCCATTCATTTAAATTGCACTCCAACTCGCCTTCAGGCGCCGTGCACTGCAGCACCACATGTGCTACCACAAAAGGAGTGCATGCATGTAATATCTTCTTTGTAGCATAGATTTTGTCTGATTGCACTGAATGTTTTAAACAAAATATTTTTTTTATCCTTTCAGCAGACCTATCACCAATACATATGACGTTTTATATCTGTTCTTATCAAATTAACCTTGCCAAGCAGAACTAGGAACTACCAGATTAGATGAGGCACACAGATGTGGGCTAGTGTGATTTAAATTCCAGGCTGCTATCATATTCCCAGTTCTGGTAGATGTGTATAGATGTCAAGCATTGTCTATTTACAGAGAACAAATAGTGGGAAGGTACGCAACAAATACACATCTCCGGCTGGATTCTCAATGAATGGAAGCCTATGGAAGGAACGGAAGCCAGCACATTTCTTATGTACCAAAACAAAATACTTTCCACTTCCGTTATTTGGCTGCACTTCATTTTTCTTCTAAATGATACTAAAACACTGCTGTGAATCAGGAACTAGACTGCAGTGGCTCTAAGAGGATGAAGCCAATTTAAGAATATTGAATATGTACTTCAGATGATTGACTACAGGTCACCATCCCTATTCATGCCCCTAATGCATATTCCTGCTTCCGATGTCACTGAGTGCTCCAACACACAATGTAGAAGGAGTATACGGAGACACATATGCTAACAGAGCATCATCCACTATGAGAAGCTCATGTCTTGCCATGTTTGATTCTGCAGTATAGCTCATCTAAATAGCCACCTCTAGAGAGCTCTGAAATATCTCAAACAACAAGAATTCAGCATTTAGCAATTGTGTGTATGAGCTCTAACTCTACAATTCTGACATGACACCAATGAATGGAAATTGTATAATGGTAATATGTTGATATGGTCTTACATAGCTGCCAACATCTGTAAATCATCCGTCAGTTACAGTTTGCTGATGAGTTGGCATATCTACTCAAAGTGGTGAAAATAGATTCTTAAGCTGGCCCTACACAATCATTTTTTTGTTCAACCCACAGATTTCTCCATCCACACTCCCTTCAGTGATCAGAAGGGAGATCATCCACTGGAAGTGTGCTGACCTTTCCCCGATCAAGGTACAGAGAGCTGCCGTGTTGGTCCTGGGCCCGCATAGAGGACAACAGAGCACGGGATAGCTGGCATCAGTGGAGGAAGGGGGGAGTTTTACACTCCCACGCACCATACAAGCGATCGGGTGGCTCTATAACTATCCGAACGCTTGTATGTTACAGCCATCCCTGGCTGTAAAAAATGTTCACTGTGTCCTGCTAATGCGCAGGCTAGGGGGCATACACGAGCAGGAAAAAAAGCCATTTATTTACGGCGACCCACATCCAAGAATGAGCCATCTGCCCATTCTACAGGTGAAACTCGAATAATTAGAATATCGTGCAAAAGTAATTGCAGTAAGTGCTGCAAAAGGGGCCCAAACCAAGTACTGAGTACATATGCATGCTTGTACTTTTCAGAGGTCCGATATTGTTCTATGTACAATCCTTGTTTTATTGATTGCATGTAATAATCTACTTTTTTGAGGTTGTGGAGTTGGGGTTCTTGGGGTTTTCATGAGCTGTAAGCCATAATCATCACAATTATGACAAATCACGGCTTGAATTATCTTGCTTTGCATGTAATGAGTCTATCTCATATATTAGTTTCACCTTTTAAGTTGCATTAGTGAAATAAATGAACTTTGCACGATATTCTAATTATTCGAGTTTCACCTGTATATAAACAAGCAGTTAAAGTGGACCTAGTCAAAAACTGATGTTTGGTTTGCCTGTTCTACATGCTGCCTGTGTTCTGTAAAAGAAAAAAATAGCATTCAAACTGTAACCTGGGACCCTGAGTAGTCCTTTTGGGTTCCAACAGACCCCCGAATTCCCTGCTTCTTCCTGCCAATCACTTGCCCTTGTATTTGCAGCCCATTAGTCATTTAGCAGGAGGTATCAGGGGATTGTTGGGGACCTGTGGATGACTTTGAATCACCGGTAAGAATCTGGGTGCTAGCTTTTATGGAATATTAATGGTTTCTGACTCAATGCCAGTGTTTCATTTCAATTGTTATTAGCACATATCCATTACAATCAAGCTAGAACCTGTTTTTCAGCAGTAGTACGTTTCTCTTGAAACACATTTTGTTAATTTACTTTCTTCAAACGATTTCTGCCAAACTTAGTGACATATTAACAACCATGTTTTATGCAATGGGTCTCACGTGAACTATATAGCAATTGTGTGGGAGCAGAAGTGTTGCCAAACTCCTTTAGACCTCAATGGAAAAATTTAATCAGGAGCTCACTGCGTCTCATTATTATCAATAACACCTACAAAACTCATAAAAGCTTTGCACAGTATAACAAATATGTGAGCCGGGAAAACTTGTCACATTAATAACAGACAAAGATGAAAAGCATTCATCTAACGGACTGAGCTGGGCCTTTCCAAGACCATGGGCCTAATAGTATGCGCTACCTCTGCTATTCCGCTTATTAGCTCACTGAAAATGAGGTTGGGCTTAAAAATAGAGTTACTGCCATCATTTGTGTTCTTATTTGGTAGAACAAGTACAATTTATAAGAACATTTCTTGAAATAACAAGAAACACTAATAAGCACAGTTTGTAGTGCGTGTTAGGCACTGTCAGATATTTTAAATGTTCAGTGGTAAAAGTCCTGCCTGACATCAGATACAAGGTGCTTGCTATTCCCTTATTAGCCAAAAAAGACGCTTCTGTTCCCCTCTCTGATCTTCAATTCACTTTGTAAGGCCTTGTTTAGATAGGGGCCAGCTTGTGTAAGAGCAATGCATATGGAAAGCTTTAGCAAAGCATTTGTAAAGATTTCTGCAAACCTTGAGCAGTTTTGTAGAATCATTTGAAGTGAAGCTATAGCCTTACAACGAACTGTTGCTGGCAGGTAGGCTTTTATTGCAGAAGAGACTTTGTGGGGCTGATTTATAACTCTTCAGTCTAGCATATGGGTGGGCGAATGCCGTTCACTTGGCACTACCACCATTACATAGCCTGGGGGTACAGGAATTTCCTATGCTCCTCAGTGCCACCTAGTGGTGGTAGTGACGTGCGAATGGCACTCGCTCAGCTATACTTTGTGCGTTGATTTTACTGAAAGGGCTGCCTGTCACTTTAAACAAGCAACTAAACTGGCTTCAGCAGGCTTTCCACTGGAGTTAACTAGTTGTTAGGCCTGCTAGCAGCTTGTTTAAAGTGGCAGTCCGCACTCCTATTGGGATTGGTTTGACCTCCACGTAGATCTGAAGTATGCTTTGAAATCCCTTTTACACATTTCCATCCTACTGTGTTGCATTAACCTGCATAATGTCACTTATTAATGTGCGTTGCATTAAAACAGCCCATTAAAATGAACTGAACAGAGATCTAGTCCCACGCTGATTGGTCCACTTCTCATCACTTTTCTGAAGACTCGGACCCCGCCTCTGGCCTGTAGTCTGTATATATAGGCAACACGACTCACGTTTATTCTTCAGGCAACCCCTGTAGCTCTATCCTCCATGCTTGCTTCAAATTGGTCCTGCTTCTGTCAGTGGCAGATTTAAACCGCAAAAACCTAGTGCTTGTGATAGGTTCTGTGTCTCACTAGCTGCCATTAGTGTACCTGAGTCTTGATCTGTCTGATATCTTTGCCTGGTTACTGACCACATATCTTGCCTGCCACTTGAACCAACCCTTGTCTGTCTACTGACCTCGTCTCTGGCTGTTGCCTGGACTGACACTTGTCTGTTTACTGACTACATCTCTTGCCTGCCATATGGACCAACCTTTCCCTGTTTACTGACCACATCTCTCATCTGCCACCTAAATCAACCCTCATCTGTTTACTGACCACGTCTCTGGCTGCTACCTGGACCAACCCTTGCCTTTCTACTGACCACATCTCTGCCTGGACCAATCCTTGCCCGTTTAATTACTACATCTCTACCTGCTGCCTGGAAGACCTCTAACCACGTCACTCTAAGCATACTCCAGCCGGGGCACCAGTACCAACCATACCTATGCTGTCATTTGTATCTTTCTGAACTACAGGTACTCTTGTTCTACCTTTAGCTCTTCCTCTTGTGCTACCTAGCCAGTATAGCATTGTGTAATAACTTAATAAAGTACTAGTAGGCCTGCTTGCTTAAAGGCAATGGGGGCTGCTACAGGTGAAGCAACACTAGCCAGCTATACTCTCTGACCACT
>NW_017306547.1:835727-888481 GCF_000935625.1 Nanorana parkeri
TCACCGGCCCAAGTGGCTCCGTCGGCTCACGAAGGGAAGGGTGGAGGAGTCCGATGACGTCATGCACATCGACGTCACCGGACTCCTCCCCTCTTCCCTTCGTTAGCCAAAGGAGCCACTTGTGGACATCGACATCACCGGACTCCTCCCCCTTTCCCTTCGTTAGCCGACGGAGCCACTTGGGGATGGGGGGAGGAGTCCGGTGACGTCGATGCCCGTGGCGTCACCGGATCTCCGACGGGACTCCCGGAAGCCGGCGGAGAGGTGAGTGTTTTCATTAGCGATCAAAATAATTTTAATCGATCAAAAAGTTTAACGATTAATCGAGAAATTAATCGTTAATTTTCGCAGCCCTATTATTTATATATAATTGTTTATATTTGATTAAAAATGCACTTAGGAGATATTTGCTGCGTGCATATTGTATTTTTGGCCCTATTCATATGTGTGCATTTCTTTGCCATAAAAAGCAACTCACAGTGTGGTACTGTACAGTATTGCAGTACCACACGTTGCCCTTTTTGCAACACACAGCCACCTAGAAGTGCAATGGGGTGCCATTCAAATTAACACAATATGGTGTGTACAGGTCCTTAAAACTCCCAATGCAGGGCTATGTTGGACAGACTGCGGCACACACTTTATCATTTGCAATTGTCCATAAACAGGCACATTGACCAGTAATTTTAATAGATTGTGTACACACTGCACACTACTGACCAGCATGAGAGTTTACTAAAGTGTATATATTATCTATTATCTATCTTTGTATTCCAGACTGAATGATCTGTCAGAGAAAGATTCCTATGTGCATGGCATATTGTCTTGCAGTTTTAGGGTTCTGGTTTAAATTCCCACCAAGGACACTTTATGAATGGAGTTTGTAGCTATATTGGCTTCCACCCCAAATTGGCCCTTCATTATGTATGACTACACATTATATAAACAGGTAAAAATAAAATAAGTATACTAATGAAGTCTACAACATGATCATAATACATTTCTATGTAAGAGTATTTGAGGTTAAAATGCCATCTTTTTCTGTCTCTGAAGAAATGTGAATTATGGTGACACTTGCAGCAAGTTGGGGTGCCCATTATCTTCAGATTATATTTCAATTTCATATTATTTATCCTTCCACCCACATTTGTGTTATTTCACAAAACTCAAGGTTATGATATAGGTCAGCAAGTGACTACTTCAAGAGCAAAAAAATGCTGTATTTCTCGATGAATACAAGTTTGCACTTACATTTATTCTAATGATCTACTGAATAGCAAAAAATCTTTTTTTTCCACATTGTTCTGCATTTGGTGACAGATTTAGTTGTTTTTTTTAAAGGTAGTTTAAAGGCTTTGAAAACTGCAACTTTTCATTTTCTTCTACACTGCAAATTGTGAGCTTTACTGCTTTTTTCTTCCTCAGATCCCTTGAAGTTTGGTATCCAGGTTACCAGGAAAGAGAATTCACAGAACAGAGAAATCTTCCTATTTCTGTAGGATGTGTTTACTTTTACACGATGATCCCTTGAAATAACGCCGCCTTGGTTTGCATAGGGAGCTCATAAAATAAACACATATTTGGGAAGACATCAATCTATGAAGGATAATTGCATTACTAATTTCAATAAAGATTTTTTAAAACAGAACTACGTGGGAGAATGAGAGCTAAAACTTTTCTAAGGAATGGATAGCCATCATATGGCACTGTAGCACCTGTCCTTGAGATAAGGCAGGCTGTGTATTGTAGTTCAACAGCTGAAGGACTAGGTCTTGAATGCTTTGTAAAGTACAGAAGCATAGCTGGGCACATTTACTATATTTAACGTACATCTGTCGTGGAGGCTTTAATTACATAGTATACCAGTGTTTTACAGAAAGGGTTCCACCATTTATCCAGATCGCAGGCACTTCATTATCATCGGTCAGTATTCATTTTTCAGCACTCCATTGTCAGGAAACTGAATTCCTATTGGTTGCAATGGTAACCCCATTTTACAAATAATGTCATAAATGATCTTTGCAGTCTTATTGAATAAGTCCATATAAAAACAACAGTGGGATCCTAAAAACAGACGCTTTGTGACTGAAAACCAGTTTCCGTTTTATGTCCTAAGGTGTACCTGACCAATTACATTCCCAATGCAGAAGTGCAGAAATCCTTGTGGTGCCTCTAAGTACCACTGCTAATCTTTACATTAATCCCTGGGTGCCATGGAGCTCCTGGGTCAAGTCTATACATGGGGCCTTGACTTCTGAAGAGTAAGCTGTGGCCAACTCCATTATGAAGCCCCACACTCTCATTCAACTGTGGAATGTAAAGCTGGCCATACACTATGCAAACTTTGGCTGGGTCTTAAAGAACCGGACAAAATGTGCACAGTGGGTGCCGCTGCTGGCACCCTTTTGGCTGGCATTCCTCAAATCGCTGGCTGTAAAATCTTATACTGACAGCAGCATACAATAAAGACAGCGGGAGATTCCTTGAACAACCCCTGTAAGTGTTGGAGGAATCTGTTTTATTTTCTTCATTCAGCCCACAGGTTGAACAAAGAAAATATTACAGTGTATTGGCAACTTTGGAATTTCCATATGTAGTAGAACTGCTGACATTTGACAGCTGAATTACAGATGGTGTGGTATAGGATGGGAATTGGGTAGGGCCTAAACCAGGCCGAATATACAGCCTCACCTTAGGATCCGAGGGGCTTCTTGAGGACACAATGATCTCTTACAAGACTAACATAGGTAATTGAAGGAACCACAATGTACCTGCAATTCAAATAGGTTACTATCTTAAAAACATTTTGGTGCAGATCAGTTTCACTCTAAAGGGTCAGTCCACCCAACACTGATATTCCACATCATGGAGATGGCCAATGAAGTCTCAATATTTAAGGTAAACGTGTCACAAATGTGGGTAGTTGTGTCTGGATATATGATGACAATATGAAGAGGCAGCAGTTACATTTGGTGAAAAGCATAAATTAGTAGATGCAGTTAGATGAAATTATATGCAAATTCCAGGTTTTATGATACATTTCAAGCTTGTCCTCAATCCCTTTTACCGCTACTGACCCATATTATGGGTCACATCAAAGGGCTAAAAGATGAGCTCGGGAAATTGGAGAAGGTGGAGCAAGCTTCAACTCTAGGAAAAGTTGAGATTTGCATGCCTGTATGTCTGGAGATACTGATCATTTGTCATGTGAATACTGAAGTAATGTGTTTTTGTAGTTTTCATAAGATGTCTAATTTGAAATGCCCAGTTTTGTAACAGATTCAGTTTAATACACAGACAAAAAAAAATTACATTTGAGTTATAGCCGGACCATAGTTATTATATTGAGCATCTTTCCATGCATGCAATATATGCTTTATTAATAAAGGGCACTACAAGTGTACAACTTCTGAAAGGATAAACTTTTATTTTCTTGGATGACAGCTTAACTGGCAAAAAGAAAAGTGCAATTTTGCTTCCCGCATAAAGAAATGGACAGCCTTAAATTACAATACTGGTGTACTGTTTATGATTATCGCACTGGGTCAGTGTATGATATAAATTGCAGTGCACTTTTATGACCACAATGTTCAAGTTCTTCATGAATATAATAATTACATAAAGATTTAAAAAAAAATAAGCAAAATTAAGCTGCCTTTTTTATTCATTTACTTATCAAGATCATATAAATGCAAAAAGAATATATTTTACATAGCAACAGAGGAAAACATACATGCAATTGTCTTTTGCATTATGTAACCTTGAAAATGGCCATTAATGGCTTCACCCTTACAGCAGACCGTTGTAACATTCCATCTTCACTGGAGATTTCTGCTTCAAGGTGTTTCCTTTCCACGTGCGAAGCTACTGTATGTCCAGCATATATGAGGAAATGTATCTGTATGTAATAACTGCTCAGTAACATTGGTCCAGGGAGAACCAGAAACTGTCACTAGAGAACAAAATAATCATTTTCCAGTGTTAACATTAGCAGATCAAACATCCTTCCGCAAGTGGTCTCTTTCTCCTACATGGCAATCTGTTTCCACACTCAGTTTCCAGCATGTAACTCTAAGGAACTTCACCTTCTCAAATCTTAAATATTGTCCTCATCCAACATTTTGTTCACACCGTCACATAGTCTCTGAAGATGGGGTTTGTAAGGTCCAAATGGATTGTATAGAGCAGCTAAAAACTCACAATTTGAGAAGTGGTCAAACACATTATTAATACGTCCGTGGGACTTTGCTGTGAGATGACGTTGGATGACCTGATGAAGAAGGTCGCGACATTCATTCAATAATTTTGACAACACATTGCGGTCAAATGTATAATCAACTTGGTGAAAGCTGACCACAGTCATGGCCAACTGGTGGACCTTTCTCTTGAATTTCTCCATCAGTGCAATTTCATCTTGGTTAAACTGGCTATTTCTGTAAAGAACAGCCAGCTTTATTACGGTCTTGATGAGGTTCTTGATGATCTTCTCAGCATCTTTCTTGGTTTGCGTGAACTCTTTAGTGACTTGATAGAGCTCATCTAACACTTCCCCACTGGTGTCATCAATCAAAGATGTTGCTATGTATTTCGATGATGCCATCTTGCCAAGGATCTTCTTTTGGGCTTGGACAGCCAGATATTTGGAGCTGAAAACATCTGTCGCCACTGAAATGAAATGAAAAAAATATATATAATGAATACCAAGAAAAAGAAAACCAAAATGAATATTTTTTTTTACTGTCTTACTAAAGGCAAACACCCGTGCTACTGATTAATAATAAATCCAGCCAACAATATGTACAAAAGCTGTAATTGACTAAAAATAATATTAAGAACATCACTTACACAATGCTTGTTAACTTATAGAACTTGGCTGAAACCTTTTCCTTTAGACTAACCCGAGCCTAAAAACTGTGGATACCCTTGTGGCCACCACAACCAGATTCATTTGCTTTATTGTTTTGGCAAATACTAAATCCTGGGTTGTCTCCCTATGGCAGGGGTGCCCACAAGGTCGATCGCGATCTACCAGTCGATCGCGTAGCGATCACTGGTAGATCGCCATGTCCTCTCCTCCCTCCGCTTCTCTGGAGAGAACCTTTATTTTAACATATCTCTCTTGGACGGTCATTTACACCCCTCCAAAAACCCTTCCTTTTCCTCTATTTTTTGTATTTATTGTTTTGGCAACCTGCACTAAAAAAAAGAGAGAATATGATTGGTATTAAAGGAAAGGTTTCCTTTACAGAAAAGGGGCCATTGCGGACTTCTCATTCTGCAAATGCTAAGTGCCTGGTTGTCATGCTGACCCATTTGCTGTATTACCTTGAGTCACTAACCCAGAACAAGTATGCAGATAATGGACTGACTAACTTCATTTGCAGTTTGCTTGTTCCCGGGCAGTAGTTTGCAACACTTACATTTTAAAGATTCACAGATGCAAAGCGCTGTTTTGTAAATGTATTGTAGGTCAAAAATGAAATAATAATGATGGATAAGAAGAATCTGAGGAGGTGGATAAAATAATAAGTCCAAGCCCTGTTCACATATATGATAGAGCAAAAGTAAAAAGTACAAAGGAGTGTGCTGCAGGGCTAAAAACATTGTTTTACTCACGCATGTGTAGGCACCTGCACTGCAATAGGAAACATTATATCAGTGCTTATGATTCAAAAGGTTGATGTGTGTTTTTGTTTTTTTAAAAGATGCTTTTTATTGAGTTTTCCAAGTGTCAGAGACACAATAAAATAACAAACAACCTTCATACATACAGCAATCGGGTCAACATAACCCAGGCAATTATGCAATATCTCCATCCTCTTCACATATCAGAAAAGGTTCATGTGTTTTTATGTGCTTCTGTCACATGGTGGAAAGTTTTCTCCTTAGCAAAATGCCCCCAAATTGGAATATAAACCGTGCATTGATGCATGTCAGTGTTGGCTGTGGACACATCGCAACTTACAGAAAGAAATACACAAAAATGTGTGCGAAAATGTGCAAAATGCTTCTGTCGTGCGTTTTCCTGGCATTTCCATTGAAGTCTATGGGGGCAAAATGAGCTGCAACCTGCCAAAAGAAGCTTATGTACTTTTTTTTTTTATCAGTTTGGTGTTTTGCTGCCCAGGTATGAACAGGGGCCATTGCAGATCATGGGATTTCTTGTGTGGGGCATTTTGAAGCTTTTTTTTTTCTACTGCTCAAAAAACGCTGAGGTGTGAACAGGGCCTTTTGAGTGGATACTGATGGGTGGATGTTGATGGGTTAACTCACTTGGTTCCTTTTGTATCTCAGTAACTCCAGCATCAAGACATCCCATGTTTGCTTTCCCTTTCTTTGCTCAACCACTACAGAATCTCATTTCTTTGGATGCAGACTCATTGACAGAAAGCAAAATATTAAATTAAAATATTTATTTTACTAGTAAAATAAAATAAATTCGTAGGCACAAAATAAATGAAAGAAAACAAAAGAAAAAACAGTTGGCCATGTGAGACTCCTTCCTCTTAAAGGGCGCAGCGGGCGGGCGGGCAGCCTTGGGAATTCATATATGGCAGCCTCACTCAGGCTGAAGTTTTAAAGCGTTGGAAGGGGCCAGTAGATTTTTTGCGTAGCCGATACCCTTGGATACAAATCAAATGGTGATTTCAAGTATGTCTATATGGGTTTTATATCACAACAGCCTGCATGCATGCAGAGGAACTTCTGTGAGTAGGGTTTGTATTCAGTTATTTTGCCAAAGACTGTAAATGAGACCTAAGAGTGCACAGGAAGTACAATATACACTTACATAACATTTTCTCACTTCTGTTGTTTTTTTTTTGTTTGTTTAGGGCAAGTTTTGGTCTGTGCAAGTACTAGCTCATACATAATCTGAGGACACCGATTTTGCTCCACAGATTAACAATGTTACATTGCACATGTAGCACTGTTGCATGCAATATACATGTAATGAGGAGAAGGGGGGAATCCCTCCTGTACACAAAGAGAGGCACCAGCGGAGGCTGAGCAGGAAAATGGTGCAAGCGTTCTGTATCCTGCCATTCCCATTGAAGCTTTCTGTGTATACTGGGAATATGTGATCCTTGCTGCCTATATACATCTACATATACAGTTATTTTGCAACCAAAAAGTACAACATGAGTCCATTATTGACTCACACTGCCTCTCATATCTGCATGGAATTCCAAAATGGAAAGCAGACATACAGAAACTACATTAGGTATAAATTTCAGCAGACATACCCGGCAGGGAAACTATGCTAGGAGAAACTTTAGGCTCCATTCACAATGGGGCGGCTGTCCGCGTCTATTTGGCTGCACAAATATGCGCAGAGCCGCTCCATGCAGAAAACACAATGCACATCAAAGTGCACTGTTCAGACTATTGCGGAGACTGTGCGGTACCCAAAATAGTGCAAGCACAATAATCCGGCAGCTATATAATGGCCGCAAACGAGCAGAATCTGTGCAGTTGTTTGACATATAGCGTTTGCGTCCCATGCGGTCTTCCGCATGGAAAACCGCGCAGGAATGGCAAACGCTGTATGTGAATGGAGACTTAATGACTTTTTGTTTCTGCACCTTCAAAGTCACTGAGCAAGTAGCACAATCAGCAGGCCTGACATCACTCTGACATTATTTGTCAGAAACTACCAAAGCCAAACACAGCCAGGAGCCATTTTTCAGTAGGAGGCCAATACAGGTAAATAGTACTTGCTGCCGGACAAACTTCACTGTGCACTGATCACCACAATATACAGACTCCATTTTTTATTGTACTCAAAAACATACAAACATACTTTGGAAAAGCAAAGCCCAATTCTGGTCTTCGTGTTCTCTATCCTGACCTTTGTGTTATGTTGGCTACAACTTGTCCATTTTTTTACTGTTTCTCTTGATTAGTTGAAAGTTAATAAAATTCTTTGCAAATGAAAAAGCAAAGTCCTCTTATGTTAAAAAAAAGACATCGGTGAAACGAGTAGTAAATGCAATCTACAGTTTCACAAGTTCTCACCAACAAACTTCCCCTTATTTCCACTAGCATGATACTTACTTCCTGATAACTTCTCAGAAAAACACCATTACAAAACCTGCTAATGGTAAAATATGAGGGAAGGAGAGAACGAGAGAGAGAGCAGAGAGAGAGAGAGAGAGAGAGAGAGAGAGAGAGAGAGAGAGAGAGAGCCGAGAGAGAGCAGAGAGAGAACGAGAGAGAGAAGAGAGAGAAGAGAGAGAGAAGAGAGAGAGCCGAGAGAGAGCCGAGAGAGAGCAGAGAGAGCAGAGAGAGAACGAGAGAGAGAAGAGAGAGAGCAGAGGGCAGAGAGAGCAGAGAGAGAACGAGAGAGAGGAGAGAGAAGAGAGAAGAGAGAGAGCAGAGAGAAAGCCGAGAGAGAGCAGAGAGAGAACGAGAGAGAGAAGAGAGAGAGAAGAGCAGAGAGAAGGAGAGCATAGAGAGGGAGAAGAGAGAGAGGGAGAAGAGAGAGAGGGAAGAGATAAAGCAGATAGCAGAGAGAGAGAGAGAGAGCAGAGAGAGAGCAGAGAGAGAGCAGAGAGAGAGCAGAGAGAGAGCAGAGAGAGAGCAGAGAGAGAGCAGAGAGAGAGAGGGAAGAGAGAGAGGGAAGAGAGAGAGGGAAGAGAGAGAGGGAAGAGAGAGAGGGAAGAGAGAAAGGGAAGAGAGAAAGGGAAGAGAGAAAGGGAAGAGAGAAAGGGAAGAGAGAAAGCAGAGAGAGAGAGCGAACGAGAGAGGGATTGATTCAGGAAAAACCTAAATTGAAGAAAAAGTCTAATTACAATACAGGATACTGCAGTACCATTAATGACAGTATAGATTGTACATTTTTTTTTTTTTTTTTTTTTTTTACTAAAAAAAAAAGCAGATAAAGGTGAGAGTCTTAAACTGTTCAGTAGACGCAAATCACACAAATTACAGATTATGAATGAACAAAGCAAGCGCATAAGAATAGGTATTTTAATTTTAAAAAAGTGACGGTGAAGTCTTCTTAGAATGAGACACGTGTTCTATTCTGTTCTATCATATATCCAAAACAATAGTCAGATTAGATCTAATTTCAGGAAAGTGGGCGGAGCCATGCAAATCGTAGCTTTACAACCCAACGTTCAGATGCACAACTAGAAAACTACTGCTGTATAATGGAAATATAATCTGACTTGAGTCCCTGGAGAGAAGAAGGCAGAGAAAGAGGTGCTGCCAGGGTCCCCTTAGAGCAGCAAGCTTGCCGTGTCTGACCATACTCAATTCAGTCGTCATGTAAGGGTACACTAGTGCTGGTCTATCACTGTGTAACTGTAAAGAGGTGGACAGATGGATACAGTGTTCAGGAGCCTCCGGGATTATTTCGGAGCCAGCTTTATTGACAACAACTAGAGAAAACCTGAAAAGTTAGACAACAGCTGTAATATATAAGGAGCATTGACTACCTGGCTCCTGGGATTAGTCCAGACCTGCTATAAAGTATCTCTACAACTTGGTGACCCTTGGCAGTCACTCTCTGTAATTTTAGCCTGCTTCTTTCTGAAAACACTGGGTAGCCACATAAATTGGCAGACTTGTCTACTGTTCAACATCGCAGGTCTACTTTGCAACATGACACAGAAAAAGCAGGTTTTAGAGTGGCTAGCAGGTACATACACTGCAGGTCAGGTTGTGGCTACCAAAAGCTGAGGGTAGCAGGTCATAGAAGGGGGTCAGGAACATAGAAGGGGGAAAGAGACCCACTGTTCCCTACATGAGGTTTATGTCATGGGGCCATCACAGACACAAGCAGTCCTTAGTCAAATCATTTGTCTTCATGGACACTAAAGCGGTCAGTCATTCACCCTGCACATCTGATGATATCACTCTGGCTCTATTGTATCTACGCTGCGTGCAGAATACGGAATCAGAGCGCACTTGGACTCTTAGTGACTAATTTGAACAGTGACCCCCTCCCTCTGTGAATGTTTTTGTGCAAGCACAGCGGTAACAGAAAGGCCTGCTACGGTTTCACTTCTTCAGAACGGAGTTGCACAGGAAATTGCAGTGCTGAATAAGCTATATACCAGCTGCACCACAGCCATCCATCAGAAGCCTTTATATGTTGGAATAATGAGAGACTCCAGAGACAGAGCGGGAGGGCAGGTGCACCAAATGGTACCCTAGACACATAAATCTGACAGGTTCACACCGGCCTCCTGCACTTGTTTCATTCAGACACAGGAGAAATTGATCTGTGAAGTATAGTGCTTGTATTGGGGTAACATGCAAAGGTACACATGTTCCTCATGCGTTCAGACGTGTTCAGCGTATCCAATCTGCCCCTGGACACACAGATTTCTATTATTTCTGAACACACTTCAATGCACCTGAACGTCAACAAACACTCAGGAGGGAATTCATCAAAACTGGAGCAGACAATATTTGGAGCAACAGCGCATGGCAACCAATCAGCTTCGCTCTTATTTTCAAATCTTCACTGAGAAGCTGATTGGTTACTATGGCCAACTGCTCCAGATTTTAATACATTCCCTTCTCTGTGTGCATTATACCATTTAACATCATTATATGCATTGATGTGTTTATAAATGTCCTGTAAACGCACATAAATCCATATACCCGATTCCGTACATATGTCATTGCAGCCATGGCGTGTCCAATGCACAGGCTTTGTTTCCTTTATTTTCTCAGAGTAATCCTGCCAGTAACACACTTCCAGGTGTAGGATGACAACACTCACTGGGGGGAATTTATAAAAACTGGAGCAGACAAAACCTAGAGCATTTGCCCATGGCAACCAATCAGCTTCTCTCTTCAGTGTGCTCAGGTAAGATTAGAAAATGAGACAGAAGCTGATTGGTTGCAGTGCAAATCTGCTCCAGATTTTGATAAATTCCCACCCACTGTCTTTAATGCGTCTATGGAGAAGCAGTGTTATCACCCTAGGACAAGAAGTGTTAGGACTACAGAACACCCCCCCTGCCCTCAATAATATGGGGAGTGGAAGTTGTTCTGAGGTGAATTGGGCAAGACTGATAACACTGCTTGAGATAACATGGCAATGTTTAATAGAAGCAAATAAGAGAAGCTCATTGTTGGGGTTTACATATAATTCATAATACAACTGCACTTTTCTTACACTTTAAACAAGAACTCCGGCCAAAATGATTTATTAACCCTTTCAATGTTCTGATCTAAGGAGTAAAATAAAAGAGTTATACTCACCCAAACTCTGAGCAGGTCTGCTCTTAGACTGGTCTTTCGGGCCTCATTCCCCTCCGCTGCAGCAGTCTAAAGTCCCTCAGCCATCACTTGCTATACACTGTGAAGGGAATTTATCAAAACTGGAGCAGCTGTGCATGGCAACCAATCGGCGCCTCTCTCCGATTTTCAAATCTTAACTGAACAAACTGAAGTCAGAAGCTGATTGGTTGCAGTGCACAGCTGCTCCAGATTTTGTCTGCTCCAGTTTTGATAAATTCCCCCCTGTGTATAGTAAGAGGACGCCGAGGGACATACCAATCACTTCAGAAGAGGAAGAGACAGGCTGGTCGGAGTGCTGTCACAGCCGGCCAGCTTGGAGGATCGGGTGAATATAACTTTGTTCTTTTCTTACCCTAGACAAAAAACGAGCAGTTAACTTATGCAGTGCTGGGGTAGGCCCACTGAAAGGGTTCATACATTTTTAATAAAATGAAAAGCCTTACCCCCTTTATTACATACAAACTTGAATTGGTTTGCCAGTCTATTCCAATGACATAATAGTCAGAAAGTCACAATGCCGAAAGTGCCACAACATACATATACAACATCTACACCATGTACATATACAAGTACAGAGGTTATAATCTATACCGTGGGTCCTGATCACACCTAAATTACAAGACGATGAAGCAAAGTCCCAACCATATGCAACAAGACACATGCGAGGGCCATAGTTGTCTGCATTCAGGGTGTAGAAGAGAACACACTCCTGTTCTTGAATTTCCCAGGCTTTATAAACATGCGTGACAGTCAATGGCAATAAACATGGTGAATAAAGCATGAACCTTCCCCACACTACCATCAACGAACAATAAAACCGTTCAACCTGTTTACTCTCGGCCACAAGAATGCATTTTATTGAAAATTCCTGCAATTGTTTCATTTCTAGACAGCTTGAGGGTCACAGGGGTGGTGTATGCACAGAAACATTCCATCTTGGAGAAGACTGGCAGTCTCTCAGTTCACCATTTTAAATATTCTATTTCAAAGCCCAACTCCAGGCACAAGAAAAATAACTACTCTTGCAGTGTGTTTAAATGGGTTCTTGGGTTTAAATGGCTGCATGTCCTCATCTTTGTTGGTAAGATTTCCCCTGCCGGTCCCAACCATGGAGTGACAGTATGTGACATGCTGGAGTCACAGACAACAATACAGACCTGACTGAGGTCATAATCCTCCACCTAATCCAGACCAAGCCTAACCTGACTGGAGCTGGGCTTAAATGTCCAAGACTGAAGCAGAAACACAAAAGAAGCTCTGTGACTTTAAACCCCTTTTACATCATGCCACTAAAATATTTCCAGATACACTGCTGAGTAAAAATGATATTTCTGACAAAATAATCATGAGGTTAGATTGTTCTTGTATTCCAGCCAGAAAGGAGGAAATCAGCTAGGAAACATGAACATGTATTGTATCCAATGAGTTATGTCAGTGTGTGTAATGATCTGCCAAGTAATTGAACAACTGTCACATACAACCATCATCGGCCTGCATCCATGACAGAGAGCCCAATGTACCACTGTGTGCTAAGAATACAATTGCAGCTCAAAGGAAACTCACTTGTAACCACTTGCCATCAGCAGCTGTTCCCTGGCCGCTTCAACCTTCCATTTGTCCCAAAATACAAATCGTACAACACTTTTGCTAGTGGTCTCATGACCAGAATTTCAACAGCAAACAAAGGCTGCCTATTCTGTGCTTACACTGAAGCCTAGAAATAACTACATGTATGTGCACGCTCACATTGGTTGATGTAACCAGAGACTTCATGAAATGTTCATTGTTTGCATGCCAGCACTATTCATGACAAGAACAAGAGTATAAAGGATGCTATACATTCCTGCATCCTTGCCTATCCCTAAGTGGGATGCTGTATGATGCTTAGCTATAGGATTACTTTTTTAAAAAAAAGTTATTTATTTAAAAGACACGGAGATAGAATGTTAGAGTAAACCATGTTTCCTGTAAACTCAAGGTCTTCAGTGTAAAATAAGCAGCTTATTTCGGGCCTGTACACTTCCTGTGTTGAAACATGGTGGACTCCAGCATTGCAGTTTCCAAAAAGTACAGCTACAGTGTAATCAGAATCTTCCTCTGCAGGTCATGATTTTGAAGGAACCCCTATACTTATTTACCAGTATATCAATATTAGTGAATGAAGATTGGCCCTAAAAAGTTGAATGAACGGTCTTTTATGAGGCTGTGACTAATGATACGCAGGGGGCTTGCTGCAAACCCAGTTAACCGGTTAGCCCCCTTGTGACGTGTAGCTGCAGGGCGGAGAATGAACTTGCCACAAATGAATGGTGTCAGGATTGGCTGTGTCAGCCACAGTTTTGCACAGGCTTAGGCAAACCCAGTTTCCATATAGCCCCTTGCTCATCACTAGTGGTGACCTACCAAAGCATTTATCTGACTGTATATGTTTGTGAAGAAAATCAAAGCAAAAAAATGTTAAAAAAAACAATACACAGTCCCTGAAGCACACCTTGTACCATGTGCCTTCCTCCTCCTTGCTGAACCACTGATTAAAAGTGTAAAACAAACATCCGTAGGGGAGAAAATATTACATAATATGCTAAACTTGTCTGCAGCTTCCCTCTGTGGCAACTAGGCGAGGGTGACATCATTCTCCTTCCGGACAGATCTTGGGAATATAGAGTATGCTAAATCTAGCACTGTTCTTTAGAGTCTATTCACCATTCTCCAAGACATTGTCAGCAGGTTGGTGGCATCACCCCCTGCACCAGGGAAGCCTTGGAAAAGGGGATTATAATGCACGTTTCCTCCTACAGCATCTTTTATGACAGTTTAGTCAGAGTCTAAGCAGAAGGTAGGGGCACATTTTAAAGGCAAACTTAGTATGGAGTGCAAGGTCTGCTTCAAAGATACAAGTGCCCATTAAATGCCCATCCATTTTACAGTGCTAACCTATCATATAAAGCAATCTTTCATTTGTTTATCATGCTGAGAAGCAGGGTGTACTTGTATAGGGTAGCATTTCATTCTAAAGTGGGCCACACAAATATTTTACAGCCAAGTTCACCTTTTCAATAAGACACACTATGCAGTTAATGGGTCCCAGTGTGTTCACAAATACTGTGCAACTTTGACATATTTTGCTTGGTTTAAAAAAGGTATACCTGGCCATGAGCGGCACCCCCAAGGCCTACCTGAAACACTCCTATTGTAGGGATCAGGTGCCTCCTTGCTAAGATCTGAAACACTCCAGTCATTGGACGCTTGCCCCTAGCATCACAGCAGCGTGCACAGGTTAGGGTACCATTAAAAAGCAGATTTACTTTGTCCCTCAGTCTCACATGCTTCCTCCTCTCTGAGCGACCTGCCCCATCAAGCAGCATCTTATTGGCCCTGTAGTTATCATGTGCCAGTTAAGCAGACACTAAGGGCCCCCCCACATACCAGAGTGTTGGAGAGTACATCGCTGGCAGCCAGCGGAATGAGGGGATAAGATAAGAAAAAGTGCTTTTTAATGGTACCCTAGACAAAAACAAGCATTTAACCCTTGCAGTGTAGGGTGAACACCACTGAAACAATCTTCTTGGGAGTTCAGCTTTAATGTTCCTAAAGCAGTGTACATTTTAATGTAATAAAGGAGAGCACCAGCAGCAGAGCTAGATGCACCTTGCAATGTTCTTAATCTTGGTCAGCGACAATACTGATAGCTAAATGCAGACTATTCCCCAAAAACAATAGGCCAGGGCAGTGCACTGCTACCAACATACCAGCAATGCACATCCCATATCTATGCAGTCAAATCAAGACATTCTGAGCAGCTGGATTTTGTTTTGGCTGCCATGAAAACAAAAATTGTTCTAGGATCAAATGGTCATAGAAAAACACATGTATGCGCAAAAAGCAAAGTCATAATGTTTTATGGTTTTACAAAGAAGGTATAAAATAACCAAAAATTATCACATTGGAATAGTGTGAATAGAGACCAATCAATTCATCACTATAGGATGTAATGCTATATTCAATTTTATAATTTTATCTCATGAGAGCACACTCACTTTCTAATAACACACAATTTTTTGGAAGTATGAATTGTTTTACATATTTATGTGGTTATTTCTTTTGCTAGCACCAATGCTTTGAAGACTAGCCAAGAACCAAATAAGCTTTCCAGGGATAAAACAACAGCAACTGCTTTTAATCTGAGACATAAATAAACAAAATATTTTCAATATCCATGGCAATATTTCAACTTTTATTCTGTTTCTCAGCTCTACAGGACCAGCCAGAGAGCTGGGATATAGAGGGGGCATTTGTGGACAAACATATATGATCTAGACCCTTGGTTCTCAACTGGTGGGTCGCGACCCAGTGTTCAGTGGGTCGCCGCATGCCTTCTCAGCCTCCCGCTGTCGTGCAGCTCTCGCGCCAAGCAGTCATTCAAATTATGCTGCCTGTCGCCGAGTTTCAGCTTGAGGTGGGATGGGATGGGTTATGGTCTTGAGGGAGCTCCATCCATAAGTGCATTGCTTACAGCTCCCTCAAATGTCCTGTAGAGGTGCCTGGACCGGAGTTGAATCACATTCTTCCTCCCGGCACCTCTATAGGGCACACAAGGGGGCTGTACAAGCAATGTACATATGGATGTAGCGCCATCACAGCACATCAGCCCACACTGGCCCCCAGGCTGATGATCCATTCCAGTTCTCTTAAGGTAGGGAGACTGGGTGGACCTTAAAAAAAATAAAATGTAAACATTTTTGGTGTGTGAGATTGTGTCTGTGGTTGTGTATGTATGTATGACCTCCCTAAATGGCTTGTTTTCACACCGATGTCTCTCCCTCTCTGAGACACTTCAGTGATCACAGATACAGGGAGCCGGCTCTGATGGTCTGCTGAGTATAACTTTTTTTTTAGCACCTAGACAAAACAGAGTACTTAACCCTTGCAATGCAGGGGTAACCCCACTGCAAGGGTTAAAACAATATTTAACTGGAGCTCTTTAAAAAGGAGAACTATGGGGTTTAGGCTTTTCCCCATAGTTCTCCTTAGGGTAACGGGAGGACACAAACTAGCGTCCTCCCGTCACCCTAAGCTCAGTATACCGCAAGCTACTGCTCGCGGTATAATGAGACGCCGCAGCTGAAGCGGATCCCGACAATTATGCCGGGATCCGCCCAGCTGCGTGAGTGACAGCTGGCTTTGCCTATCTAGAGGCAGAGCCAGCTGTACCCACCCCCTCCGATCCGCCAGTCAGCCCTGGCGGATCGGAGCGGGGAGGGGGGAATCCACCCCTCCCCTGTCACGGCAGAGAGCTGTGACAGGATCGAGAGGTGAGCGAACGCCGTTATGTGTTCGCTCACCTCCCGATCTACTGAGCCGACCTGTGACAGTCTCATTGTCACAGGTCGGCTAGAACTATGAGGTGAGTGAAAAGCACTCACCTCATAGTTCTCCTTTAACTTTGTTGACCTTCTAGGGACTGTAAAAGTTTGTTTATTGTTCATTGTATATTATTCTTCTTAGTTCTCATGTACAATAAAAATGTATTCACACCTGGGCTGCGCACTGCTATATATTTAAATGTATACAGTTTAAATAGATACATAATGAAACTATGCAAAACAGCTCGGCTCCATGTATGTGCAATGTGACGATTGTTAAGGATTCAAATGATGTTATCAAGAACAGCGGATAGAGTTCCAGATGGTTAATGAGCTGCTTTATTAATTACCACCTCAATGATAACAATCTTTTCTTTCTCTAGATCTGTAAACAAAAGCACTAATTCAGCTATTACCTCCACCCATATTATGCCACTTATATTATTTCTGATAGTATCAGTCTGAACATGTAGGGTTTACATTAATTCAAGTCATTGCGTTCCTGCCCTCACACGGTTCAGGTTATCGTGAGAAAACAGCACTACGGAAAATATGCTAGCTATGCCCGTATAATGTTTGCCGTTTTTGAAGTAGAGGGTCAGAGATTCCACCAGCATTGTCACATGTCTGTCATCAGGAAGTGATGCCAGATACAGATTTCTGATGAAAAATATGCCAACTATTCCCTAGTGATCCCTTCCACAGATAGCACAGGGTGAAAATGTAAAAGTGTTTTTCTCCATCGTCTAAGAATAGGTCAAAAACAGGGAAACCTGAAGAGGCAAGGGATAAGGCAAACATTTGACCTTATTCCAATCCCCCCAGACAAAACGAGCAGTTAACCCTTACAATGCAAGTGAAGGTAGCCTTTTCTCCAGAACCAACTTCAGCTTTCTGAAAACTGTAAACACTAAGCCATAATGTAAAAATGCTGAAAAATAGATTTTGGGTTTTCATATAGTTTAAATAAGGGATGCACTGATACCAGTATTGGTATCTGTGCCGATACTGGGCATTTTCACGAGTACTCGTGAAAATGTCCCGATACTAAAGGCTGATACTGGCTCTTTACATTTTTAACAAGGAGCGGCTGCCATAAGGTCCCGCGCTTGCTGGCTGTCTTTTACAGTGTTGGCCCGGCCACACATCGCCACTTCCTTCTTCTTTGCTGCCCGCAGAGCCATGGTGAGACTCGAACGCAGCCCTGGGGACACCCTGAACATGCTCCCGAGACCCTGCACACCCCTGATAAAAATCCGCACATCCCTGGTCATGCCCCGCACAGCCTCCTGAGAGCACGTAACAGGCCTGGGTCAGACCTCGCACAGCCTCCCGAGATGCCGAACAGCCCTGGGGAGCAACACAGAGTATGTAGCTTCATATTATTCTGCATTGCTGTATAACGTATTACTGGGATTTGTAGTCCTCTAAAGCTAATAGTATTCTGCATTGCTGTATAATGTTTTGCTGGGATTTGTGGTCCTCTATAGCTGGTGGTATTCTGCATTGCTGTATAATGTATTGCTGGTGTTTGTAATCTCTCTACAGCTTGGAGTCAGTGGCAGAACTACCAGGGTCGCAGCACTCGCAACTACGACTGAATCCTGGTGCTCCTCCAATGTCCTAAAATCATTAGTCTGTATTGTTTTAGAAAAACCGTCATGTGACATTGGTATCAGCGAGTACCTGAGGAAAAATATCGGTCCTGGTACTTGGTCTTGCAAAAAATGGTATTGGTGCATCCCTAGTTTAAAGTGGAACTCTTTCATATCCAATTTCCACTGGGGATACTGGAAATCACTGTAGTGGTCCACTGTAGTGATAGCTGGTCTCTTCCAGCTGCAGCTCCATCAGCTTCCCCTCTGCACATTGAACACTGAGTTGCTCGCTCAGCACCGCCACTGTATTTTTAGAAAGAATACAAGGGGGAGAAATTAATCAAAGTCTGGAGCAGATGGTCCATGACAACCAATCAGCTTCTAACTCTCAAATTGCCAAACCAAACAAACTGAAGAGAGAAGCTGATTGGTTGCCGTGGACAACTGCTCCAGATTCTGTCTGCCCAAGTTTTGATAAATTCCCCCATCGTGTTTACTGATTGGATGAGGTGGAGATTGTGACATCACCACCCCCTCCTCTCCACCTCTTCCAATTACAGAATGCATTGTATTCATTGAAGAAAAAAAAACAAGATATTCTCTGAATAGAGGCAGTACTGAGCAAGTGTCTCCCCGTGCTCAGTGTGCAGAGGGAAAGATGATAGTGCCAGTGTTAATTACGTCGACGAATAATTTTCATCACAGAAAATAAAATCCAAGTTATGACTAAAACTATGACAAAAATATATTGACATTTTAGTCGACGAATTAAAACTAGACTAAAATGTTGGGGGAGAGACGATTTAGAAAGAGATGCAATCAGAACTCTTTGGACTTCCAGATCCATCCTGAATGGACGGCTAATAGGTAATATGTGCAATGGCATTAGAGCCAATATAGTTTTTCATTTAATATTTTAGAGTTGCACTTCTGCTTGAAAGAACGAAGAATGTCATATGCAAGTTGTTATAATCAATCCATATCTAATTATTGGTCCTTTGTTGAAAATACTCAATATCATTTTCTCTTTATAAGACTTAGTTTAAATACAATTTTAAGATAAATAAAGGCATGTTATATATCACAACAGTTAAATCTGTGTCTGTACTGCATGTTCAAACCTTAATACCATAAGTAATAAAAGGTTAACAGATGTTTACTCCAGGAGTATATCATGAGATTGGAAAAGCTAGTGAAATTCTTTAACTAAATCCTCTAAACTACAATTTAGTTGACTAAACCGGGACTAAAGCTAAAGCAATTCAATGGCCAAAACATGACTAAAACTAAATGGCATTTTAGTCAAAAGACTGACAAACTAAATTTGCTGTCAAAATTAACACTGGATAGAGCCACAGTCTGAAGATCCCAGCTATCTCTGTCTGTAGAGCAGACTACTGCAGCGATTTTGATCAACCTCAGCAGCCCTCTGGAGATCAGATATGGATGATCACATTGAGCCAAGCAGGACCAATATACAGTAAGTATCTATAAAAGATCATTTCTGGAGTCCTGCTTTACCAGTACAACTGTTTAAATTGTCAGCAGATCACACGCACTACTCTATCCCCGACCCCTAATACAGCCACTCTATTGATTGCATAATGAAGGGATTGTATCCTACGCTCTAAAAAGATAGGATGATAGTATAAACAGTCACAGAGAATTCCCAGTTTGCTAGAAGATTTCTGTGACTCATGTCAGTGTTGGCACTGTATCCTCTACCCAGCCCTGCTAGCAGTAGTGACGTCTGCATTGTTTAAATCTCTGGGCTGTGCAAAAAATCCAATAAAAACACGCTGGCATCAACTCATTTCATTCATGGTCAACAGCATTAAACTGATGGATAAACTTTTCAGAATGTAAGTGGAACTTTAGTTTTGGATTGGATACATTGGAGGGGGGATGTCAGGCTTCTATTGGTAATTAAACCGGAAAGTATCTTTTATACACGTGCCTTGATGGTTGTTGCCAGACATTTAAATTAACCCCTTCATGACTGAGGCCCTTTTTTCATTTTTTGCACCCATGTTATATTCCACATTTTAGGCCTGAAAATGATAACACTGTATTAAAATGATTTAAATACCACAATATTGGCAGGAGATATTTAGATGCAAAATATTTTCTGTCCATATTGTCATAATTTAACTGCTTGCCATCCGTCCGTTATAAAAAATAAAAGGTCGGACGGCAGGCTCCCATTGGTGGGTTGGCGTAAATAAACAGCTTTTTTTTTCTGCTCACGCGTGCCCCCGGGCAGGAAAAATAAAAAACTGTTAAATGCAAACAGCCATTACCAGCTGTTACACATATGATCGATCAGCGGCTCTATAGGCGTGCGATCGCTTGTATGTGCTGCCCAACGCGCCACCCAAGCCCCGACCCCTCAAGTGCCACCGTTCCCCCCCTTCCTGCACCCTCACCTCAATCCCTGGCTCCGCTGTCCCCTCTGCGGCCCAGGACCCCCTCGGGTGGGTGTCTGGAGGAAGATCAGTTGCGCCAGCACGCGAAGACAACAATTGTGCTACACTTTACATATCACCACAAACGCCAGAGTGCCAGTAATAATCACTGATAACACTAAACTGATGAGTGGTAAAAGCTAGTAAAGCGTCGCCTATGGCCAATTTTGGGTATTGTAGTTTTTTGAGGTTTCGTGGGCGTGCACAATTTTAAGGCTTGAATTGTTTGGTGTTTATTCACTCGACGTGATCCCATCTTTTATATTTTACCAAAAAATTGGGTAATAATAAATGTTTTATAATTTAATATAGGTAATTTTTTCTTACTATAGTAAAAAAAAAAAAACCCCAGTTGTGATTAAATACCACCAAAAGAAAGTTCTATCTGTTCCCAAAAAAATAATTTCAGTACAGCATTGCATGACGGAATAAATGTCACTCAAATCGCTGAATACTGAAAAATGGCCTGGACAGGAAGGGGGTTTAACAGCAAGTGGTTAAATATAGTATAATATGTTTTAGTTATTAAATATCTGGCAATAACTATCAAGGCACTTGCATAGAAGAATATTGCCAGTATAGGTATACATTAGGTGTCAGCTGATGGTCATTTCTTTACACATTATAATTTGTTTCATAAATTGGAGTATGCCAACAAACATACAGCCCTTAAGGGCCTGGGGGTAAATTGGACAGAAAGTGGGAATAAAATAAGTCCTGCCTTTGGTGTTAGTGGGAATAAAGTAAGCCCCAGCATTGGTGTCAATGGGAATAAAATAAGACCCATCATTGGTGTCAATGGGAATAAAATAAGCCCCGTCATTGATGTCAGTGGAAGTTAATAAGTCCCATTGTTGAGGTCAGCGAGACTAGTCCAATTGTTGTGCATTAGTAGGATAACAAACTATATTGTGGTGTCAGTGGGATAAAATGAACTCCATCAATGATGTCAACGGGGAAAACAAAAAAAAGGTTTGTTGGGGTCAGAGGGATAAAATAATAATAATAATAATAATAATAATCATCATTGAAGTCACTGGAGTAAAATAACACAGAGACAAAAACTGCAATTAACGGAACCCATGTCTGTCTATGAGGAATCGGATGTAAATGGACATGATCAGTTTGTTTTTCCAGACCTGGCCGGAGGTGGGGATAAACTGGTGTAAATAGACGCCCGTTCAATTAAATCTTAATGGCACTGCATACACAAGCTCTTGGTCAAGTGTTGAGATTGTATTATGCCACCTTGAGAGCAATTCCAGGCTAAAAGTAATTTAGTAACCTGCTAATGTTAAAACGAAACACTGCAACTCTGGTAAAAGCCAGAACGGCCACTCCTAAACCCAATGTAGCCCAGTTTTTCTGGCTTTTCTCATTGCTTTATGGTACAACAGCAGTCACCTCAATAGGTGGGCAATGCTGCTGTTGGCCCAAACAGATCTGGGGACACTCAGAAGATTAGAACATGGTAGTTGCAAGGATATAGCTAGAAGGCTAACAACGTGACTTAACCCCTTCGTGACTGACGTATGCTGCCGAATACGTCGCCAGCATCAGGGCTGTTTAAACAGACTCCCGGCGACTTTTGCGACAGTCGGCTTTACAACAGAAGCGATCCTGGCGACTTACCTGTCGCCAGATCGCTTCTGTGTCCCGAAGAACCCGCCATTCATTAAAAAATGGGTATTTTGTTGTGTTTTGGGGCATTTAAATTACATTTTCCACTAAATATTGTGGTTTAATAAGGAGTTGCGCTAATATTGCGCAACATACAAATTTGCAACTACCACCATTTTATTCTATAGGGTCTTGGCATTCAGAAAATATATAATGTTTGGGGGTTTTAAGTCATTTTCAGGCCTAAAATGTGGAATATAACATGAGTACAAAAAATGAAAAAAAGGCCTGTCATGAAGGGGTTAAAGTGTACATTTGACTCTGGGAACAAAGTCTGTTAAAATACAAAGAGGGAAATTTATTAATACTGGAGCAGACAAAATCTGGAGCAGTTGTGCATGGCAACCAAACAGCATCTCTCTTCAGTTAAGATTTGAAAATGAAAGAGAGAGGCTGATTGGTTGCCGTGCACAGCTGCACCAGATTTTGTCCCCTCAAAATGTTTCACTCTAGCTTAGCCTAAAATGTGTCCTAAACTTTATCTTTATTGTGCAACCCCCCAATGCCATCAATCCACCATGCAATGGAGAGGAACAAAGGCAAACATTTTAAAATACAGACGGTGTGACAATACAGACGGTGTGACAGGAAGTGTGTTATTTTTAGGATTACCAGGTAGAAATAAGACTGAAACTATAAATGGTGTTGGGGAGGGTAAAAACATTTGTCAGGTGTTGATTGTTGTTACTGTCCCTATTGGGGAGATTTACACTCACTTCCTGTATATCAACACAGATCAGCAGGAAATCTTCTCGACAGGTAAATTTCCCCAAATTACTTTTTCCTTTGTGTCGCCAGTTTCTGAATGTGAAGCAAGAAAAAAATTATCTACAGTGGAGACATTGACCCTAATAAATACCTGACAAAAGGTTTCAACCACTCCAGGCTCATGTTTTATCAAAGAGTAACCAAAATTATATACATCATTTTAACAAAATGTTTCCCTCTGCTTCATACAAGGGTGGGTGTATGTATGCATGCGTCTGTATGCTTATAGAATGTATTTATAAAGAGACTAGGGATTGCAGCATAAATAGTTTGTTTTACTGATTAAACACTAGCGTTTGACACAGATGTTAGCTCTACTGTTTGAGCAACAAAACAGGCTCATCATGCTCCAACAAACTTGTATACTCGGAATCTTTCAGTTCTGTTCTGGCTTCTTCAGCCTGGAGGCTTCGTAGAGCTTTGGGCGGGAAAAAAGCCTCAATTCCTCATCTTACCACATCTTACCCGTAGCTGTACCTCATTATTACTCTCAGCTGTTCAGACCTTCATATAGGTAAGGTAACTGATCCGCAGGTCTCTCTCTCTGTACTGCTGCACCCTCCTGCTGGGTGAAATGGCTGACAGGTGACAGAACACAAAAAAGGTACAAGCGCTGCATATTTGTTTTGGGGAGCTCATTAGCGGAACCCTGTTAGTCAGGAACTGAACACAGTTTAGTTATTGGCTCACACAAGCAGATATTTAGTTTTCTGCTATGGATTTGCCTTCCTGAATTTAAACGGTTTCCATTGGGCTGATCACAGAATTCATGTTCAGGGACAGATCAACACTCTAATGAGAAGCCTGTAAACGATTTACTTGCATGTTATCTATTAATAGGTAATTATTATGTGCTTTTACATTAGTAATACGGTGTACTACTGGCTGCAAGACATAAATATCTGGACTACAATTACATAGTTCACCTTGAGCAGTATACTTACTATACTCTATTAATTAGAAGAAAGAATTAGCAGTAAGTAACTAGAATAATTTGACTGTGATACTATTCAGTAGCAGTATACAGCCATTTAAACCCAACCCAAAGGAGAAACCCCATTGATTTAAACGACAGCAGTATATCCAGAGGCATGAATAGAGAACACTGAACCATCCATTAACAGTCAACACTTTGTTCTGTCCTGCCACAGTCACACAAGAACACTCAGGCAAAAGTCATCTACGGTACGGTAGTCATCTAAATATGTTCAGATTAAAAAGAGAAAAAAATGACATCTTAGAAGATACAAGTTCATGTGTTTACATTTGGGCTTTAACAGTCTGTGGTTCAGTTAAATGGCTGTTTACTATTAAGCTGTGGCATGACCAAAAACAGTGCATTTAAGCTAAAGAATACATGCAGACCCATCTGTTTCCCATAAGCACATCCCAATCAGCTGAATGAACTGAATGATAACAGTAGCAAGATGGCTGAAGCATGCAGCAAGGATGTTGAAAAAGGCGATTGAAGGGCAGAATTCAATGTCTTTATGGACAAACCCTGTTAAAAGAATCAATTACATCTATTAACAAACAGTGTACACAAACACAATGCACATGTGTCAAATGAGAACCAAAGATAAACATTGGCCTAAAAATCACAGTCACATATTTTAAAACTCGAGGTAGATACTTAACAAAGAGGACATTATTTAGCTGGAAATCTGCAGCATGAAATCATTACCAGTATAACCGTATTGAATAGTCCCAGGAAACAGGGTGTCCATTGAAGGAGAATTTCACTTAAATGAAACCTTCTGTATGGCTGTTGCAAGTTCTGATACATCTGGATTTTTAGAAAATGTTTATACCTGCATTCATTTAATTAAAGTGTTGTTCAGGAACAACACCTTTAAGTGATATCAAAGTCAAAAGGTTTTTAATCTATTTCAAATGCTGATTAAATCGCTCACAATGGATGCTGCTCCGTGATATTTAACAGTTGGTTTACTACAGAATCTTCTGGTCCCCTGAGTGCTGGCCCTGATTATCCTGTTTTAGGGCACGTTTACACTATTTTCTGGATTAGATCTGGTCCAGAAAATGGTGTGAACCTGCCCACAGCTCCAGCGCATTCCAGACCAGACAAAATGAGACATGCAGTATTTTTCTGGTCTGGAGTGGAGTGCGCTGGTGTGAATGAACAAAGACCAAAAATAGCATAGGGATACATTAGGGTCCGGAAACAATCTGGTCTGGCCTGGAGATGATCTGGACGTGGTTTGAATGGGCCCGTAGGGTGGCTCCTTTCCCTGGCAAGCACCTATGGAGCAACCAATGTGTGTGCTAGTAAGCTGTGTGTCTCCACAAACAGAGGCACAGCAAGGCAAACCACTCCCCTGTCCTCCCACTCTCCAAGCCAGTGGGACAGTTACTGGAGACTGTGCTGTCCCTTGTGATCATGTAGTGGACAGGGAAGCCAGGCTGAGAGAGTTGGAGCCAGCTGTTCAGAAACATGATGACTAAGTACTTGGGCAAAAATTTAAACAAATACTCTAAAGGGGCAATGAATATAAATATGTGTTTGATCTGAATTCAATATTGATAAAAGGTTTGTGTGTTTAATACTACTTTAAAATTCTGCATTTGTTAAGGTATATCTATTCAATCAATATAAATAAGTGTACAGGAATAAATATGTGATTAAGAGTAGTCAAATGTGACATAAGTCCACAATGGTGGTCAAAATGATTGCTTGGCATGCTAAAAAAAATCTCTGCAACCAATGAAAGAGCTTTCCCACATTCCAGATTAGTTAGTGAAAAAGCCCTCCATTTGGTAACCATTTATGACTAGCAAGGGGTAATAGCACCCAAAAGGTTTAGCAGTTTCAAAGCTGCTATGGAATACAGGGCAAACAAGTTGCACAACCAGTTCTAATTTCCTACCAAGTGGAGTGATTTTTTTCCCCACCTAGTAACCTATAGATAAGATTTTTTTAAAGATTGTGCTCTTTACTGCACAAAACGGCAAGGTCCACTTATGTGGCAGATTCCCCCCCTTCTGCCTGAATGAAACATGCTAAGTGAAAGCCATAAAAGATAAAACACTGAAAGAAAAAAGAAAAAAATAGTAGCCTTACATGCCAACTTCTGGCGCATACCTAGATGAAGGTGATATCACTTAACCTTCTCGGGGATTCCAACAAAGCTTAGGATCCCAAATTTCATGATAATTAGATTCTGAAGAGTGCTAGAGAGCCTTGCAATATTTGGAATCCTGAGCTTCCTCAGGATCATGAAGTGATACACACTGATGTCAACGACACAGACAGGAATTAGCTGTGGTGTAAGGTAAATTATTTTCTAAAAATGTTTTTTCTTTTTTTGTTGCTTCGACTAAATGTATTTATGGGGAGGGGGTTGTGTCACGCTGACATCCTAGAAGCTGCTGATCAGACGCTCGTCAGCCTGCAAGGATCCCCAGTGACATCATTCACCATATAGGAAGGCTGGCACAGAGGACGGGGACGTAGAGGTAGGGAGAGAACTGCTAGGACAGAGCTGCTGCGCATGCCCTTATATTCAGGAACGCGCAAAGCTCTCGAGAAGCACCGTCAGTAACAGTGACGATCATCAGTGGGGAGGATCCATACAGTATTGTCAGGATCTCTCCTCATTGCGGTACTTAGCCCTATCCACCATCTTAAAGAAGCGATTAAAGGCTCAGGGTGCATTTTGGCTTATAGGAGTAAATTACACTATTTACTCCTTTAGCCTAATGAATGCAGTAATGAAGAAGAAAAACTAGAACCTCATAGCTCTCCTTTAAGCCGGCCATAGGTATTGGTGATGGATTAAAAAGCATTTAAAGTAAGCAGATCATGAGCATAATGTGATTATTTTTACAAAATACATCCATCCTTCATTTTTCAATTAGAGAACTCTTAAAGCTCTCTGAGAAACTACAAGTATGAAAATGAGTGGATCTGCAAAGATATCCTGTTCCAATGGTAATAATGGAGCACTACGACGGAAATATACTTAGGTGTACCATTGAGCCACAGTCTTGACTAGTTTAGAGTCAGGGTGTAACTGCCCAGATTCAAGTCAGTGTTTACATATACGTCACATACACTCATGTGACACTCTTATCTTAGACAGTCACTCTACAGGACATTCAAGTTACAAATTCTCATGCCAACATAATGAAAATTCCTTCCAAATCGAAAATAATGTCAGGACAATTTGTCCTCATGCAATGGCTTGCACCTTGACTTGAAAGAAAATTGGTAAAAAGGTCAAATGAGTTTGCTTTGTTGTCACAATACAAGTACTGAACACTATTAGATATAGCAAACATTAGGAATATTGCATATTATTGTTCCATTTAATAGCAAACCTGTCAAGACAAAAATACATGGGCTGATTTGGCTCTTCTCTCCTGAAAATGCAACTTGCCTAGCTATTAAGCTTCAATAATTTGCAAGTAAATTACCTACAACAAGTATAGGGATAAGCAATTTCATTTTTGTATTGTTTGGTCAGGTGATCAATTGTACTAAAAACAGAGTGAACCAGGTAACTAGCTTATGGAGGCTCACAATGGCAGCATGCATGGCTTTTTTTTTTGGTACCCTAAACATGTCTTCACAGAAAAACAACCAAACTCACTTTTTATTTATTACAGCTATTTCTATAGCGCCGACAATTGACACAGTGCTTTACATAGTTGCACATTTACATCAGTCCCTGCCCTCAAGGAGCTTACAATCCAAGATCCCCATTTCACATGCATACATATGAGGGATAATTTAGACAGGAGCCAGTTAAGCTACCAGTATGTCTTTGAAAGTGTGGGAAGCAACCCACGCAAGCAGTGGCATCACATGGGGGGTGTGGCACGCACCCGGGTCCCACCATTAGAGGGGTGACACCAAAATAACTGACAGTCATTTTGGTGTCGCAACCTATGAAAAGTCGGGCACTCGGTCACGGACAGAGAGCCCGACAGGGTCAGGAGAGAGGAGGGGACCCGGCGGCATACCTTATCCCGCCGGATGAACGTCCCCTCCTCTCTCTGCCGGCGTCCATCATCAAGATGGCCGCCGGCATGCTTCAATAAGACCATCGTGCATGCGCGATAACGTCACGGCGGGGGTGTCACCCGGTCTCCGCCCCAGGTGACATCCAGCCTCGGGACGCCCCTGCACGCAAGCACAGGAAGAACATGCAAATTGCTTGCAGATAGTGACCTGGGGATTTGAACCAGAGACCCCCAGTGCTGCAAGGCAGAAGCGCTAACCACTACGCCACTGTACTTCCAACTTTTAATTCCTTCTTCATACAGTGAAGTAGTGGAGAATATTCGAACCATATTCGAAATCTTTCCTTAGACTGATAAACAAAGCTGAGTGTGACATGTAAAAGTTTTTTTATGCATCTTGGAGCTTGTTTTTACCAGATGTGCTAAAAACATATGTGGTAACACACATTGTGTTGCCATATGTCCTCAGGCATACCGTGGTAAGCTTTTGAAGACCTCCACTCAATTGACTTAAAGTGTATTTCCAAACGTGCAGCCAAAATTGGGATAAAACCCATTTTATATTATAAAAAATATGTAAATTTTCAATATCATCACATGGATTTATTAAACAGGCAGTTATGCCCCTGTTTCCACTGCCTGTAACTTTCATGCCTCTTAAAATGCCAGAGCCATGTTTTCCTATTCATCAAGTATCTACTTCCTGGTTTCCTTACCCATACAATCATACATAGGGCAATTATGAAGCAGCTTTTAGGCCTGGTTCACACCTAGGCGGCACCGTTTTTGCGCGTTTGTACGGAAGGGTTAGTCTTGATGTTCCTAGGTTTCCCCTCATTTTGGAGAGATTGTTCTAATGGGGTACACAACAAATAGCTGACAGAGGTTTTAACTCTTCATCCTATCCCAAACTAGAAAAGCAAACTTTTTACATGCATCGACTTTCAGAATCTTTAAGTCTGAGTAAAACCTAACCATTTCGAAACACATAAACGGTGCCTATGAAAGTATCCACCCCTTTGGGTGAAGTTTTCGTTTCAGGCAATACCATTCCATTTTTTTTATTAATTTTTTTTTGGTGTGGAGGTTTATACTAATAAACAAAATTATAATCTTTAATGTTAATTGTAAAACACATCTCTGCAAAGTGAATTAGATCACAATGAAAAAGCAGAAAAACCTCTGCGTAAGTATACACATCCTTTAGTATACCTGATGAATCCCTTGAAGTACAGTTAGATCAATCATTAAGAAATGGAAAGAGTGTGACACAACTGTAAACTAAAACAAATAGACCATCCACTAAAATATAGTTACTGCGCACAAAGGGCACTAGTGACTTAAGCCACCCACAGACTTTATGACAACACTGAAGGAATTCCAAGGCCCAATGTTTTAGCCTGGAGAAGCTATGCATACAACTGTCACTCAGGTGCTTTACCACTCGCAGCTTTAGAAGAGCAGCAAAAGAAAGCCACCCTAAACTAAAAACGTACATGTCATCTCACCTACAGCTTTCCAGAAAGTACCTTAGACAACCTGAAGGTATTTTGAAGAAGATTTAAGGTATCCTAAGAACGAAATTTTGCTTTTAGTCATTGGACTGAACACCTTGTTGTAAGTCAAACACTGCACACCATCATAAATTAACCATTCCCACCATTAATCATGGTGGGGGCAGCATAACACTGTGGTGATGCTTCCCTGCAGGCTCTGGGGGATTTTGACAGGGTAGCAAAAATCAGGGAGATCCTAGAGGAAATCATGATGCATAACCGCAATCAAAAAGCTACTGGACAACTTTCAACATTTCAGGCCCACAAATGCAACACTTTGAATCTATCGCTGCCCCAGGACATAATATCTCTGCTTCAGATCTCTTTATAATTATATTAGGAACCAAGATTATTACCATGTGTTGGGGTCTATATAAACCCCTTCTTGCTTTACTCTGTAAGTGGCTAATTACCCTGTCCTTCTGTGACTTCTATTACCTAATCATAGAAAAATTATCAAATCCCATGGCTGGGGCACATTGGGGCTAGAGCACATCTTATGGCTGTGTCGATCAAAATGACCTTTCTCCCTAAATCGTTATAACCTTTATGGGTGTACCCTATTGAAATCCCATCACACACATTTCCTATTGTCCAGAAACAACTTATAATTTCCATTCAGGGCAACTCCAAACCTTGCGCAAAACAGAACATACTATTCCAACCTTGACATCGCTGCAGTCTGTTGGTCCTACAACAAACTATTACACAGCTGCACAAACTGCTCAACTTTCAGACTACCATTCTATGACCGGTCCTCCCCTCTAAGTCTCCTAAATATCCTTTTAAATGCATCTCATCTCAGTAGAGACTTTGCTATGGATTCCCTCCCATGCCCATGAGCAAATCACCAGTCCCATGACCCATCAATTTTTACATATGTTCGACAGTGTGAAATAATAGGGCAAACTGAGGTCTCCCTACGCACGCTTGGACCCACCCCCAGTTGCCTCTCCCCATTACCCCTTCCCACCTACACCCCCTTCTATGACTCTACCCTCTCTCCTTTTTATGCTTTTCTTATTGCTCATTCTGTTTTTTCTTCTTCTGTGTTTGACAGACTTCAGAGCCATAGCACTACTCCTTATGGTAGTAACATGGGTCCCCAAGCCACATTGCTAAGTCTTGACTTATTCTCTGATACCGTGTTTGCACTAATATATTCACGTAAATGTGTCTGTTATAGTGTGAGGGGAATTTATAAAATCTGGAGCATGGCAACCAGTCTGCTTCTCTCTTCAATTTGTTCAGTTAAGATTTAAAAATAAAGAGAGAAGCTGATTGGCTGCCATGCACAACTGCTCCAGATTTTGTCTGCTCCAGTTCTGATAAATTCCCTTCTGTATGCTTGAAAACCTTTTCAATAAAAACGTATTGGGACAGGAAAAATTGTATCAAAGGTGATTCATTGTTCCATGGCAATAAACCATCCTCCTTCCCTCTCTTCTTTCCTGGTTGGGCCACTTCTCCATGACCTTGGATCCGATTGTATATGTGATCATATTAATTACAAGGTCTTGTGTTGTTCAATCGCCAATGTACTGTTGACACGTATTGATGCACACGACTTAATGTAAACATTGTCAACATCTTTTATATTGTGTACCCTAATGTTTTGTTTAGAATTTTACTTTTATATGTGTTAAAAAAAAAACCTATGTTGACAAGAAAAAAAAAAGAAAAATTCCAAAAGGGGTCAATGCATTTTATAGACACAGTATTGCAATAAGCAGTAATTTCTGACTTCTTGAATATAGGAAATAAGGCTCCAGACAGAGAATTGCTCACTACACAAATCATATTCCAGTCAAACCAAAAAGGTATAGCTGTATTTCACGTAAAATAATGACTGCGCTTGGGTGATATATTTTAACATAAAACTCCCAATAAAGTATAGAAGCCTTAAGCAAATAGAGCACCTACGTTATGCTCGGTTGGAATGCAAAAGATGCCAAAGGAATGTGTTTTGTCAAAACACTCATGACAGGAAAAACTTGTACTGCAGTTCAATCCTTCTGTGCCTTATAGTTCATCAGAAAGCAGCTTCTGTAAAGACTGACAGAGGGACTCCGTGTGTCCTTGAAAATACTGTGCACGTGCCTGCTAAGTGATCCAATACTTATGTATTATGTTACACTTCCTTTCAACTTGCTGGCCTGGAGAATAAACCATTCCATAGACTGAATGGAGGTCTATGTTCTAATTCTATAGGTTACAAATAAAAATCAAATCATGTACACATACACACACGTTTACCTATTTGAATGCACACTGCATACATTCAAGTAGAAAAAAAACTGGATCAAGCACCAACTCTGAATAATAGTATTTTGCTTGGAATGTATCCAGGTTTCCAGAGATTTAAATTAAATCTTTTCACAGTACCCGTCCCTCACCAGTCTCGAGCATTTTTTTCTTTCTTTCATAAAATTAAAAAAAAGTTAGATGAAGAAAAAAGGAGGAAATACAGTTTAGCAGCAAGCGAACCAAAATTTGTGATCTTCATTGCTCAGCTGAAACTTGCAAGCTTTCCCTTCCGAGCAGTAGCTGAAAACTCCCCCTCCACAACAAACTACACAGACATCCAAGTTTTAAAGTGATCAGCACTGCATTCTCTAATGTACCATGAGGCTTTCTGGCCTAAAATAACCCACCAAGAAAAAAAGAAAAGCGTGCCCCTACTTCTGTTCTCCTTCCAGGAAATCTACACAACTGTCTTCAGATGGTTCTGCCAGATCTCTAGACATAATGGCTGACAAGCAAAACCACAGCAAACTTCACATTCAGCTTTCATGTGCCTGAGCGTGTGTGAAGAGTTGAGAGCAGAACATTGAGAAAATAAGAAGCAGATAAACATACCATCTTTTGATTCATCTGACTCTGAGCTCATGGTGTCAGTGTGAGCCACTGGAGAACAGATTACAGCTGACGTGCACTCAGCAGAAGCAGAGAAGTCAACTTCTCCAAAAAGGAAAAAAAAAAAAAAGTCAGGATGAAAAGAGGAAAGTTCTGCAAGTCTGGCCAATGGCATGCAAGCTGTATGGGAGAAAGCTCCTCCTCTTCTCAGACACTGTCTGGAGAGGAGAAGCACCTTCAGAAGTGCAGCTCTGCATTGCCATAACATTACACAGAGAGTTTCCTTATTTTATCATCATTTGCAGAGGGTGGGGTGTTGCTTGCTGTGACATGAATGGATTACAGGAAAGGAGATCAGTGAGCAATGCTGCATCTTCAGCATTTCTTTAATGTGATGGTTAAGAGCTGGATGCTCCAGAGCTAACAACTCGAGCAGTGAGCATTGATGTTGCCAGAGATCAGCCCATCAAACTGCCACAGTCAGAGGTGTGTCATATAAACAGCCAGGGCTGGGTGCATGGAAATGACATCGGCTGTAAGATAGAAGAAATAAAAACATTTCTACGCTGCTATCAAAACAAACACATAAAGCAGAAGTGACAACACAGTATTAGAACCTGAAATAATATCAACAGTCCTAAAGCTTTCATGGAAGTTATATAACGCTAGAAGATCCAAAAGAATCCATTTTACAGTTGAAGCAAAAGCAGGAAATGTTGTTACAGTAATTCTTGCTTCACTTCAAATAAGGGCTCGTTCACACTGGCTGTGGTGACTACCGGTTTTCTGCACTGGATCGACGCCAGTCCTTGCAAGGGCATACAGAAAACAATTGTTTTATATGTGCCCATGCACACTACAACGCTGGTCTGATGTGCGGTGCAGAAAAATGAACAAAATGCTGCATTTTCCCACAGTGTTCGGGATGGTAGCAGAGGTCACACTGTGCTGCAGAGACCTGGATGGAGTGTACACTTTGTATACTGCCAATAAAAAGTTATAAAAAGTAAACGCACCAGGCAAGCGCTAAAACGGAACGTGCACCAGACCAGTCTCTGTTTACACTTGTGCATTTGTTACACATTTTCATGATGTAATGCATTTGTAATGCGTTATGCATTTTTTAATAAGCCAAATGATGGAGTAATCAAATAATAGGTTGCTAGGGGGTGAGGGCTTATCGTCATGCATTAAAAAAATGTTACATGCGTTTTTCATGAGCTTCTATTGAAGTCTATGGAGCTAAAAACAAACTAGCACCAAAATATGCTCCTGTACCTCTTTCTAAGTCACACTGCAGTGAAATGAATAGGTATGAACGAGCCCCATTAAAAATATTGGGATTCCTTTTGTCGTGCATTGTTGCGCAATGACCGCAGCGCTTCAAATACGCACAGGTGAGAACAGGGGATTAAACTGAATTGTTTTGGGCACATGCTCCTCTTTTTCCCAGTTTTTGTAAAGTAGTGAAACGTTTCTTTGCTTTTCCTCAGCTTTTTATCCAAGTTGTCATTTGAATCTAGTGAGACAAACACATGCGAGGGACAGCTGTTACTTCTTGTGTGCTTGGGCTGGACAGCAAGTCACAAATGGGGTAAATATGAATGATAACCATAGAGCATAGCTATGTACATTTTTGCCTACAATTAGTGCTTAAAGCTGAACTTTGAGTATATAACCGGTACTTGCACATTTTTCCATTATTTGTCTCTCTAAAAATGCTGCAGGTACAGAAAAATACCAGTTGATCCCACCAGAAATTGCCTCTGCTCCTCACTTCCTCTTTAAGCTGACAACTTTGCCACTCCTACATTGAAATTCAAAACAGCGTTGTCAGCCCTGCCTGAGTTCTCCCCTGCTAGACAACAGAACGCCTCCTTCTTATATAATGGAGATTAAGAGAGGGAGCGATATCTTGTCTAGCCAGAAAGAACTGGATAGGGATTTCAACAATCTCAGGGCCCAGCCACACCATAAAGAGTGCGTTCGGCCACTGGAACGCAACCCAAACCGCTCACTTTGTTTGGGGGCAATTGGGGGCGCGGCAATGCATTGAAGTCAATGGCACCGCAGCCACGCCCCCCACCCGCAGTGTGATCGTCGGCACCCGAGCGCGTGTAACATTAGTGCCTGCGTTCTGGTCCTGGGCGAACTACAAAACGTAATGCATGCAGCATTTTTTTGCAGATTGTACTGGACCAGAATGCAGGCACCCCAAAACAAAGTGAGCCGGCCGGGTTGCGTTCCAGAGGCCGAACGCTCTGGAACGCACTCTTTATGGTGTGACTGGGCCCTCAGTGCAGCAGAGGTATTGTGCTAGCTTAGAGCAACAGGTTCATTTTTCTGTTTTTTGCAGCATTTTTAAATGGATAAAACATATGGAAAACAGAAGGTATTGCAGAGATGTACGGAATATTTACCGTATTTATTTTTGCACATGCATGTACTTTAAGACAGATTAAAAACAAAGTTTATGTATAAGCAAAACTTTTCTTGTTTTGTTTAGAGTGGGGAACAGTGTAAAAAAAGGTTATTTTTTGCCTTATGTATCATGCTGAGGATATTTCACTTCCTGCCCTAGAGATGCAAAACGGAAAATGAGAAGCTATCTCCTGTCTTAGATAGTTGTCACCAGAACATTTTCCCAGTGGATGATTTTACCTCTGCCTTGTGCTCTGGTGACAAATTTTAGATTTCCTTTTACTTGTTCCGGTGACAATGGCTTCCAAATAGGATGGTAAATCACTCAGTGGAGATAAACAACAATGAGACCTTCACAGACAGTCTAACCTCCCCTACTCTTTGCAAACCTAAAAAAAGAATCCCTTTGCATACACTTTAACACATGTATGTGTTCATCAATAATCAATAATTGTATTATGAATTGCACATAATGTAAATACCTAAATATGTCCTGATATCTTCCCTGTACAACAGCCTTCTGAATGGCAGAGGGGGCAGCAATAGGAGCCAGCTGCGCTCCACCCAGAGTGGGCAAAGGGGAACATAATGTCTGGAAACCTGTCATACAAGAAATACGGGGGCTTCCAATGCAAACTTCCTATTGAAAATACTCACTGTCCCCATCTTCATATTTTTTGTCACTGACCTGGAATCAATCAGAATACAGTCAGAATTCCTGTTTCACGGCCCGTTCAAACCAATGCGGCGTGTTAAATCGCATGGTTCTGTGTGATGAACGCACACAACAGTGCAACGCACCCACTGTGTGTTAGGTGCATTGCCATTCATTTGAATAACATCCCAAAAGCACCACCTGGCCACAATGGCTCCGCAACACACAGTACTGCAGTACCAGGCATTGTGTTGTGGCTGAAAAAAAAAATAGTGCATGCACTACTTCCTTCAACCATTGACACCGCAATGACGGAAAGGAGGTGGAGTGGGAATCGTCCTATCCCCGCAAAGCACTTTTCAAATTCTGCCTTCACCTCCCTCTCTATCCCTCTCCTCTTTTGAAACTCACTGCATTCGCCTATTCTCTCCAATTTCACTGAGGATTGCTGTTATATACCGGCCACCAGGACCAGTATCTCGCTTTCTAGATGACTTCTCTGCCTGGCTACCCTACTTCCTCTCCTCAGAAATACCCACTATCATACACACCACTCAAACATGCACTAACCTAACCACTGAACCTTCACATTCTCACATAATTCATTCCCACAGCTACCACAGCTACCTCATGTATCATTTCCCCCTCCTCTTTTAGATTGTAAGCCCTCAGGGGCAGGGCCCTCCTTACCATCTTGTCTTGAATTGTATTGGAACTGTAATGTCTTCCTTATATTGTAAAGCGCTGCACAAACTGTTGGCGCTATATAAATACTATGTAATAATAATAATAATGTGTGGTATTGTGGTAACGCTCATTGCGGCGTGGTCGAGGTGCATCTGGGGTGTGATTCAAATCATGTAACACACAGTAGGTGCATTGCGCGGTATCGTACGTTAAAGACAGGGCTACAAACATCTGCCCATCTCTTCTCTATAATATATTAGGGCAGAGGTGTTCTGTAGTGCTCTGAGATAGCTGGAAACAAAGTAACTGAGAAGATGACAGCACAAGCAGAGAACACAGAAAACTGACGAGACCAGGCTTTTTTTTTTTTTTTTAAACATTTTATTAGATTTTCAAGATATAAACAAGAACCACAAAGAGACTAAAGGCACCACTGAAAAGAGAAACAGAGCAGGACTCAGATCGAACCAAAATATCACAAAACAAACATGAAAAGGAATGGCAACCATTTATACAAACCATGTATCTCTAACTTAAAAGCGTGGAGGGTAATTCCACCAAGCTTGGATCCAGCAAACCATCCCAAAACTATTTAATCCAGTAGGACGAGTGGTGGACCATTAATACAAAACAGACATGGTAGTGAACATAGGAAAAAGAATGAAAGGTAACCACAAAATGGAACAGAAAATAAAAGAAAAAAAAGGAAAGGAGAATGAAAAAAGAAAGTGGAAGAGCTCAGAAAAGGTACTGCTGGGAAGGGGAGAGAACTCCAGAGGGTGACAGGCCCATCACACATGTAAGAAATCACGATCAAATCCAATACCCCGAAGATGCTCCACCCAGAGAGACTAAACTTTGAGGTACTTTTTATAGGTGTCATGAAGAATAGCAGTTTGTTTCTCATTAATCATGGTACCCGTAAATCTTTGCTTGACTTCATGAAAAAAAGTTTAAAGCAAGCTGTCGCCAAGCTTTAGCAATAGTTTGACTGGTAGCTAAAACAATGGGATGAGCCAGCGCACCCTCAGATTTGGTAAGAGTGGCTGTCTTTCTATACAGTAGGGCCTCCCACGGACTACGTGGCAACTTACAATGCAAAATAGACCTGATAAGATTATTAATTTGGATTCATAACTTTTGTACTGTGGGGCATTCCCACCAAATGAGCAACATAGTGCAATAGGACGAGCTTCCTCTGAAGGAATTAGGAGATACCGCGGGGGCAAATTTAGAAACCCTATCTGGCATCATATACCACCTCATAAGGACTTTTAACAAATTTTCTAAAGCTACAACATTATACGAGCTTTTCGACACTTCAGTCCAAATGAGAGACCAATCAGAAGCTTCAAGATTTGTGCCAAGGTCTTGCTCCCAGTTAAGCATAAGACATATTTCACAGGACATTTGGGGTGTTTAAATCACGATATAGGGAGGAAATGAGACCGGACAAGTAGTAATCGCCATTGGCATCGAAGTCTTGTACCTGGTAAGAGATTGCAGAATATGCCTCACTTGCAAATAACAAAACAATTCAGAATTCTGAAGTTTCCAGGCTCTTTGATATTGGGAAAGAGACAGACTTAATAACCCCCCAACAGTAAAGAAATTGTAGGCATACTTAAGTGCCAATGGTGTCCACATTCTGAATACAGCTACCTCCTCCTGAGCCAGGGGAAACAAAGGGGAGGGTAATATCCCAGTCAAAAGGCAAATGGATCAATACCAGACCTCAAGAAAACTCAACCGCGTCCCATCCAGCTAGGGAAAAGCGTAGCGTGAGAGTGTTGATTTGGGGTCGGAGATGTGGGGGGAGCTAAATTAAAATTATACATCGGCAATGTGGAGACTTCCATTATATCCAAATACATCCACATAGGGATTTCCTGAGTAGCATGTAATAAAGCCAGAGGAGATATCTGGGCCGCCCTATAGTAGTGACACAAATTTTGGACACCCAACCCACCCGAAAATCTAGAGCCATAACAGAATAGTAGTGGCTACCCTACCTTTCCCCGAAACCCCACACAAATCTCAAAATCTTCTGCTGCTTAATATTCGGAAGATAGGTTAATTTTCAGAGCACAAATCCTGCCAAACCAGAAGACAGGTAGATGTCTCCAATTATCCAGTAAACTAGAAAGTTTTCAAAAAAAGAGCAGGATAATTAGCTCCACAAAGAGAAGCATAAGAGTGGGTTAGGAACACCCCCAGGTAAGGGATCTTAGAGACCCATTGAAATCCATAATTGGCTTGGAGAGATGAAAGAATCCCTGGATTTATGGAGACATTCAGGGGTTTGGATTTAGCTCAATTCACCTTTAAACCCAAAGTAGCTGCAAATTCGTTCAAGTGCGAGAACAAACTAGGTAAAGATGTATGCTGGGAGGACAAATGAAGCAAAATGTAATCAGCAAAAAGTGTACCTTTATGATGAATACCTGACACTTCAACACCTTGTATGTTGGGGTCGGACCATATCACTACAGCGAGGGGCTCCAAAGCTGAAATAAAAAGTAAAGGGGAAATCCGGCAACTCTGCCTAGTGCCCCGCAAAATAGGAAAGTTGGCAGAAGAAAAAAACACTATAACGCACGTTCGCCACAGGATTGGGGTATAGGGCTTCCACTCAATGTAAAAACTTTTCGCCGAAGCCCAACTTTCAAAGAATGAAGAACAGGTACTGTCAAGAAAGAGTGTCAAACGCTTTCCGGACATCCAAAGATAAAAGCATAGTTTTTAAGGAGCGGGTTTGCGCAAAATGGATGGGCTGAACGACTCGACGAATATCCCCGGCATCCCATCCTGTCTCTGCGGCACTAAGCCCACTTGATCCCTATGTATCATTTGGCCTAGGAAAGAATTCAATCTAGCAGCTAAAACCTTTGCCAAAATCTTGATATCCACATTAAGTAATGAAATTAGTCGGAAACTTAACCAAACGTGCGGTTAAGACGTTTGGTTAAGTTTCCGACTAAAATCAAACGTTGTTAGGTTTCGGTATCATCACAATGCTAGAGTCAACATGGACGAAGGCAAAGGCTGGCTGGCTAGACCGAAGATAATTAAGACTATTGCCAAACGTGAAGCCAAAAGGTTGGCAAATTTCTTATAAAAGAGTGCTGCAGGATCAGCATGTAAGGATCAGTGTCACTGAGGTTATTATTGGCTGTATCTAAGTTTGGAGCAGCCTAATAATAATTTAATTAATTTTTAGTTATCAAGTAGCCATAGTGAGATCCATTCACATTGACTGCTTGATATAATTCAAAATAAATTAAATAAAAGTGTAAAACATTTAAAATGTGTGTCAGTCATTAACCTCCTTGGCGGTATTCCCGAGTGTGGCTCGGGGTTAATTTTCTGTAGCATAAGCAGTAACCCCGAGGGAATACACAGCCCGTCTCTTACCTTGTCCCTCGAGCCGTGCTGTGTCCTCCGGCCGATGCCGGCATTCGTCTTCCGCGTTCCGTCCCTTGCGAGCGTCCGCGTCCAAATAGAAGGAAAAAAGGGGGGGGGGGGGGGGAATTATACTGCCAGGGAGGTTAACAAACAAACTAAAAACAAGCTCAGTCATGAAGGGGTTAAACTTGCTAGACAGCCTGTCCAACTCAGATTATAGATTTTCTATAGTCAGGTGGAAAAAGTAAAACAGATTCCTCCATCTACGCTAAACTGTGGGGATGGAGGAATCTACCACTGGGCCAAGCATCAGTAGCTATAATAAAACATTTTCAATGGTATATTTAACACACCAAAAGACCCAAATAAAAGAAGCTCAGTAACAGGGTTTAGATACTATTAAGAGGTCATTGTAGGGGTTTGCGTAAGGCTGGGCACACACCTTACAACCATTGCAAGACTTTTGTCTTGCGATGGTTGTAAGGTACTTAAAAAAACGTACGATCTGCCTATCTTGTATAGGCAGATCGTACTTGCGATGATCGCAAGCCACGCCCCCTGAGGGGCGGGCTTCCGATGACCGCAATGCCGAACAGGCAGTTTGCGCTTGCGCACACCGGCCCTGTGACGGACTAAACCGTCACTGGTGCGGTTGGAGGAGCCTGGGGGCTAGCCTCCTTCCTACTGACTATGGACCCAGAACTATGGAGACCCCCCTCGAACCTCTTGGGGTTACAATGAACCATTCTACCAGGTTTATGTGTGGAGGGATGTACTGTACATGTTCCCTGGCATTACATTTGGATGGCCCTGTATGTATTATAGGTACAGGCTGTGAATCCAGCAGCACTGAAGGGGGTTAATTCTGGATATTGAACTGTTACAGTTTATTGGCCCCTTTTGTTGTATTGTGTTGATGATGGGATTAGGATAGCTGATTCTAGGAGTAGCTGACTCCAGGTGTAGATGAGCAGATCACACTATGATACACTCAGGAGATAATCCCATCACATGTGTCTCCTCTCCCCCTATTCATTCATTAAGGCATCGGGGAGGGGGAGTGGATGTTTGCATGCTGTTCATGTTTGATTGCGTTATGTGTTTAGACTTCTTGGACTGTATATATACTGAGCTGGTCTTCAATAAAGCAGATCCCTGTTGGAACTTACATACAGCCTGCCTGGTGCTTGTTCTGAGCTGGATTGGAACGGCACATAGCTGTAGTTCCAATCCCGGATTATCTGACGATCGAAGAATCAGACGTTGTGGTCCGACATCTGGTCCATTAGTAGCAGAGGAGTGCCGGGAGAGTGGAACCGAGAGAGCAAGGGGCTCGTTACATTGGTGGCAAGCAGCGGGATCTGCTCTCCAGTTATTGGGAAACTCCAAACCACCACAGGGAATGAGCAGCCTGCAGGAGAGACACGCTGAAAGACCTACTTGAGAGCCGAGGAGGGACCGCTGGGACAAAGAGCAAGGCCACCCTGATCAGTGAGTTAGCCGACATGGATCAGAGGGATGGTGATGCTGGACCCTGGTCCGTTGAAGACTTGTTTCAGCAACGGGTTCGACAGAGGTTGGCGTTATATGGTGCCAACCCATCAGAGACCGCCATAGAGGATGCCATTAGAGCCATCCAGCAGCAGGATGAGCGGCAAAAGAGAGCACTAGAGCGGCAACATGAGTGGAGAATGGCGCAACTACGAACTTACAGGCCCGTACGGCTGTTATCATACAGACATGCCACAAAGCGGCCGAACATCGTACGATGCTCGGCGGGTTTTCGAACATGTCCGTAAGTTTAAAGTCGTGCGACCTTACAGTAGTAGAGGTCGCACGGCTTCCACACACCTTACGATAATCGTACGATCGCGGGATTTCCCACGATTATCGTACGATTATCGTAAGGTGTGTGGGGACCTTAAATGTTACAACTAGGAGAGTGAATTGTTAGGGACTGGTTAAGTGTGAAGGCATGTGTTGGAAAGGGAACGTTAAGAATTAAGGCAATATTTTAGGATTCAGATTAGGGGCTTAATCAATGAGAAGATTAAATGTTACGGTTTAGCACAACATATAAATAGTTAAAGAAGCCACAGGATTTAAATTTTTCAAAAACACACACAGACTGTAGCTTTGTTTTGTGAAAGGCCAGAAGGAGAGGGGGGCGTAGACACTAACAATTTAACTTTTACTGCAACAAAAAAAAAAGTACTAAAAGCAAATTTGAACCCATAAGGTGGAGAATAGCCAGCAAAACCTTTCATTCTGAACACTTACCCTTCTCCACAGGCCGATGCAGAACAGACAGGAGACATACAAATAAGTTATTTTATTTCCAACTACCTATGTACATAAATCTACTGAAACAAATAAAGAAAAACAAAGTACAAGAACATAAGCCTAGAAGGTATCTATTACAATTGTTGAAAAATTGAAATAATACTGTGAGACAATTATTACGGTGTATCAGGAAAGAATACAAGACAACAAGCATTCCCTGGAGACTATTGTATGATGAAAAGTATATGTGTTGGCAATTGTCAGCTATTCTCTATTTTGAGTGCTGATGACAGCAGGCCCTATAATCCTTACAACCTTCAAAGTGTTTACATGATGTTTTATGACTGCCAAGATGTCAAACAGCTAAAAAATTGTAGCTCCATGTAATCTGCCCCTATGTGTCCACATACACGTGGGCCACAGTTAGTACGTGTAGCTGGTGTTAAGAAGAAAGCAAAAAAAACATTTTGTCACTTGGAAAACTATATACACATATGAGCATCCGTGAAATCTGGATTGGAGCCATGTTCTCATAAACCAGCACTGTACAACAGCAACCTAGAAGGTTGGAAAATGTCAGATGATGGGTGTTCTGAGGCAGAACTGAGAGTTCCTATTCCAGAGCTTAGATATATGAGGCTACTGGCTGTCCATATTAAGTTGTGTGTTCAGACTGATGCAGTGAACCAAAGAAAAATATGTTGTTTTTGGGCAAATAGCTTGTATCCTCGCAGTACTAAAGAACGGTCACTGAAAACAACAGTGCATAATGACGCCAATTACACACAAAAAAAGACTTAGCAAAAAACATAACCCAGTAAGAGACCATTTCCAGGCTCTCCCATAAAACTTTAACAGGGCAAACGTCTCTTAGTCACCATGGGGCAACAGCTGCTCTTGTCCTGATTGTCACAGATCCACAAGAGACTGTCACCAAAGCTTGGCTTTCAGGCCATAGAAGGAATCAACTATACAAATACTATTATTACTGACATCAAAAGCACAATCAACTGAACTTTCAGTGCAAAACAGCTAAGTAAATTCCAAGTGCGTCAAACAAAAGGTGTGCAAAGTCTCAAGCTGGCTATACATGGAGTGAATTTCATCCAGGTCCTGAACAAAGCATCCCAATCCTAAGCAGAAAAGCCTGTCCCCTATGCAGTATAAAAAGACCCTTGCTCTCTGGTTGGAAGCAGTGGTCTCCCTGCAGTGGTCTGACAAGCCATCTGTTAAAGTTAAAGCTCTCCAATCAGCAGGAAGCATGAACTATTGCAGCCAGCGGTTGTGTGTGATCTCTGCACAGAGCCAGTTCTCACATGTTTCTCATTCTGCAGGGTTAGTGAAGAAATTAAGGAGACTTAAAAATATGTAGGCTGCCATTGATGACACTGATGAAAATGCTAGCTGCCTACCATCTGTGACCTCAATGGAGTCACTTATCCAGAATAAGTACACACGGAGTGAAGTCCACACTTCTGATCTGAGTACTTGTTAAGAATATGGCACTCATAGTACTGAAACCTGGGAGTCATTATTATAACAGCTAGCATTTTCTAAGTATAAAGATCAACAATGATAATCCCCATTGCTAATACTTATTACAGCACATATGTCATAACAGTCTGGAGCTTTAGCAAGTAATAACTTATGCAATTAGCCATCAATATTTCATGACTTAAAATATAATGGATTCTTAGAAAAACATTTAAATACAAGGAAATATTTGTAAGAAATCAATAAATATTGGCTTAATGGAGAAACACCAGGGTGGAGAATTTAGGATAGATGCTGATGGTTGAGTCAACCACAAACATTATATATTTCAGAGGCTCTGGTGGAGAGATCTATGTTAATGCATAAAAACAAAACCTCAAAGTATAGAGTGATGTGAAAAAGTAAGCACTCCTCATACAAATTGTTGCATTTAAAAAAATGTTTTACTTGGAGAGACAAACCTTACATCTTTATTCAAAAAGTGCCTACTGATAAAGGTGATGTTCTTTAACACGACGCATAAAATTGACATGGCGTCTTCATTTTCAAGATCTAAATTACCAAAAACACAGAGCTGTCATGTGGAAAGTAAGGACACCCCAACATTTACCACCACTTCAAAGCCATGCAATTAGAATTGGGTGTTTCAGATTACGTGCTAATACTTAGAAACTTATTAGGGAGTATGCAGGTGGAACGCGTGTTATTTAAACCTCAGATAACTAGGGCCTGGTGTTCTCTTTGCTATTGACATGTGGTGTCAGGATGCCAAGATCAATAGAGCTCTCAAAGACTCTCAGAAATAAGGTTGTGGATGCCTAGGAGCCTTCCACCTTAACCTCTTGCCGTCCGCCCGTTAAGAAAAAACGGACGGACGGCAGACTCGCATCAGCGGTTTGCCGTCTCCAGACGGCATTTTTTTCCTGCTCGCGCGCACCCCCTAGCGCGCGCACGGGCAGGAAAGACCCGCTCGTTTCTACAGCCGTTAACGGCTGTTCCACATACAACCGATCTTTTATATTTTACCAAAAAATTGGGTAATAGTAAATGTTTTAGAATTTATTATAGGGGAAACTGTTTTTTTTTTAATTTTCTGTAATTTTTCCTTAATATATTCAAAAATAAAAACCCCAGTGGTGAATAAATGTCAGTCAAAGTACCGCAGCGCTGAATACTGAAAAATGGCCTGGATGGGAAGGGGGATTAACACCCCGGATGTCAACTGGTTAAATTCCACTATAAGGAAGATAATCTAATGTGATGTAGATTTATGACAACTGCTAACTGGTCCAGGTCTGGCCAGCCCAGCAAATTAAGCCAAGAGCTGATTGTTTCATGCTAAAAAAGGTCTCCAAGATTACCAAAATTTCATTGTGGATTTGTTCAGGTAACTTGCAAAAAGTTGGTGTTAAAGTGCATACAGAAAGCGATTGCACCAATTTAACACTCGACTTTCCAGGCCTTTTTCAATCTAAAGCCCCTTGAGTCCCAAAGCGTTTTTGTTTTGTTTTTATTCCATTTCGGTTCAACACATCATTATTATTGTACATGATTTATATAGCGCAATGATGGGTTAGGTGGATGAGTCTAGCAGCAGCATTCATGATAGGATGAAGAGGGGATAGCCTGTGTAGAGGTAGGCCAATGAGGAGGGAGTTGCAATAGTCAAGACAAGAGATAACTATAGAGTGGATAAGTTACGAAGGTGAAGGCGGCAGGATTCGGATAGTATTTTGGTGTGGGGCAGGAAGGTGATGTCCGAGTCAAGGAAGACACCTAGCACCTTGGCATAGGGGGAGGTATGGGTAGTTGTGTTATCAATCCTAATGGAAAAGTTGCGGGAGGGTACACAGGAGAAAGAAAATATCACAAGTAGGGCTGGTAATGATTAAAATTTTCGTGTTCGATTAATCAAATTTTTTTTAATCGATTAATTTCAATTATAACGCACATACAGATCCAACTACAACACAAGCTCAGTTTTTGAAAGATTGAGTGTTGTGACATCCAGACAGATATGTCAGTTAGTAGATTAGTGACACACAAGGACACATAGGGGGTGAGTTGTGGAGTGGAAAGATGTATTTGAGTGTCATCGGCATAGAGATGGTATTGGAAGCCATGTGAGGTTATCAACTGACCAAGGGAGGAGGTGTAGATAGAGAAGAGAAGGGGTCCAAGAAGAGAGCATTGGGGAACCCCAACAGAAAAGGGAAGAGGGGAGGAGTTAGATTTGTAGGTGACACTAAAGGAGTGCTTAGATAGGTAGGAGGAGAACCACAAGAGAGCAGATTTTTGTAGGCCAAGCGAGTGGAGTTTTCTGAGGAGGAGCAGGTGGTCAACTATGTCAAAAGCAGCAGAAAGGTCTAATAGCAAGAGTAAGGAATAGTGGCCATTGTTTTGAGCAGTTAGTAAGTCATTAGTGAGTTTTAGGAGGGCGGTTTCAGTGGAGTGTTGGGTGTGAAAGCCAGACTGTAAGGAGTCGAGGAGATTGTGATCAGTGAGGTGGTGACTCGGGCGGTTGTAGATTAGGCATTCTAGGAGTTCGGAGGTAAATGAAAGTAAGGAGATTGGTCTGAGATTGTTAAGGTTGGTGGGGTCCAGTGAGGGTATTGGGGTGACCAGGGCATGTTTTACAGGGGATGGAAAGATGCCAGTAGAGAGGGAAAGATTGAAAATGTGAATAAGAATGTAGGATAGAGCAAGAGGGTACCGAAGTAGGGGTGAGGGAACAGGGTCCAGGGGGCAAGTAGTGAGGCGGGTGCCAGAGAAGCTTTGTAACCTCCTCTGTAGTGACAGGGTTCAAAAGAGGAAAGTAACAAGTGTGATGGTTGGTCTGGTACACTAATAGGGGAAGATAACTGGACAGTGGAGGTCTCATACTGAATTACATCTATTTTGTTTTTGAAATGAATGGCAATGTCCTGGGCAGTGAATGAGTCAGTGGGCAGAGGCGGTGGAGGACATAGTAGAGAGTTAAAAGTAGAAAAGAGTTGACGAGGTCTGGGCAGCGGTGTATTTACCTTTGCTGCTGCCCTAGGCAAGGCAGCAACGCCGCCCTCCACGAATCTGCCGCTCCAGGCAATAAAAGGACTCATTCATTTTAACTTATGGAGTGCTGGTGACCTATTTTCTTCAATCTTGTGTTTTGCACGGTGCCATCCGTGAAGTTACTTCGAGCACCATTTATTTGATTGTTGGCCGGGACTGCTGAAAGGTGTGCGGAGGGCACCTCCATCAATTAGGTCTTATTATAAGGCGAGCTGCACTCTTGGGGGTGATTGGGGTGGAAGATTATCCCTGTTAGTGGAAGTGTGCTCCTAAGATTTGGACTGTAGATTGTATATGGACACTGGTTGAAGAAATAACTACATTTAATTTATCTTATTATTGCTTGCGCTTCATCTGCGATTGTCATCTTTTGTATGCACTGCATTGGCTGTAGATACATTCATGTTTTGTATTTTTGTAACTGTATACATGTATATTATTTTGTTACACATTGGGATACAAAGAATCTATTAAAGAGGAACTTTACCCATATCTTTAAAATGACAACAAAGTCACCTTTAGAAATGTTTAGGAATGACAATCTACAAACACATACTTCTAGATAATTGCCGGCTTTGTATTCTTTGTTGGGCTGCAACAACTAAATCGACATAATCGATGATTGAAAAAGTTGTCAACTTTTTCAATCATCGATTAATTGGCTTCTGGTTAGTTGGCCCTGTTTACGGCTCCAAACACGCATCGCCCCTTATTTCTGTTGTGTAAATTTTATTACGATGTGTTTTTACTGTATTGTAATATTGTCATCATGTCTCCCTGTGTCGGATTCAACCGAGGGAAGCTCTAGCAGAGCGTACTTGGGTTAATTGGGACCTGCGGTAAAACCGTCGGTATTCAACCTTCTCATGGGCTTGGAGACATGTTCGCAGTGTGTGGGGGCATTTGTCGGTTTTTGAGCATTAAGTGCAATGCGCTGGGCTTCTTGCCTTCAAACGTCTATACACATTAGCGAAGCGGAGTCCGCATAACGAGAGATACGTATTATATCTCTGTGGCGGCTGCGCTATCAATTTTGGATACATATCTGCTTTTATAAGAAGACATTGATATCTGCCTTGTCGGTATACTCGTACCATATATAGATAACAGCATTAGCAATGTCTCCGCAGATAGTGTCAAACCTGTAAGAACAAGTAGAATGATCTTACTAAATACTGGTCACTCTGAGCAGTATTGAATAAGGTCCATGCTGACCAAAATGTCAGCTGTGCATACAAGTGGCAAGGATTAGTCATGCTCTGCTCATCTGTTGTCACTTTCTGTGATGTCATTGTGCATGGAGAAAATGGTAGGCTGTTGTCACAGACCTGCCTTGCGATTACCTGCCGGCAGGGAACAGCTCCCTCGTCTCACACGGCGGCTGCTGAGAGCGACAGATAGGGGCGGATGGCCTCGGCCGGCTCCTCCCCTAGGGGACGTCACTTCCCCTTAAAACGGCAATCAGTTCACTTGCTCGGCGTTCTCTTGTTGGAGTTACCCGACCAAGTGTGACTGGTTGTCACATCCACTCTCCATCCTGAAATAGTGCTCCTGCGCTGGCGTTCCATCTCAGCTCCAGACCTGAACCTCCATATCCTTGGACTCAGCAGTCACACACACTCCAAATCGCAAGTACCTCTGGTTATTGCTGGCTGTTTTAACTACAGTCTCTTCTTGGAGGTTGCCTTAGCTCGTGCTGGTGTGCTACTTTGTTTATATAGCAAGACTTTTTGTGCTTATATGAATCTCATTATACCTGAAGAATATTTGCGGTTTTAAGGTCTGCTTATTACAACTACTAGGCTTACTCTGCCTCTCTATGTGCACTACTGGAATTTTATGTTTGTAAACACTAAAGCTTTTATATTACCTATCACTGAAGCTTTTATATTACCTATAGCCTCAAACACTGCTATATCCACAGCTATAAGAATCTAAGCTAATTGAAGCCAAACAATTACACTGAATTGCTGGTGCTGCCTTGGATACACACACTTGACTAAACTGAACAATTACATACCTTGTGTGCTCCTGTATAACCAAACCAAAAACCATAAGCACTGTATCTATCCATCAACGTGCTGTACCCTAAAATTCCCCTTGGTGATTTGGGACACCCGGTGGTATTCAGTGGATGCAATTGGTCTATTGTAATTCCTGGGTAAAGGCGGTGTATGACGCTTATAGGTTCACACACACACACTCTCCACCATATAGAGTGTAATAGTGGAACCTTTGACTGAACCACCTTTACATACTTTTACAAGACCTGTACAGGCACTGCAGCCGCTATCCACCGCCTGAAATATACTCGAGTGTGACAGCTGTTGGCGCCGCCCTTTCCCGTTATCATTTTTATGCTGATTGGCTGACTCCGTTATGTTAATGTATGGAGAAAGCGATTGGCTGATTGGGCCATGGCTTCCTGTTTGTGATCCTTTTATTGATATATAAATAAATGGAGCTTCGGTGGAGGAGAAACACTTGGACACGGAATCTCCAGCATGAAGCATCCCATGACTCTATAGAAGTGCACGAAAGAGCGTAATACAACTGTGCTTTTAAGCGCAGCGGATTAATATGCGCAGGCAGTGTTTCCAAAACACTTCCTAGAACTCTGACACATGTGACTAGGACATGTGACCATGCACATCTCAGGGGAAGAAAATGCCTTTCTCTGAGATCTCATGAGATTACAGCTGAGATTTCCCAGCCATGCTCTGCTGATGTAATCTTCTCAGGCTACTGCTATCCTTTGGAATGTATGGAAACAATTAGAGAAATGATACAATCCATCAACTAGTTAAAGAGCAGAGAAATTCTTATTGTGCTTTATTTGATTTGAAAAAGGATTAGCTGCTCAATAAACCGTAAAAATAAATCAGGTATGTTACTGTAATGGACTGGCTGAATTTTCCTCTTTGCTAAAGTACGGTATGCTCGCTGGTTTTAGCACATACTTATATACAGAGCAGATACTGTGCATCTTTTTGTATATCCTGTTCCTTTTAGGATCCTCCACTTTAACCCCTTCACGATCAGCGACGTACAGTGTACGTCACTGGCATCGGGGGTGTTTAAACAGACTCCCGGCGGCCACTCTGTTTAAACTTGTAAAGCTGACTGTCGGCTTTATAGTAGCAGCGATTCTGGCGACTCAGGTCCCCCCCCGCCATGATTCCTGGGCTCCGTTGCCCCACCTACGGGCCCAGGATCGGCTTCTTTGGTGTCAGCGGAAGCTGGGGAGAAGATGGACGAACCTCAGTCAATCCCCTCCCCGTTCTATGGGACCGGGAGCGATGCATATTGCATCACTTCAGGTCCCATAGCTCTCAGTGTTGGGCGTCTGAAGACCAGCTATAAGCTATTGAAGTGTGATCTGCACTTCAATAGCTTATTTAGAGTGTAAAGGTGACACTAGGGGTCTTTTGGACCCCCAACATCACCTTAAAGAGTACGAGTACCTGTCACCACCATCTGCTATCACATGGGGGGCTTGTAAGCCCCCCTATGTGATAGCAATTAAAGTAAGGTTAAAAACATAAAAAATAACTGTTTTTAAAATTACCATTAAATAAATGTAAAAATAATTTTTTTTAAATGTTTAACGTCCCACGCGAGCACGCGCGTCTTCACGTAAAACACATGTCGGGTGCGCCTACATATGAAAATGATGAAGGTGCTACACATGTTGTGTATCGCCGCGCACGCCGGAGTGAGAGCAACAATTCTAGGGCCAGTATTTTTGGGTATCTCTAAACTAATGATCTGTGGTGGCTTTTAAAGCGTCGTCTATGGACTTTTTGGGGTACTGTATATACTCGAGTATAAGCCGAGAAGTACTTAATTTTGTTGCCGTTTCACGGACGTACACAATTTTTAACTTGGGCATGTTGGGTATCTATTTCCTCGTCATAACCTCATGTTTTATATTTTATTTTAAATGGTATGTTATTGTATTTTAAGTGCATTTTTCACTAAATTTTGGTGTTTGATAAGGAGTTGCGCTAATATCATGCAACATAAAAATTTGCAACTGCCACTATTTGATTCTATAGGGTTTTGGCTTTAATGTTTGGGGGTTTTAAGTAATTTTCAGGCCTAAAATGTGGAACATAACATGAATGCAAAAAAAAGAGAAAAAAAAAGGCCTCAGTCATGAAGGGGTTAAACTCAAAGTACACCTCTGTGTGGTGTGTGGACCACACATAGTGTATTAACACTAAGTGGTAAAAAAGGAGTTAATAATAGTGGGCTCACTCCAGTCAATATAGGAAATCCGTTAGCATATTTAGAAATCAGTGACTAGGACATTCCCCAAACATTTTACTGAAGGTGAAGCTCCTTGGTGCATGTGTTTTAAATGACATGGGGAATATTTGGAGTCCCGTACAAACCTTTCCCTGTGCTAAACTAACAATGTAAGTTATTGGGTTTGAGCTTTACATTTTCGGCAAACAGTTAAGCATGCGGTTGAAATACATATGTTTACTGTTCACCTGCCAAAGGACTTGTAATTGTGCACAGGAATGCTTGTAAAACACAAACCTGTACTAGCCAGAGAGGTCAATCTTTTACTGCTTATTATGTCAGCCCTTTACTTGCTAAGCAGAGGTAATGATATTGGTTCACTGTGCTGGAGGAAGATGCATAACCAGGAAGATGAAATGCTTAATCAGGAACTCCATGTGTCACTTGTCTGGCTGTGTAGCGTGGAAAATGTGTTTAAATCACCAAACTGGCTGGCCAGAATCCCATTTTTTGGCAGGTAAAACAGTAAATGCATACATATTGTGTCTGTTTTGTTCATGCATGATAACAACTGACCATATAGATGGCTGCCACTTGTCCGTGAAACATTTGCTCCTGACAGCTAAGACATTTTCATTCTTGCTGGGAAGATTTCTGTTACCAATTAAAGCTGAACTCCAGCCTTGCCTTTTTCTCCATACACTTGTAGCAAGCTGAAACAGTTTACTCTCAATTCACTGTAAACTTGCATCCCCACAATATAATCCTTTGGAGCTGCAGCAGTGCCGCAAGGTAACATGGAGCCGGGTTTCTGGGCCAATCAGGAAGCCGGCCGGCATTGATTCACCACCCTGCTACCTGATTGGCCGGGAAGCCGGCTCCATGCTGTTTGGCTGGCTCGATGTTGATTGGCTGGGAAGCCGGCTTCCCGGCCAGTCAGCATCGAGCCAGCCTAACAGCACAGAGCCATCTTCCAGAGTAATCAAAAAGCCGGGCGACGGGTAATGACATGATGCCCAGCTTCCCGATTGCCTGGGAAGCCGCATCCATGCTAGTGGAAGTACTGGTATCGGTACTTGGTATTGAAAGATAAATATCAGTACCCGTACTCGATACTGAAAAATCGCTATCAGTGCATTCCTACTTATTAGCTTTGTCTACCATTAATCATGTTGTTCCTAAACCAGTCAACCAATCAGCAGAGTGCACAGCTAAGTCTGTAGCACCCAGTGCCCAGCAGGTAGGATCAAGCTCATCTAAAAAGGAACCCCAGGGCTGTGTTCTTTCATATAATGCTTTTTACAAAGATCCAAGACAGAATGCTTTGACGTTTACAGGAGCCTGACTGCCCCTCCCACTAAACTCAGAGCAAGACCAACAGACGGACCCAGTGATAACATCATTGGGTCTCAGAAGGTATTGTTTAAAAATCATAATGATTTAATTGAAACATTGTAATTGCATGTTGGTCATCGGGGAGAAGGGAACAAGGGAAGATATTGTATGGGTACACTACTCTTCAGCATTAAGGAACCTAACCCTTTTCCATAAAAACAGACCTAAGACAGGTAGGCAAAAGTATTTATATTGCAGTTTACCAATCCTTAGGAGGTGCTGGCTGCATTAGTTTTCACTTTATGTTTTTTCCCCCCTTATTTACACCTGGGGGTTTGGCCGGTAACATATTTCCTGTCTTGAGGAGGCTATGCTAACTCCTCCACTGCATCTATAGAGCAGCAGTGTAGTCACCCTTGAACAGCACCATTGTGAACCTGTAGAGCGGGTAGTTTTGGATGGACTAGCAGATTTAGACACTTATGTAGAGGCCATCCAAGACATTTAGAGTCACTCCAGGTAACATGTTTTAAGCTGTTACAGCAACAGTTATCCATCTTAAGCTGAAGGATTTAACTACATTAATAAAAGCTGACCACTGTAAGCAGGGGCGCCGATAGGGGGATACAGCCGACCCACCT
>NW_017306547.1:888496-889113 GCF_000935625.1 Nanorana parkeri
ATGTATGCCTGCATCATTTATCACAACACACCAACACAGTGCACAAACACCACTGCAGTTCAGGCATTACAACAACACAGATTTTTAGCATAAGTTGCTTTTTTTTTTTACAGTTTTGCATTCCTTTGTTTTACCATTTCACAAAAAGGCATCATGTAAAATTTACAAATATTTGTTATTTACAGGGCCGTAGATAATTTTTTTCCCTGGGGGGGGGGTTCAGCTTCCTCAAATTATAAGACTTTATCTAGCAGACACACCAAGGTTTGAAAAAAAAGCAACATCCGTGGCCACTTCAGCACTCCCCCCCACACACACACACACACATTATATGGGGCTTCTCGGTCAAGAGGAGTGCAGTGGGACTATTTGCCTGTGACTATTGGCCAGTGGGTCCCCGTGTGCCTTCCACTTTTCTAGGTGAGAGGCTCCTCAGCCTTCCCCTAGCACAGCACTGTCAGTTCTTGCGCCGAGCAGCCATTCAAAATATGCCTCCCAGAGTCCCAGAGCCGAGTGTCAGCTTGAGGTGGGATGTGATAGGACAATGGCTGCGAGGGAGCTCCATCCATACGTGCATTGCTTACAGCTCCCTCTCATGTCCTGTAGAGGTGGCTGGC
>NW_017306547.1:890368-896046 GCF_000935625.1 Nanorana parkeri
GGTGGTGAGACAGGGGGGGGGGGGGGGGCTGTCAGGTGGGCTGACACTTTTGCTGGACAGCTTGGCTTGTTGCAGGAAGTTAAAAAACAAAACACTTATTGGCAGGATGAACAGGTTCTACCGTATTACTATGTTACATGGGAGGGCTGAGAAAAAAATAAAGCTGGCCATACACTGGTACATTTTTGTACAGATGTTGTGAAAAATATCATCAGAACATTTGATAATGGCATCAAAGACATGACAAATGTCACTAAAACATTTCGATGAAGGTTAATACTCTATTTCGGAACGAATGGAGTTTCCCCAAATGAAAACCACATTCACTGTTACATTCTTTTTCATCACTGCGGTCAAAAATTATCATAGATTTGACCCCACTAACTATTAGAAAATCTAACATTTTAAAGGCTAAATGTGACAGACTGCATCATATGTTATTTTTATTTCACATCATAGTTCTACTTTAATGAGAATGAATGAATGGTGATAACAGGTTTCATTGGCTACGGAGAGAAAATCAGAGACCATCACTCTTCCCCCACACCACCTGTTATTTTCAACATAATTCCTTTTAAACACCACCAACACCATTCTCATTTCTCCTCTCTCCCATTCCTTTCCTCGGTGTACAACCTATATTTCTGTCACAGATTTGAAGTTCCTATAGAACTTTGTCAGTCATTGCCATTTATTATTCATGTTATATTCTTCTGTGCTAGCTCTAGGTTATCACTGTCATCTTTAAAAAAAACGGAACTGCAATCCCAAAACAATTTAAAAACAACATGCTACTTGCTGGACAAATTTCTGGTGCTCACACACACGAGGAGTCATATTCATAAAGCAGTTAAGCTGACATTTACTGAGCATTCACTGTAGGTGAATCTTCCTGGTGCATGTGTTTTTGCATGTGAATGGCTGGCAAATGTCACCCTGACTGCTTAAAAAATATATGCCCCTAGATCTATCTCTAAGAAGATAACCAAACGAAACACACTTACATGACTTCAACATGCCTATTGGTAATTGACAGGTCGATAGCCACGAGGGAAGAATGGTCTTTTCCTCGATCAATGTTCTGTGCTACATTAGCCACTAGTCTCCGATACCTAGGTCACACAACCTGTTCACGCTAGCAGGAACCCAACATGCACCACCCATAATAGAAACAGATTTCATGTTTGCTAAACAAAGAATAGAGCAGCCTTGTTTGCTATTATAGGTGTTACATTTCAATATCAATTCCAAGCCTGTCATTTCAAATGACATTTTACCAGCATTACAAAAAACGTCATGTGATGTCCCATGTCCCTAATAGATACCAATCCCTGACTGGAAAGATCTATGAAAATCTTTTTGTTAAAAAGAGAAACAACTTTTTTTCTAGGCAATAAGCATTTATAGTAGGAGGTCAGCTATGGCTGCACATGCATGCTTTGCATGACAGGTGTCCTCTAAAGCAGAGGTTCTCAACTTGTGTAACCTCAGGACCACTTGGTCATTAAGTCGCAACCCAAGTCTGCAATGTCTGCACTGCAATGGAACGCACTGCATTAGGGTACCGCGCGTTCCGGTGCGGGCGTACGAACGGTGGATGGGAGGTGCGTTTGGAGTACCATTCAAATGAATGGCAATGCAACATACCTCCCACACAAGAATGCACGGTAGGTGCGATTGCGTGGTACAGTGCGTTAATCGCATGGTACTATGCGATTAACACACTGTACTGGTGCGAATGGGCCCTCAAGAACACTGACAGACACATTCTCACACACACCCCAAAATATATATATATATATATATATATTTTTAAGGTCCACCCAGTCTCCCTACCTTACAAGCACTGGAGTGGATCCTCAGCCTGGGGTCCAGTGTGGGCTGCTGTGCCGTGACGGAGCTCCATCCATATGTGCATTGCTAGTACAGCTCCCTTGCGTGCACTGTAGAGGTGTCGGGAGCCAGAATGTGGCATCACTCCGGTCTAGGAACCTCTCTCGGACACGTGAGGGAGATGTAAGCAATGCACATATGGCTGGAGCTCTCTCGTGGCTATAGCCCCATCCCACCTCAAGCTGACACTGGGCACCAGGCAGCATATTTTGAATGGCTGCTTGGCACGAGAACTGACGGTGTTGCGATAGGGGGAGACTGAGTAGCCTCTCTCCTAAAAAAGTGAAAGGCATGCGGCGACCCACTGGACACGGGCTCGCGACCCACTTTTGGGTCACGACCCACCAGTTGAGAACCAGGGCTCTAAAGTAAACTCATCATGAGAGAAATATGGGGGTTACCTCATAAAGTAAAGGTGTACCTTACCAAAAAAACCCCTCTGTATAGGTTTCCCCTTTCCTTAAGGTGCCCACACACCTTGCGATAATCATACGATAATCGCGGGAAATCCCGCGATCATACGATTATCGCAAGGTGTGTGGAAGGCGTGCGACCTCTGCTACTGTAAGGTCGCATGACTTTTATCTTAGGAACATGTTCGAAAACCTGCTGAGAATTGTACGATTGTCGGTGGGTGTGTGGCATGTTCGTAAGATAAATGCCGCACAGGCCGGTGTGCGCAAGCGCACACTGCCCGTTCAGCATCTTATATAGCTTCAAAGTGAATGTAGTGCGTAAAGCATCAGCTTAATAACTGCTATTCCTAAAACGTAATACTCGCCTCTTTAACACTTCCCACCACTTCTTCTGTGGCTTCAATGCAAAAATACCTGTTGCTTCCAGGTATGGGAAAGTGTATACCTACTCTTCATGATGAGCACCGTCACATGACACAAGGAGGTGACGTCACCGCTCCCTCAGAGCTCTGAAATAAGAGGACACTTGGTATTTTGGTGGTTGTTGCAACTAGGGAAGATGCAGTGGTGGAGCACTGGAAAGCCAAGTATAACAAGGTGTGGACTGTACATAACACTGTCACTTTGCCCTGAATGAGCAAGGTGAAAGTTTCTCTTTTATAAGTCCCCAAAAAATTGCAGGTCAGGGGTTTTGACTCTCCATGCTTTAAAGCTTCTTCAAAGTCTATGTGCAAGTTAATAAAGCAAGAAAGAAGAGGACTATCACAGGTCTTATACTTTCAAGAACAAGTTGCCAAAAGCAGCTAGCATTTTTATAATCTGACAGGTTACATTTTGTTCTCTCACGCCCTCAGAGACAGTGAATGTCACAAACCTGTTTTAAATACACTGGAAGGAAGCAATTTAAAACAACAGCACCAGCGTTTCTCCTCTATGCAGCCAGCCTCACACATGCAGGTCATTTCTATTACAATTTATTCCATTCAGACAGATTTATTCCATTCAGACAGAAAAACCTCAACTGTGTCTCAAGCTTGTGTCCCCGGTTGTATCCCACTTTGCTTTTCCAAGTAGAACTTAGCTGCTCAATTTGCACAGCAGATGGCAGAATCCCAGTTCTATAGAAAGATGTGATTAAAGCATGAACACCCAAGTTTCAGGTAAGCTAGCTAGTAATAAAAGGCTTTTAATGATCTAAGCAGATACCTTGTTCAGTGCTGGTTATTGGACATGAACAATAACATTTCACATCTGATCACTATGTCACATGCCCATAATCAAGTCATAAAGAATGATTTTTTTCCTCCTTACCCTATAATCCCTAAAGACATGTCTGACTAAATCTACCTATCAAATAATTCAAGCATCAAAAGAGCATTCCTCTATCCAACATATACACGGTTTTCGCTATAACTCTACCAATAACTGTAACCCTTTTGTGGCTAGAGTTCTTCGAGGTTTAGCACCATTGATATGCATCAGAAAATTTGGCAATAGCTCTAGGACTAATTTTTCTGACTCATCACAGATCTGACAACTAGGAACACACACAGTACACATTCCTAGATCTCTGCTGCAAGGATAAATAACATTTTCACTAGAGGTGCACAGAAATGACATTTTTAAACCCAAAAAAGAAACCAAAATTATAATTAAAAAAAAGAAGGTCAGGCCGAAACCCAAAAAAAATTTCTAACCTTTTTAATTTTTTCTTAACTTTTTATTTTATATTTAATTTTTCAACTTTACTGTTGGGGGCTTTGGAGAAATATCAGGGGTCTAAACAGACCCCTATTTCCCTTTCAAAACAGAACAAGAGATTGAGGAAACAGAGTTCTCAATCCTCTTTTTCTGCATCCCTTGTTATAAATGAAAAGGAATCTGAGTGCTCCTGTTCATTTATAATTTGTAGAGATAGTATGTTTAACATGTCCACAATCACCAATGAACAGGAAATGCTCACTGCTGGTACCCGCTCTCCATCCTGACTCGCTGTTACAGGAGGCTGAGCCTCCCCTGCACCGCTGGTTGGCTTCCTGTGACAGCTGACTCTGCCCCCACACCGCCACTCTCTATCCTGATTTGTCAGAGCGGGGCGTAAGGTAAGCCCAGCCTCTTGTGACACTCCAGCCGCTCACATCGCTCTCCTCCCCCGCACCACTCAGCCTCCAGTAACAGTTTCTCTCCTCCCTGCTGGACGCTGCTCTGTGTCAGAGGGGACACAAAACAGCGCCCAGCGGGGAGGAGAGAAACAAGGCATGCACTGCAATTTCGGCCAAAAGTTCAATTTTCGGCCGGTATGTTTCGGTGGGCAAAATTTCGGTGCATCCCTAAATCTCACAAGGGGCATTTTTTATAAAGTCATATTGTGGTCACAAAGGCGTCAGTGAAGTGATCAGTGAATTGCAGGTGCAATACTCTGGTTGCTGCAGATTCTCCTCGTCCTCCTTCTACGTATCTTGGTATGGACATTCGGTAACATGCATTAATAGTACATTGAGAACTACAAGTCTCTCTGCCATGGTGGCTAATGAAAAAGTAAACACCAGCCAGCGGGGAGAAGAAGCCCTGTGATTCAGGTAAGTGGGATAGGCGTAATGGAGGTGGAGGGGCATGTCCATGTGATCATGTTTCATGCTGAATACGGGGGGGGTGGGGTAACATGAAACATGGTCAGAAAAGTAAACTTAGCCTTTAAGTATGTACAACTTACAGGAAAAGTAAATACAATTTGCTCACAATAAGTTTTGATGTACCTCTGTTATTGTACACATTTGCAGATTGGTTATTCCAATGACACTGCCTAATTGTGTAACAGTCATGATGTAACAAGTCAGCTATGTAGGTAGCACTTAGATTTCAATGCCTTGGCCGACAGACTATTAACCATTGTGTAGCCCAACAAAGCAGGAAGCAGAGCCTGCAAATATACATATGTAGAACCCCATGTACATATACTGTATAATTAAAATCTATACACAAACAAGGTTTCTGAAACCTTGAGACACATTGCAGGGGTGTGGAAATTACAAAAAACAAACAAAAGAACACCAACTTGTCTAAGGACTAAAGCGGAGGCCCAATCTACTTGTCCCTCATGACAATCTAATTGTCGTGGTCCAAGAAATCATTTTAACCAGAACTGTGCTATGAAGCGCTTCTCACTCAACAAGTGATCGCAATTTGAGAGCGGAATTCAAAATCTATAGCGCAGGGCTGTACTGGACAGCAGTATGGGGTGCAGATAGTACACCCATACCAGCAAAGGGGAAGGACTGTTCGCTGAAAAGGTAAGTATAGCGAGGGGGGGGGGGGGGGGGGAGTGACCAGTCAGGGAACTCCATTTGAATGCACTATTTTTTCTGACCG
>NW_017306547.1:896072-918910 GCF_000935625.1 Nanorana parkeri
GCATTAGAGATGTGAGAGGGGGGGGGGGGGGGGGGGGGGCAGATTTGAGCAGGTAATGTGAGTACAGCCCTCCTGTCTCACTGATCACACAGAGCGGATCGGAGAACGAACGTTCCCCGGTCTGCTCCCCGCTCTCCTTCCTGAAATCAGTGCCGTGGTCCAGGTCCTCCAGTAGAGCAGGGGACCTGAAAACTACGGCAGGGAGAGAAGGACAAGCAGGCTGCTTTAACCCCTTCACAACCCATGAAGGGATAATCCCGTCATGAATTCTCAAGGGGTTAAATAGACTCCCGGCGGGACTCTGTTCATACTTGTAGAGCTGGCGGCCGGCTTTACAGTAGAAGCGATTCTGGCTACTCAGCTGTTGCCAGATCGCTTCTAGGATCCGGTAAAGTGAACACTGCCCCCCCCCCCTCCACTGTGTTTCCTGGGCTCCGCTGCCCTTCCTACCCGGGTTCCGGGATCGGCATCTTGGGTGTCGGCAGGAAGCTGGGGAGGAGAGCGGTGAAAGTCCATTCACTGATCTCCTCCCCATTCTATGGGACCGGGAGCAACGCGTATTAAATCACTTCCGGTCCCTGAGCAGTCATTGCTGGGCTCCTGAAGCCCAGCAATAAGCTACTGCAGTGCGATCTGCACTTGAATAGCTTATTTAGAGCGTAAAGGTGATACTAGGCGTCTTCTGGACCCCCAGTATCACCTTAATGAGGACCTGTCACCACCAATATGCTATCACATGGGGGGCTTGTAAGCCCCCCTATCTGATAACAATTAAATCATAAAATATTAAATAAATGTAAAAATAATTGTAAACATTTTTTTAAGTCCCCTGCACGCCGTTATGTAAACACGCGTCGGGTGCGCCTACGTACGGAAATGACGATTGCGCTACACATGTTGGGTATCGCCGCACACGCCAGTGTGTGAGAGCAATAATTCTAGGGCCAATATTTACACGTATCTCTAAACTGATGACCTGTAGGGGCTTTTAAAGCGTTGTGTATGGACCTTTTGGGGTACTGAATGCTGTAGCAGTTTCACAGATGCACACAATTTTTAACCTGGGCATGTTGGGTATCTATTTACTGGTTGTAACCTCATCTTTTATATTTTATAAAAGAAAATGGTTTTTATAGTGTTTTGGGGCACTAAATTTAACGTAAGTGCATTTTTCACGACATTTTTGGGTTTGATAAAAAGTTGCGCTAATGTCGTGTAATATAAAAATTTGCAACTGCCACCATTGTATTCTATAGGGTCTTGGCTTTCAGAAAATATATAATGTTTGGGGGTTTTAAGTAATTTTCAGGCCTAAAATGTGGATTATAATATATAAAATAAAAATGAAAAAAGGCTTTGGTACAGCCGCCCGGATCCCTTGTACAAAACAAGCGCCAGCTTCCCCCGCTCCACATTTAGTCCTGCTTGCCCACAGCAGGGCTAAATGTAGAAAAAAGAACACGTGATGCAGTATTCCTATAGGGGTCGGGCGATAGGAATAACGCACCTTTACATTGATGAGCTTAATTTAATCAAGTAGTGTTTATCAAACAAGGAATATAATATACATTAGGTAGAACACCAGAAATAACCTTTGTTTTAGTTTTGGAGCGGGTGAGAACCTCCGAGGGGAGTGTATTGTTGTTGGTACCCCTATTGGTAAGATTTCCAGCCACATTGTATACAGTCACTGGGACAGAACATAAAGGGAAATATCTCTAAAAGGGATAGTAGAGGCACCAACGCACTTTTTGCAGCATGTGACATGATTAGAACCTCTTTCAAGATTTTGCCATCACTGTCCGAGTCCCTGGCGGGAAAATAATCAACAGAACAAGTGCGGAAATGACCAAGTGCCTGACATTTCAGAGGGGGTGACACCAAAATGGCTGTCAGTCACTATGGTGTTACCCCCTCTGATGGTGTCACCCGGTGCGGGCCGCATCCTCCCCCCAACCCGCACACCCCTTGTGACACCACTGCCCCTGCCACAACTGACTGGGCTGGGAGGGGGCCGTCAGTCATAGTTGTGCGTGGGCTTGGGTGAACTGGGTTTGCACCAAGCCCCCACATATCCTTACTCCGTTTCAAAGACTAAACGAAATGTTAGCTCCAAGCCTACACAGTGGTGGTGGTTTACAATGCATAAAAAACTGATAATAATGTTATTAGTAAATCGGACTCTTTATGGTAACTTAAATGACCAGAAACAGATAAACATGTTGTATCTGTTGCAAAAACACTGGGACTTAAGCTTCATGTGACCACAATTTTTTGGTTCTTCTGTTTACTGATAAATATGTCCCTTTCCTCTGTTTGGGAAACAAACAGACGTGCAACTAAATTTTCCATTAGGGTTGTCATCTCCGTTTATCTGTGGCAACCTTCTGACCATGTTCTGTCCTGCACGATTTTAAATGGAACAACTTCTGAACTCCTTTTAAAAGGAAAAATCACTGTCTATTTGCAGGACCAACTTCACCTGTTAAAATAACCATTTCATGCAATTGTTATATTTAGATGCCCATTTAAAAGACTTTGGTTTAGGTCGATTCACCAGTATTGGTTATGTGCCAGGAAACCAAGTTTCTATAATTATATATGTATATGGCGGCAGCCATATTTGCTCACTACCACATGGTTGTACTTTACTGTCCCTTGTACTATGCATTTTGGAGTTAGCCAGTCTGTTGAAAATAATACACTCCGTATAGCCAATGCCTTGTCTAAGCAGATTTTATACAAAGAGGTAAAATCATAATGGGAAATCTACCCTTCCCATAAGGAAACATTTATTTCAAAGACAAAAATGTGATAAAACCAATATGCAGCAAGGTGAAAGGTACATCCAATATTATTTTAAAATAATCATTTACACACCACACAGGGTTATGTGCAGAGGGCGGTGTGTAAATGACCATTAAAAAGCTGCACGTTGTGTGTAGAGGACGGTGTGTAAATGACACCAGGGTGTATATCATAATTTTTTTCCTGCAGTTTGGCTTTAATACTATCACTGCCACAGCTGTTTTTGCATGTTAAAATGTACTTTTGCTTAAAACCTCCCAAGGTTATGTATTTTCTGAAAGCAGCGACCCTGAAGAATAAAATGGTGGTAGGTTTTATGTCACACGATATTAGAGAACGTTTCTCAAATCACACATTTTCAGTTAAAATAAAAATGTATCCAAATCAATTTTAGTGTCCACAAAAGCAGTAAACTACCCATTTGATAAAATATACAGTTGTAATCAAAATTATTCAACCCCTATTACAAATCAGGTATATTGGCAGAATTTATAGACTTTCAGCTGTTTGCAATGAACAAAACAAACAAAAGCAATTGAAATAGACCAACGCAACACATGTTTGACTTCTGCAGTCTCAATATTAATCAACCCCTTCATGGCAAGCATCTTTAGTACTTCGTACAGAACCCTTTGGCTTTTATGATCTGCTGAAAATGAGATGCATAGTCAGACACCAGATTCTGGCAGTATTCCCGAGGAATCTTAGGCCATTCCTCATGTGCAATGGCTTCCAGTTCACTAATATTCTTGGGTTTGCGTGCTGCAATCGCCTTCTTCAAATCCCACCAGAGATTTTTATGGGGTTCAAGTCAAGTGACTGTGATCATTACTGTAGAATTTTCCAGGATTTCTTCTGCAACCAAGCCTTGGTGGAATTTCAGGTAGGCTAGGGACCATTGTCCTGTTGAAAGGCCAAGCTTCAGCATCCTAAGAGACTGCAGAAGTCATTAAAAGTTGCATTTTCAGTTGAATTTGGGGAAACCACTTGAAATATTAATTGTGTTGACCTATTTCAAATACTTTTGTTTGATTTATTCATTGCAAACAGCATTCTGTTGATACCAAAAACAGGGGTAGCAAACCTCCGGCCCTCCAGCTGTGGTGGAATTACAAATCCCATGAGGCATTGCAAGATTCTCACAGCGGGACATGACTCCCGAAGAGAGATGCATCATGGGATTTGTAGTTTCACCACAGCTGGAGGGCCGGAGGTTTGCTACCCCTGCTCAAAACGGTGTGCACTTGTGAAATGGCAAAAAAACACTGGTACCCAAAAATGTCCATAGGCAATGCTTTAAAAGTCTTTACAGGTCATTGGGTTAGAGTTAAAGGAGAACTATGGGGTCAGGGCTTTTCCCCATAGTTCTCCTTAAGGTAACGGGAGGACACAAACTAGCGTCCTCCCGTTACCCTAAGCTCAGTATACCGTGAGCTACAGCTCGCGGTATACTGAGACGCCGGAGGGGATCCCGACATCGATGTCGAGATCCGCCCAGCTGCGCGAGTGACAGCTGGCTCTGCCTATCAGAGACGGAGGCAGAGCCGTCCGTTCCGCCAGTCAGCGCTGGCGGATTGGAGCGGGGAGGGGGTCGAGAGGTGAGCAAACGCCGGTATATGTTCACTCACTTCCCGATCTACTGAGCCGACCTGTGACAGTCTCACTGTCACAGGTCGGCTAGAACTATGAGGTGAGTGAAAATCATTCACCTTATAGTTCTCCTTTAACTATGGCTGACATCTGGATCTTACCCTGAATAACCTTGAAGCCATTTGTCTGTACCCAAATTATGTTTCTTGCTTCTGAAAGATTGCTGCCAGTTCTTACCTTGGTCTGTTCTACATGTTAACATTAGACATGTAAATTTCATGTTGTTCCGAATGGATATTAGTAGGAATTTCGTAAAATTTGATCATTTGGATGCATCTGAGTGTGAATAAATCCAAATGTAAATTTAACAAAAAAATTTGGATGCGTACAAATTTCGTTCAAGACTGAAATCAATCAGACATGTGACTGTTCTCCGGCCAATCCAATGTTTTTTTTGCCTGTTGGAGGTGCGTTACAGGCACGGACATGTGACTTCATGTTGTGGAGTCGACAGAGTCGATAAGAGCAGTAGGAGAGCACACAGTGTGATAACTTAAAGAACCCCCAAAAAACAATAAATTTAAGATTAAAGAACCCCATGCAAAAATATTATATCTACATATATGTACACACACACACACACACACACACACACACACACACACATTTATTATAAAAGCCCGGTCATCAGTTTAGCGTTAGCCATGAATATTGGGCCGAGAATTATTGCTCTTATTCCGGCGCATGCGACAACGTTAAAATGTAAAGTGCCCCAACCCTGCGAATGCGTGTATACTAACGTAAACACAAGTCGGGTCGACTTGTGTTTACGTTAGTATACACGCATTCGCAGGGTTGGGGGACTTTACATTCAAAAATACCCCCCAAAAAATGTAAACTATTTTACCTCATTGCTATCACAATGTGGGGCTCACAAGCCCCCTATGTGACAGCACATTGGAGGTGACAGGTTCTCTTTAGGATGACATTAGGGGTCTTTTAGACCCCTAGTGTCACCTTTCCACTTCACCGGGGAATGACAGCTGTCTGCTGAGGCAGCTGGATGTTAACACAGCAGACAGTGGCTTGGAGCAATAGCCAACCTGCTATGGGCTATTTTAAAATGCAATAGTCAATAGCAGGCTGGCTTTTTCTTTTATCGAAGCCCATGGACGTGCATCAAAACAAACTTCCCCGTTAACAAAAAAAGTGAACCGTGAAATCACAGCACACAAAAACGTGCACAAGGGTGCAAGGTCCTTCCAAAGAAGGGACCTACTTTCCCGACCCCCCGGGGCGCAAGGCTCCTGACAGGGGTTGAGACTGTTGGCCCACCAACCCGAAGGCCGGTGGACCCATTTCCTTCGGGGACCTGCCAGAGCGGGTCCCTCACAGTACTAGGCAGGGGGGATCTCCCGAAGAGAAACCCCCCTCCTGGGTGGGAGGAGACAGAGAACCCCATAGGAGGCACAGAATCTCCTCCCAGCGTCAGGAATAGGCCCCGAAGAAACCTGCACCTTCAGCATCTGTCGGTCAAAATTTAAAATAAAAAAGTGCAAAACGTGGATAGAGTGCTTAAATAAATCTAAAGTGCCAGTGCACCACTCTGACAGGCCTTAGGGGCCGGAGTGCAAAAATATTGCCCCAGACTAGCCATAAGGCCTGTCTTGGAGGCGAAGTGCAGAAAATTGCAAGGTGGTGTGTGACCAAGTGTCAGTGAGTCATGTGGGGTCCCATACCCATGTGACTTCCTGAGCACCCCTGGGACGCCACCCCCAGGGGGCACAACACCACAGGCTTCTGCCGCCCCCGAACCCTCGGGCCAGACCCCGTGGTTCTCCGCTCACATCAGGAGGTAGTGCCGTCGGGGGTCCTCCCACTGTCTAGGGTCTACCCGTACATCAGGGCCTGACGCAACTAGCAGTGGACCGAACCGTCCTCCGACACCCACCATTACGTCAGAGGGTACTAGAATGTTCTCCCATCGGGTGGCAACATCCTCTCCCCTCCAACAACTGATAAGAACAGATACTACACTTGATCTTAGCCAAAAGGCAGAGGAGAGAACTGAAGTAGACAGTTCTCCTTCAGGTCCTCCTCTGCTGATTTACAGCAGGCAGTGGACGGTTGCAATAGCCAGCCTGCTATTGCAATTTAAAATGGCCAATAGCAGGCTAGATATTAGCACCGGCGGAAAAATGGACAGGGGCACCGGCGGAAAAATGAACAGGGGCACCGGTGGAGGAACGGGGGGGGGGGCCCGGGGGGGAATGGTAACTATGGAGGCGCTCCTTTCCCTTCTCTTCTACTAATTAAACTATGTTTAGCATTTGCAATTTTTCTCTTTTTTTATTGCCAGTTTCAGTAAAGTGTACAAAAAGTTAGTTGTTCTGTGGTAAAGGCAGTGGATGTTAAAGCTGCCTATCAAAAGTAAATATTCTTCAAACAGGTAGGGCTGCAACAACTAATCGATTTAAATTGATTATAATCGATAATGACAATCGTTGTCAATGACTCTTATTATAGATTCGTTATTCAATTTAGTTGAATCCACAACTGCCGCTCTGCTCCTTCGTTTCCCTCCCTGCCGGTGCCAGCTGCAGAGGTCTGTGTGCCTTTCGGTCCCAGAAACGCCTCAACTAGAGAGGGATGTACAGCAAGATGGACTTGTTTTTATTATACTAATTTTTATTAACCAATAAAGTCATTTTTACACTATGGAGCCGCTCCTTTCCCTTCTCTTCTGCTAGATAACAGGTTTCTCTGACTGTGAGAAGCTGCCCCGCTTCTCTGGAGGTTTCCCTCTCCTTGCATGGACGGTTTAAAGTTGGTGCCAGTGGTTATTTTCTTTCAGTATAGTTTAATTAGTGTTAGACACACTATACAAGAACACTTAATTAAAAGGTAATAAAATAAAAAAGCTTGCATCACTGCACTTTAGGTTCAGAAGTTAACAGGCCCACAGTTACAAAAGGCCTACTTCAAAAGGTCCTTTGTTTATAAAAAGAAAAAAAAAGAAACAAAGTCAAAAATAAAACCTCCATTGAACTTTTCTAACAATAGGAAGCTTAAAAACGGAGTAAATGTCATGTTAAAAATATAGCCAATGTTTATTTTTCTGGGCACAATGCTGAATGGATCTGCTGTGTAGGATATTCTTTCTCAAGTTGACATAAACATAATTAGGATTAAGAAAAGACAAGCTGCATCACCCTTACCACAAAAGATAAATAAAAAAACTACGCAATAAATACCTGCCTCTTTAAAAGGAAACAAAGTAGTTACTGACGTTTGTATTACAATAGATCTGTTACTATGATTGTCACTAAATCAACATTAAGGCCCGGTTCACACCTGAGCGTTTTACCGCACGTTCCTACGCGCAGTACAACGTGCAACAGGTGAAAACCCATGTTTGCCTATGGGCATGGTTCTCACCTGCGCGTTTTACCGCATGTACGATCGTGCGGTAAAACGCCATACGCCCAAAGAAGTACAGGAGCTTCTTTGGGGCGTATTAATGCGCTTATTCCGCTGTATCCATCAGGATACAGCCGGATACCCTCTCGGAAACTCGTGTTTGCCGCGAGTTTCTTTTACCGCAAATCGCTGCAAAACCGCGCGGTAAGAAACGTGCGGCAAACACGAGTTTCCAATACGCTAAGGTGTGAACCCAGCTTAAAGATGTAGATTTTTGTACAAACATTCATCTGGAAAATCTCAATCAGAACATTCTATAATACCATCAGAGACTAAACAAATGTTGTTTGAGATTTTATCATTTAATTTGGAATTAATGCAGATTCTTGAACAAAAACTGCATTTACTGTTAAAACTTTGTTGATTCGAGAAACATTTTCCATCCTGCTCCTTCAATTAAAAAAAAAAAAAAGATCAAACTGATTGTCAATTTGAGCACATTAACTATTAGAAAAACGAACATTCCCAACACAAATTTTTTTAATCAAATGTTTAAGCAATCATGTCACATTCAAGTCCAAGGATGGGCCACCAAGGCAGCCACCCTTTATCTGTGGGCTGTATTTAGACAGATATATTTTAGAACTACCATTTTAAATATACATTCCAATTAACCATTATTTTATATATGAGAAATTGCATTACAAAATAAACAAATAAATACATCGTTCACAAAGTAGTGATCAGCGAACAATGTATTTATTTATTTTTTAATGCAATGTCTCAGATATAAAATAATGGTTAGTTGGAATGTATAATTTAAAATATTCGTTCTAAAATATATCCATCTAAATACAGCCCACAGATAAAGAGTGGCTGCCTTGGTGGCCCATCCTTGGACCAGAATGTGACATGATTGCTTTAACATTTGATAAAAAAATTATTGTTGGGAATGTTCGTTTTTCTAGTAGTTAATGTGCTCAAATTCTTCAGCTCAAATTCGCTGCTCGCAACCTTGACATAATGTCCTCCCCGCCTCCCACCTTTACACAAGTGAAAAGCCTTGTGGCCAAATGACCACTGTGCAACCCTGACTCTACAGTGATGCTGGCTAGACTATTGTTCCCCCCCACCATGCGTAACCAGATGGAGCTGTGGCATTGGTGACTAATGTGCCCATCGACCACCTGTAACTCAGAGCTGCATTTCCTACGTTCATACTAGTACATTCATTGTAAAGACGCATCTGCTTTCCCTGCTTTCTCACCTTCAGCAGGCAGGAGACCTTTAGTGGCCTGCAGGCTTGAAATGCCTGTGTTAAAGGAAGGCTTTGGAACACATGGGCATTTCTTTTTTTTAGCAATCCCATATTTTTAAGGCATGAGACTCACTTGGTCACTGCTCTGAACTCTCTTATTTTTCTTTCCTGCTTTTGCTTGGAATACAACCTATAGGAAACACTGATTGACATGGGCAGGTTATTTAAACTATACTCTTACATTACCAAGAACAGACTGCAAGAAGGCTTGTTGGAAGAAATGATTGTCATGGGGCGTGATACAAAAGCTCAAATAAAAGTTCTACTATAATATCTCCCCTTGCAACACTTTGCTCCTAATCCTTTTGGCCACTATTCACATCTACCTGCAAAATATTTGATACCAATTCTTTAATTAGGAATTATTTTGCAGGTAGTTATGCAATTCCAGGTAGGAAATATTTAGCAGGTATTGTTATGCAATTTCTAAGTCAGCAAGGTCAAAGTTAATTTATTCACTGACAATTAAAGTGGCACTAAACTCAGGAATTAGGGCTTGTTCACACCAAGTGCGGAGCAGATGTTTTATCTGCTCTGGAACGCAGCAAACTGCATGCAAAATGCTCTGGAACGCACTGGACTACACCTAAAAGCCCATTTTAGGCTAAAAAAAAAAAAAACAGACCAGAACGCGTCAAAAACAAGACACACTGCACTGCATATGCAGAAACTCATCCAGATCTGGTCCAGATATGGTGTGAACAAGCCCTCAATCTTACAAATGCATTCATGTTCTTTAACCCCATCTTGACCAGTGGCTTACATAGTACATCACTGGCAGCTGGCCTGTTTAAACAGACTCCCGGCGGCTTTCTGTTTTACAGTAGAAGAGATTCTAGCGGATCAGCTGCCACCAGATCGCTTCTACGGGCCGGTAAACAAATCAAATCCACCCTGATAGCATGGGTGCAAAGAAAGGAAAAAAAGCCTTGGTCCTTAAGTGGTTAATAAGTAACAATGATGTAGATTATTTGTGCATTACTCGGCTGTAGATCCTCAAATCATCTCTGGATTGGTGCTGTTACTGTCCTTCCTTCTGGAGGGTGGCTACTTTTGTTCCCCATGGTCCCTGTGTGTTGTAAAGTAGTCACTACTCAGAAGTGATAATTGCAGTGTCATTAGTTATCTCACTTATTGATCTCACTTTGGCGCACGTGGCAATACCTGACATGTATAGCACAATCGTCATTTTGTTGGTAGTGGCACCCGACTTGTGTTTCCGTTCCTTTGCGTGCATTCATTTAATTTACCTTTATTTTTTCAACCTTTTTTTGTTAACTATATGATAGCACATTGGATGTGACAGATTCTCTTTAAGGTGACATTAGGGGTCTATTAGACTCCTAGGGCCACCTTTCCACTTCAAAAGGAGCTTTTCAACCACACGTGGCTTGAATAGCTTCACCCAGGGAATGTAAACACAGCAGGCGCTGGGTGTGTGCAAAAGCCAGACTGCTATTGCAATTTGAAATAGCCAATAGCAGGCTGGCTATTGTATCCATTCACTGCCTGCTGTCAATCAGTAGAGGAGGACCTGAAGGAGAACTTTCTTCTTCAGTTCCTTCCTCTGCTGATTGACAGCAGGCAGTGGACGGGTGCAATAGCCAGTCTGCTATTGCAATTTGCTATTGCTCCCAGCCACTGCCTGCTGTGTTGACATACAACTGCCTCAGCAGGCAGCTGCCATTCCCCAGCGAAGTAGAAAGGTGACACTAAGGGTCTAAAAGACCCCTAATGTCACCTTAAAGAGAACCTGTCACCTCCAATGTGCCATCACATAGGGGGCTTGTGAATCCCACCACGTGACTAAATAAAAAAAGTCAAAAAAATAATATCTCCACTGCTTGCTGCCTCTACCGATAGAGGCGGGGGAAAGCAGCAGGAATGTAAATGGGAATAGTTGACAACAATCCTCATTAATGATTATTATCGATTAGTTGTTGCAGCCCTAGTTTATTATCACAAAAACAACTTACCTCATACGATGCACTATGTGGAACAGCATGTGTGTTTTCATACTATGGAAAAGTAAGGTCATCTGGGCTGGGCTGCAAAATGGTTCCTGTATATGTATTTCACCATAACTGATTATTAAACAAGAAACCTCAAGCTGATGCAATGTGCTCACACACAGGCTAATTACCACCCACATTTCGGTGTTTTAGATCAAAACAGCACCTGACCTGTATATTAGGCCAATCCAAATCTATGAGACAGCAAAGACTTAATGAATAAATTACTATTTCTACAGGTCAACATGCGCTCTTAAGTTCAAATTTAGCATATTTGGCTCTAGGTAGGAAGTAAAAGAATGTTTGGGCACTTTAAGGGAAATAATGGAAAGTAGCCATGTTCACTGTTCCTACTGAAACATACCTAAATTGTAACACTTTTTACATGTTTCAGGTCCTGACATGCCAGTTATTAAACACATGGTAGACACAAGCCCTTTACAATGCCAATGTTTTTCCTAGGCATGGTCTGTTTTGGGTGTATGTAACCCAATAACCCAGCTCAGCATGTACACATTTATGTAGGTTACCACCTATTGTGTATAACTGCTCTCTAAGCAGTCACATGATGTCTCAAATAATGAACAATACTGCGATCAGGCAGAAATACGGCTTCCACCCATCAAACATATCTGTTGTGTACATGCCTCGAGGCTGTCAAATCTGATAGCGAGTAAGGTATACCATTTATACAAAACAAAAAAAGTGTATGATTACAAAGTGTATGCTTATAGCACCAGTGACATTCTAGATATCACATTTCTATTGTGGAAGGCAGGAGACATACATTTGACTAGTGCAAATGGGCAACACAGATGTTTACTTAAATGTAATATGCACATTGTTTTGTAAATAACAATTGTTTTTTTGGGAAAAGAAAAACAAACCGATCACCACAGCCTCTTCTCTCTTGGGCTCAGGCGGTGTAAGGAATGCTGAAGTCATCACATCTGATGCAGGTCCATTGACTTGCATTAGACATAACGATGCCAAGAGACATCCCACAGCTGGAGTGGAGGGGAAAAGAGGTGAGCACTGACCGAGGATCAGGTGAGTATATCTGCTTTATTCCATCCCGTAGACAAAACCAAGCATTTAAAAAGGGTCAGTGCTGGAGGATTGGAGCGGGGAGGGGGGGAAATCCCTGCAGGGAGCCTCATCCCCCTGCAGCGGATCTCTGCAGGGGGATGATCGAGAAGTGAGCGAGCAACAGTATGTGTTCGCTCACTTCCCGATCTATTGAGCCAACGTGTGACAGTTTCATTGTCACACGTCGGCTGGAACTATGAGGTTGAGTGATTTTCGCTCACCTCATAGTTTTCCTTTAACTCTTGCAGTGCGGGGGTAGCCCCACTGCAAGGGAAAGTTTTTGTTTTTTTTAAATGGACAGATCTCTTCGTTAAAGAAATACTTTGTTGGGCTAATCTGGATTCAATATTATAAAAATGTACTTTATGACACGGCTTCATAGGACAGACACCATAACCGAAAAATGTTCTGTTGCACAATAGCCTATGGATCTATTTGTTTTGGGGTTTTAAAAAAAAATACTTTTTCCTGAACTCCTGGGAAGTATTTTATGCACAAAAAGGAAAAGAAAAACCTTGCCGCACTCCTTACTGGGACTCCCATAATATGCAGACGGGTGCTCGAAATGAGCGCGGATGGCGCCGCCACATGTAGATAGTTTAGAAGATGTCACCAGCACACCACACGATGATAATCAGCAAGTGTTCATTTATTGACAATCGCTGTCTCTCCTTGGCAAGCGCTTTGGGGCCACACAGGGTCCCCTTCATTAGGCTCAGAGATGCACAGATGATGTATTTTATGCAGTCACATACATGGTCCATTCTGCTCACGTACGTTTGCCAGATGTATGTAGAAAATAAATCTAAAGATTTTTTTTTTTTACACAATTAGAGTAAATTGTGTTTTAATTTCAGCCATTGTCATTTGTTTACGTTAGCCTAAAATAGCTAGTCTGAAGAATAATGATCAAACTTGCTAAATGCCTTATAAGTATGTCCAGGTAAATGTTCGTTGTTTCTAGAAAATGTAAGCAAACACGGATGACACATGAGCGATGTATTTTCCAATATAACCTCAAGATGGCACACTTAACTAGTAATCAGTATTGTATTCTGTCACATGCTATTCACTGTGCAATACGCATTTGACAATATAGCTGACTGTGGTGATACAAGTGTATATAGGACAATTACATAAAACAGGAACACACAATGTAAGATTCAGAATCTGGTTACTGAAATCAGAGAGCTATATATCAATTTTAGAAAGCTGGGGTAGTGTTTTCTTTACTTTTCGTAGCTACCCAACCTCTAGAATATATCCAGCTTTATCATAAAGATATTACAAACTGAAACAAATATTCTGTTAAGATGAAAGAGAATAGAAGCAGCAGCAATAATAATAATAATAATGCTAAAACACTGAGGACTGTACAGAAACATCTGGAAATACTTGGGAGACTTCCCTTTAAATGCCCCACGGCAACCCAGCACAAAAGAGAAAATTCCCACAATCAGAGAGCTCGTTTAGGGAACACAGCCTCATTCTTTGCATAATGTAATGTGACATTGTGGTAGTTTTGGGTCTTCAGGAACTTGGGAAATACACTGAAACCTTGTAAAATTCATAAAACACAAGCTTTAAAATGCCTCTTGTATAGCCTGCAGACAGATTCCAGTTGGAAAGCTAAAGAAGACAAAATAGCATGTTTGCCCTAATAAATATTTTGCGATTTTAATGCATTTAAAAGAAGTGTTTACTTGTCAACATCAGAGTGAAAAGGTTCAGCTACTAAAAAGCAGAGAATAAATGTAATAGAGTGCCCTTTTTATTATCTATGCAGAAAAGCCACTTTAGTTCTCGCTGTCCTCTAGTGTTCCTCTGCTGTTGTCTACATCCTTCAATCATATCTTTTCTATGGCACCCCCTACCACCACCACCACCCCCTAAAGGGGAGCAAATGTTTGGCTCGCTCACAGTGATTAATGCTGGCTCTATACCAGTAGAATTTTGTTAAAAAAATAAAAATAAAATAAAAATCATGTTGGAATCGTTTATGTGAAGTTGATTTTGAATTAACTTCAAAATTGCAAAATCAAATAATAACATCAAATAAAATTTTGAAGGACATTTGCCAGGTCTCTAATGACACTACTGGAAGTTCCGACGAGATTTTTGGTATGAATGTTTATATGGCCAGCTTAACTTTCAGTCCGATACGGACTCCTCCTCCCCATACCCCACCTACAGTCTCAGTGTGGAGATCCAGATGTGGAGGATGTAAACAATGGCGCTGAACCTTACAGGTTGTTTGTAATTGGTATTTTACTATACTTAAGCTTTGAGTCTAATTGACAGCAATTTTAGACTCAAATCTAAGAAGGAAAACGTACTAACTCACTTGGAGTCCCATAAAATACTAGAACTACAATTTTTCTTCCCTTCATGGTGGGTTGGATCAGGTCAGGGAAAACCGGATGCACCTCTGCAGGAACAAAATCACTCGTACTAATAATTTATTGATCACGGTCACCAACAAACAACATAACACGATAGAATTGATCTGTGCAGATCCGTCTTGTACCAACATAATTGCCAAAGCTTGCTGGAAATTCTGGTTAATATTTAGAAACTGTCATAAGATTTCTCCTGTTTTTACAATGAAGAAGTGCAATAGAGGAACCTTGCAGAACACTTTATAGCAGTGCCCAGAGCCTAGTAACAGACTGATATGGCACCTGGGCTTAGCCCAGGACCCCACTAGTCACGGACATCCTGAAGTTAGTAGTGCAAAGCTAACCACGACTAAGTGCAGCCTTGGAAAACCGGCCTCCATTTTAAGGAGGCATTATTACTGAGAACTTATTCCCCACAACCATTGTAAAATGAACCCAAATTAAATTTAAAAAAAAAAAAAACTTTTAAAAAAAAACGAAGCTGGTAGCAAAAAATACCAAAAACCATGAATTAGTGTTACACAATGGGACAATAGTTTATAACTGCAGCTGTCTGTTACTATATATATATAAACGTAAATTGCTTAACATATAGTAATCAGTCTGTTACGTAGGTGAACACACAGAAAATGAAGAAAACACAGGCCACATGTGCTTCGGAAAGTTCAATTTATGTATTTTACTACCGCCACACAAAAACCATTAAAGAAGAAACCCAATCAAAATAAAGTCTCCTGTAAAATTCCTTAACATCTGGTTATGTGCATTCATTCTAAGCTCACATCTATGAGCTATACAAAAAGTAAGCACTGGATACATTCTGCTGGGGAGTGTATTGAGCATAAAGTACTAAATTAGGAAACTTGTTAGCTCTTTACAATCCTTTAAAATCCGTAAAGTTTATGTAAAACCTAACAACTTGTCTTATTGGCTCCCTTTTGGTCTGTTCAATATACCACTGAAAGTCTTTAACCCGTTTGCTGCCAGAGCTGTTTTTGCATTTTCTGCACACATTAGGGCCCCATTCACACTGCCGCATAATACACTCTGCGTAGATGCGCACAGCATTTTTTCCCATATGCAAATAAAAGGGCTCCATACACATAGCTGTGTATGGAACCGTATTTTTGCACTGCGTAAAAAAAAAATGGAACCGAGATGCATCAGGGCTCGGAATTTCTCAGTATTTTACGCACGTGCAGTACATGAAAGTTTATTAAAAATGATGCATTCTGGGATCGCATACAGTTCACGCGTATATGTGCAAATACGCGTCTGTACGCATTTACAAATATGCGTAGAATTTTGCTCTTGCATTGTGTGTGAATGAGGCCTAAAAATTTACATTTTAGGCCTGAACTTTGCTCATCACACCCGCTCATGTATATTTTTTTGAAAGCAGAGACACTGGAGAATAGAGGTAGTTGTAATTTTTTTTATGTCACACAATATTAGGACAACAGTTTATCAAACCCAAATTTTTAGTAACAAATGCATTCAAATTAATTTTAGTGCATACAAACACAATAGAGCACTCAAACATTTTATAGTAAAAAAGGTGAGGTTGCAATTAATCTTTCATCGCAACCCTAAGTTGTCCATAGGTGATCTCTAAAGCCTTTACAGGTCACCAACTGAACTGTTAATAATGCTTCTAGAATGATTTTTCTCACTGCAGCAATACCTAATGTGTGGCGCAAATGCATTTACATTCGTATGTGCATATACCTGGGGGTGGGAGAGATCCTCCATTGAAATATAATGAAAAAACATATATCATTTGAGGGGGTTGTCTACTAATCAGCTTTAAATAGATTTTATGAACATCATTTTAACTGAAGCATTTTCACAGACATTGCCCAGGAAAGAAGATTTTCACTGGGCATACTTTTTGCATGTGTAGCTGCAAATGTAAAACAACTGGACCTCATATGCCCATGCCTTATTTAAACCCATAGGACTCCTATGAAGTGCCCTGCGTCCCAGACCTATCTCAACCATTTCCACCATTTGTTACAAGAGTGTTCATCAAATGGTTTTTGGTGGCTGGGCATAACTGTAAATCATTAAAGTGTAGCTCCACTTTTGTTGAGGAAAAAAAACAAAAAAACACAAATCTGCGTACACTGTATTGTGAGCGGAGGGGGAGAGAGGCTGCGGTGACCAGTCTGGCAGCCAGTCGGCTCCAAGGTTCAGGTGAGTAAAACTGTTATTTTAGTACCTAGATGAAAACAAGCACTTGACCCTTGCAGTGTGGGGGTTAAGATCTTCTTTAACCAACTTTGTAGCAGACTCCTGCCAGCAATGATGTAGGAAACCTCTGGGTGCCATATTGCATTGATTTTCTTTACAGTGGCTTCAGATTAAAAAAAAAAAAAAGTATTTTTGAATAACATTAAATTATAAAATGACTTGTGTAGCAATTTTGTATGTTTATTTTTTTAAAACAAAAGTGGAGTTCTTCTTCAATTATAAAGCTCCCCCACAAAGACCTTTCTCTCAGAGGTGTCACCACTGCGCACTTGCAGTATTTGGAAATTAGATTTTTCTGTGCTCTGTAACATGTGATATGATCACCCATTTACAGGCATCACATGACTCATGAGAACAAGAGAATCCGTATCCTACAGGAATGTGCAGAGGATGCTGCTCTGAGATTATTGGCGCAATCCAGAAAAGCATAATGTATGCAGTGATTTTATAAGCAAAAAATTGTCATGCAAGGGTGGAGCTAACAAGAGCTGAGAGTTTCTGGTCAGTCCTTGGAGAAGTTGACAACAACAAGACAGGAACATAGTGGAGAAGTGGTTAGACAGGTGTCAGCAATACTCGGGGGCCAATATGAAGACACAGTAAATATTATCAAAGGAATAAAATGAAACTGATAAAAGGATAATTTAACGATAAATGAAAATGATCAAATATATATATTAGAGATGAACAAAAAATTGTGGTGGATAATTAATCAATGTGAATGTGAATACTATATCCCATGCATTAACATTAATGTAAAGCTATTAATGACAAATGAAGAAAATGAATATATTGTATTGACAAATGAATAATGAGGAATATTGAATATAATTATGCATTAGAAATGAATTGAATTTTATGGATATATAGTATATTTTGTGTTGATTCCATCTTATGGATTGATATTAATTTACATTGTATTATATGTTTAAAAAACAGATTATTGCTGAAAATCGATATATACAAACAAACAAAATAAACATCCCCCTGAAGAAGCCTGTGGGAGCGTAACGCGTAGGGGATTCATCTTATAGTGATATACCTGTAAAGAATTATATGAAATATAAATATGACCATGAATGTATAAACGATCAATGTAATATGGTTTGCAAATATACGTATCAGCAATAGTCTTAGGGATAATGATTAGATAATGAAGAGTAATGATAGTTTGAGACACACATAAGCACTATTTCATGTTGATTGAGGTTTTATTTAACTGCATGATTTTTAGAAAAACAAGAATCTAAATAAATATTTATTAATTATATATATCCGAGTCCTTTCTAAACACACTCCCATCACAATATCTATATTGTAAACGGTTTTCTAACTGGAATAATAATCATAGGCCACATCTGATTAATAGAAAAGGCACAGCTTTTATAACCAAGTTTGTGAAGATTGCATGAGTGTGTAGTAGTGATGAAAACATTTCTGCTTGAGGAAGGAAGCTGTGGTTACAGAAGGTCGTTAACAGACCGTGCAACTTATTGCACTCACTAATCAACTGCTGGGATGAAACAGGCTTGTTACAATCTTATTTACTTAAAATGTGACAACACACAAGTAATTCAAATAAATACTAGAAGCAGAATATTGCTTATTCAGTAAAGCAAACAAAGTTCAAAGTGCAGAAAATCACGTCAAGTTACTCTACCTAGTCGATTGGTTCCATGGGAGAGGTAGACCATAGACACACAATAACGGTCTCAGGATATTTAGGATTACAACAATTAAGATTAAATATCATTAAAATCAAATATTTATTGAATCATCCGTTCCATGTGCATTCCTTATTTAGAAACATTGGTTTGGTGCAGCCACCTGTATTTTTACCATGAGTAGATGACTGAGCATTCTGTACAAGAACATGACACATTATGCCATAGTTGGGCATATCTTTATTGTTATTATGACAATTAGGTGCCTGCATCCCCGGATCCTGCTCTGCCCAAAAATTGGGCCGTTCAGATAGGGCAAAGATCTGACTCTACCAGCCCCCCATACATTTCTATTGGCCAACTACTATGATGGGCTGCTTCACTGAACAATAGGAATGTGTAAGCTCGGGCAAGTTTCCAGGAAGTGCCAAAGCTTTGCCTAATCAGAACAGCTTTTGCATTCTGGTTATTAAAAGCTGCTGTAAGAACATGCAGACACCAATCAGCAGTTTTTTAATAATGTGTTATTAAAAAACTGTGTTAATAATGTGATGATCACCAAATGTGATTGATTACAGTAACACCTACACATAACAGTCTAGGAAGTAACTTAACCCTAATTCATCCCTGAGCAATGATTACTCACTCCTACTAGAGAAAGAAAATCTGTGAGGGACACAATTGTTATCTATCACAAGTAGTAAATAGCTGGAAATGTTACACTTGCGTCACATCCATAGACTTAATATGAAACATATACATCTAATGCTAGGGCCACTATAAGGTCAGTAACAAAGTGAAAATGTTCTGCAACAAATATTACCAGCAGCACTTTTCCACTCCTGCTTACCACAAAATGTGATGGCTTAAGAGTCTCTGTGCAACACATGCTCTTCCCTGTTCAAACGATACACTTTTGTGTAGACATTTTCCTTGCCTACCACTACATTGGATAACTGTACTTTAGTCAATACATACCTGATAGTTTAGGCTTTAAAAAAAAAAAACTATGAAGAAAACCAAAAGAAGAGAACTGCAGCATTTGAATTATAAAATTAGGTCAAAATAAAAGTAAAAGCTGGATTTATGCTGAAGTCGTAATTAGGGATGGATAATACCAGTGAAGGTTAAAGCACACAAGGAGGCATCAATAAAACTAGCACAAGCTACATCTATCAAAAGAAAGCATCTTCAACATTGTTCTAATCTACAGCTTTGCGTTCTCAGACCCCTAACCTCCTGTAGGTACATCTACAAATCTCCTTTATATAACAGAAAGGCAATTTTGTCTGCCTCTTACTGCACCTCCCTTAGGATTTCTACTTTGGGGATTTGTGTATCGAAAGCCAGACCGTTTCATTCTCAGCTGTGGAGAGGGCAAGAACTTGTTCTTTTTTTTTTATCTTGCTTCCTGTGTCCTGTTGGAGATTTTCCTTTTTTCCTGTCCTACAGGCACAACAGGAAGTAAGGAAATCTCTTAGAGCTCACCTCCCATAATCTTACTACACAAGAAGAAAAATACAGGAGGGATTTAACCAATTTGTTACAAGCCACTGCTGTGTGGAGGCATTTGTGTATACAGTTTGAAATCAGGGATCCTAAATATGGTGAGAAAAATAACCAACCATTCATTTTGATATTGATTTTTCATCTTGAAGGTGCACTTACTTTTGAAACAGATGAGAAAGTGAACAAGGGCACAGGAAGGAAGGCACTTCTGGTAAAAAGCCATAAGCAGTATAATATAATTGCGGAGGTCTAGCATACTGCCGGTGTCCTTAGGATGTTGTTTTTCTGCATCGAGCAATCTATAAGATTTGATTTACAGCCACCCAGAAAACCTATGTTCCTTGTTAAAGAGTTCTAAAAATACATCTGCAACTTTGTTCAACACAACAAAGCTGTCTACAGTCACTGACTAATTTCAACTAATACATTGCTTTGCAGACTTTTTGTTACATTAAAAATCCAAAAATGTAATACAAATGCACAGAACTGAAACTTAAAGTTTAATACAAAAATATAATGTCATATAATAAGCCAATACAGCCGAAAACCACAATTCATACAAAAATGAATGGTATAAGAATATATTGTTATTATGCTTTGACTTATCTCTGCTGCAAGACCTGAGTGTCTTTAGGCCTTCTTTGATTTGTAAGGATATTTGTGTGGATGAGTATCCAGGCATTTACCTTTCAAATAGAGTGATGTTGGCACATTTATTTCAATGGGCTGCCAGCATACTACAATGGATAGAAAAACGGACATGCATTATTGTTTTCTACAACAGCACACCACAATACACATTGAGGGGTATTTATCAAAACTGGAGCAGACAGGACTAGGGCTGCAACAACTAATCGACATAATCGATTATTGAAAAAGTTGTCAACTTTTTCAATAATCGATTAATCGGCTTCCAATCAGTTGGCCCTGTTCACGGCTCCACACACGCTGCGCGCCACACCTTTTCCCCACCCCATGTCCCCGTCTCTCAACTGTGCTCCTTGTTGCCACCCTGTCACATTGCCCCTAATATGGACTAAAAGCAGCCGTGCCCAAACATTTTGCAAGCATGTTCCAGCACTGTTATTAATCAGGAAACCGGTCTTGAACAAATCATTTGCAGCCAAATCCGGAGCAAGTGCAGGCAGTGAGGGGTTGAAAAGACCAGAGGAGATCACTAGAACTGGTACATAAGTTTTAAACAATAGTGACTTATTCACCACCAGTGAATTTTTTCATGAAAATCACTTTTCACTGCTTTACAAATATGCCACTTGGTGTTTAGATCTCCTTTAATTGTAATTTTACATGGTACTAGCAGAAGTACCAGAAAATGTCTTGATGACAGCATCCTGCAATGCCCCTACACAGCAGCACTCAGACTGGGGAAGGGACAGTTAGAGGCCTTTCACACAGGCTTTCCGATCAAGTCCACGGGTCAGTTTTTCAGGTGGACCTGATGGAGTAACCTGATGTTATTCTATGGGCAGCGGAATCTAAACATCCGGTTACCCCCATCTCTGGCCAGGTCCAGAAAAAACAAATAGATCAGAGTTACGTTTCGCCGCACCTGATCATGCCGAATAGGAGGTAATCAGCAGGGGATCCGTGCATGGATGCCCTCCTGATTAGACCATGTGAAAGGGGCCTCTATGGCTTTGCACAATTCTGTCTGCAAACATGGTTTACAGGGGGGATAGGTTTGTGGACATGCTTACAGGATATTAGGAAGATCTCAACAGTGTGCTGCTGCTTCTTGCTTGTCCAAAGACAGGACAACAGATCACCAAGGAAACACAAATTCAGCAACCATTTTCAACTACAGTCACCCAACCATTAGAAGGAGAAGCTACCTACATGTTAGATGTGGCCAACAGGTAAGGTAGGACATATGTATGTGGGGCATACAGCTGAGATCCTGAGATTATTATTTTTGGAGTTCCTATATTGTTTAGGATGCACCAAAAGCACAGAACAACATTTCCTACTTGGATATATGTAAATGATTTTAACAAATCCTTGTTCAAATTACTAAAAGAAATACAAAAGAGCAAGACATAGTCTGAGGACAGTTGGCAATTAAAGCCAGAGCCATAACTGAACCCTCTAGAGAAGACTTTAATCTGAGTACTCAATTTTAGGTGGACCTGGAAGGATTTTCCTAAAAGGGAATATAAACAAGGGGTGGACAAATTCATATGGATTTCAGGAGCCAGTCTGTCCAATCCAGGAGCCAGAAGCATTTTAGTGTCAGCTCCACTGACAACAACTAGAGAAAACCCTCAAAAGTTAGGCGCCAACTGTAATTTTTTTTTAAGGAGCATTGGCTACCTGGCTCCTAGAGTTTGTCCAGTCCTGATGCAAACCATTTCCCTAAAAATAGTTTTCGCAATACCCTAGCAGTCTAATTAAGTAAGGCAACAAGCAATGGTCAAACTTATTCAACCATCACAATTAAGCGGTATTAATCCATCAGAGAAGTGGCACGAGTGAACTGAATTCTGATGAGCCACAAGAGCAGAGGTGGACATATAAATATGGGATTCAGGTAGAGCTGCAACAGTTAATCGATTTAGTCGATTAAAATCGACGATTGAAAACGTTGGCAACGTTTTCGATCGTCGATTCGTCGGCTATCGATTGATTTGCCTGTTCGGGGCTGTTCCGGGCTCCACATGTGGCCTGAGCCACACGTCACACGCTGCTCCCGCTGCGGCCGCCGTGCCCACGGCACAGGCCGCGTAAGCCACGCCCACCGCACAGGACGCTGAAGCCG
>NW_017306547.1:919324-928953 GCF_000935625.1 Nanorana parkeri
GTTCCTCTATAACTGGTCAGTGGTAATCTGCATTGCGCAGTATAAATCATTATACAGCGCAATGGAGAATACCACCAGCTATAGAGGACTACAAATCCCAGCAATAATACATTATATACAGCGCAATGCAGAATAACGCCAGCTACAGAGGACTACAAATCCCAGCAATAGTACATTATAGTATAATGTACTATTGCTACATTCCTCTATACCTGCTGGTATTCTGCACTGCGCCGCTGTATAAGGCTTGCTCCCGTGATGGACTACAATCTTAACACAAACTAGTCGTCAATCACTGGAGCCTTTTTTTTTTTTATCCGATTAACCGATTAATCGAACTTAATAATCGGCCAACTAATCGATTATGAAAATAATCGTTAGCTGCAGCCCTAGATTCAGGAGCCAGTCTATCCAATACAGAAGCCAGCAGGATTTTGTTTTTAAAGCCAGCACCATTGAGAACTAGAGAAAACCCTCAAAAGTTAGGCGCCAGCTGTAATTTTTAAGGAGCATTGGCTACCTGCCTCCTGGGATTTGTCCAGTCCTGCACTAGATACCTGACATAACGATGTTACATCTGTGGGTGTAAAAGAAAAAGTACACAATATAAAACTAAGTGGAGAAAAAGCAGAAAAATGATCAGTTCTAATTTAATACATTGTAGATGCAAGTAAAAAAAAAAAAAAACACACACTTATCCAGTTAAGTGCCTCTAAATGTAAACATGCATAGAACCTTTTCTATAATCCAAGCAAAAGTAATGAACTGTTTGGAATAGACTTTCCAGCAGAAAGATTTCACTAGCACTTGGGTGACACTGAAAGTAAACTTGAAATGATACATTGGCCTTTCCACACACAGTCTAGTAAGTACAGCTGTAGCATATCCAACACTAAAGCGATTCAGCCCTGAGGAAACCTAGCTGGAGAGCACTCTGCAAGCAAGCCTGCTGCCTTACTCCACACACTAACTTCTTTTAATAAAACTCCATTACATAGGAGCTTGGTGTACACAGCAGACCCATTAGTCACATTCCAAAACACTTGTATGAATGGTGAACTTGTCATAACCCGCTTTGTTTCCCCTAATACATTCGGGTTAAAGGACAACTACGCTATAAAATAAAAGGTTTTCCTATATGAAGTATTTTACCCGGACTGTCCACACTATCATTGCTTATATATTAAAGTGTGACTACGTAATTTCCACCGGAATCGCTACAAATAAAGGTTGTGACAAGTGTGTCGTTATTATCATTGATACGTAGAGGCAGGCTGCTGAGAACTTTATTACAAAAAGTATAGCAAGATTTTGGTTTGCCCTCATCTGTCCCTTATACACTTAAAGGGGAACTATGAGGTGAGTGCTTTTCACTCACCTCATAGTTCTAGCCGACCTGTGACAATGAGACTGTCACAGGTCGGCTCAGTAGATCGGGAGGTGAGCGAACACATACCGGGTTTGCTCACCTCTCGATCCTGTCACGGCTCTCTGATGTGTCCTCCCGTTACCCTAAGGAGAACTATGGGGAAAAACACTGACCCCATAGTTCTCCTTTAAACAGAACATACAGTAGTTTTCTATACAGGACTAAGTACATATTTTTAATATGTATTAAAAATGAGGGGCGGGCTTCCGATGACTGCAATGCTGAACGGGCAGTGTGCGCGTGCGCACACCGGCCCGTTCGGCAGTTATCTCTCGGTCATGCTAAAAACCAGCCGAAAATTTACGATTCTCGGCTGGTTTTCCAACATGCTCGAAATACAAAAAAGTTGTGCGACCGTAGATTAGAAACGGTCGCACGCCTTCCATACACTGCACGATTATCGTATGATCACGGGATTTCCCGCGATTCTCGTACGATAATCGTGCAGTGTATGAGCACCTTTAGAGCCAGGAGACGAAGCTGGGGAAGCAGATCTCTGACCCCCTCAGCTTCTTTGACCCCTGATGTCTCCATAAAGAGGACCTGTCACACCCTATCTGCTCCTACATAGGGTGCTTGTTAGCCCCCTATGTAATAGCAATAGGGTTAGTGTAAAAAAATAAAGTGTTTAAAAGTTATAAAAATTAAAGTAACATAAAAGAAAAATAAAAAAAATGCAAAAAAAATTAAGTACATAACATTGTTCGATTCTCCAAGCAAGCCACAATTACCTTGTAGATTGTAACGTACTATTCAGCGTTCATCCCCCTTATTTTGCTGATAGCACAAGGCTGAATAGCAAAAGTCAGCATTGTCATTCATGGTCTCTTTGGCTTTGTTCATTGTCCTGTCCCACAGAAAATAGCAGCTCTTTGGTCTAAACTAATCCACACATGTAAAGAATGCAGTAGGAGATGCCAACCTATCATAGTAAATCTTCCATCAGCTTCTAGCAGGAAAATCAATGAAAGATGACAGCTTAATGGCTGTGATGAATTATTGACATTCTCCCCTTAGTAAATAAACTTTTATCCTTTCACTATAATCATCAGAACTGTTAACTAAGTATGACTGCACGACTCACCTGGCAAGCTAGGATAAAGGAAATGAAAGTGTGACAATACAATTGGAATTAGTAAATGTGTCACTTCTGAGTGGTTCCTGTATAAGAAGGATGATGATTGAATCAGAATGCCTATAGAACCAGTGTATGTGAGCAGCCCCATGGTGAGGACACTACCTAGCTGCTTCCCCTTGTCATACATCAGGTTCACAATGACCAGGATGACAGGTGATTTAAGCAGGAAAGAACTAGGCACAGCTAGATATGAACCAACAGCTCTCAGTCCAGCACTCCAGTTTCCCTGAACACGGCTAAATGAATTTAAAGCAGAACTCCGGGCAAAATTCTTAACCCTAACAATGGGGCTATCCCTGCACTGCAAGGGTTAAGTGCTTGTTTTTGTCTAGGTGCTTAAAAAAAACAAACTGTTATAATAAGCACCTGATTCTCCAAGCAGGCTTGCTCTTAGACCGGTCCCCGGAGCCACTCTCCCCCTCCGCTGCAGCAGTGTGATTCCAACAAATCATCACGCTCTATAGACTTTGTACAGACATGAGGATGCAGAGGAACATTCCAATGCTGCAGAGGAGGAGAAGATCTTCTTCAGAGACCTGAGAAGCATGGAGTCAGCTGACAAATCCGGGTGAGTATAACTTATCCCCCCACTTCTCTGAAGTAACTGCTGGTAAGCATCAGACCAGAAAGCATATTAACCTCTTGCCGTCCGCCCGTAGTAGAAAAACGGACGGACGGCACTGGTGGATTGGGGGGTTGCCGTCGCCAGACGGCATTTTTTTTCTGCTCGCGGGCACGCACGGGCAGAAAAGACCCGTCCAATGCGAACACCCGTTACCGGGTGTTTCACATATAGGCGATCAGCGGGAAACCCATTTTGTTTTCTTGACAGCTGCCCAAAGCTGCTCATGGCACGAGTAACATAACTTAACTAAAGAGAGAAGCTGGTCTCCGATCCAGCACTGACTCCTCTGTCCTTCTCTTCTCTCATGTCCCACTTACTTTGTTTCTCTCCTCGTCTCCCGGCCATGCGCCCGCCCAAGAAATTTTCAGATGTTCGGACGGGAACGCACGTCGGAGACACAGGTAAGTATTAACCCTTTCAAAAGGTTATTTTTTCTTTTTAATCGGTTTTGCATATATCTATTGCTTGCTAGCACTAGATATATGCAAAAACATGCAAGGCTTTAATAACCCTTTAAGCTTTGTCTTTGGAGAAGACACCCAGGTTGATTCATAGCCTAATATGTTCAGTTAATGCCACATGTGGCAGCATAGCAGAGGGAAGGATGCAGGGCAGGCTCGGACAAAGGGAACTTTTTTTTTTAATGGATCCCACCCTCCCTGGATTAGAGTCATTCGTCTCCATGGTTCCGGTGGCCGGCCCACCTGCACTATGAAAAGGCATGATGCTATGCAAAAATTTTGAGGCACCCCTGAGGAAGCCAGAAGGCACACTGGTTAAGAAAGGCCACGTTAGACAACTGCTGTGCCACACTCTAAACCTTGAACCCCCGGGCGCTCTATCATTCTAATTTCAGTGTCTGCAGAGAAAGTCAAGCTCCGGTCTGCCACTTCCCATACCTTCTGAATGGTCCAAAGGCCTCCCACAACCCTAAGGCTGGGTTCGCACCTAGGCGGATTGAATATGCACGAGTTTTGCGCGTTTTTTTTACCGTGATTCGCGGTAAAAAAAATGCGCGAAAAACGCGCGTTTCCGAGGGATACTTGGCTGTATCCCAATGGAACCGCCCGACCAAAACGCCCCAAAGAAGTACATGTACTTCTTTGGGCGTAGGGCGGTTTCCCGCACGTTCGTACTCGCGGAAAACCGCCCAGATGGGAACCATGCACATTTAAAATAATGGCATTTCCCTGTTTGAGCGTTTTTCCGCGAGTACGAAAGCGCGGAAAAAACGCCTAGGTGTGAACCCAGCCTAAGGGCTAGCAACAAAGCAGGAAGAGCAGGCCAGAGCACAAATTTCTCATTTGAAGTCTAGATTTCTAGAACACGGCACCCCAGACCCCCTTGTTTCCTGAGTCAGGGGTGTAAAACAGTGCACATTTCATATACGTATGCAGTGATGTTCCTTCCTTTTGCGTGTAAATGTAATTTTTAAATGAGCATTTTGTTTTTGTTAATTTTACAGAATGTGGGAGATATTCAGAATAGGGATTTTCCACGATTCAGATACATGCACAAAACTGCATTGTACATCTGTTTTGCTTTTTTCCCCCCCCTTAACCTGCATAGAACATGTCCTATATTTTAGGAATGCACTCCACAACTCCACTCCACAACATAGATGTGAACTACCCATGTAAAAAATGATGGCATTTCTACTTGAAATGCATGTCAATGTACTACAATGCATACATATCCTTGCAGGAATTTAGACAAGAGCAAATGGACCCAAAGGAAATCTTCTGCTCATTCTGTTTATTTTACACGTATGCAGAAGTAGTATTACTGTAAGGAACAGCACGTTTTAGGGAGATGATTTCCTGCAGGGCCCAAACAGGGATTCATCTTATTAAAACCCAAGTGTGATCTTGAAATTCTGAAAAGTAAACATCCATGAAATGAGCAAAAGCCAAAAAGAAAGGTAACATCAACCTAAAATCATTGGAAGAACAAAGCAGCTCAGTATAACAACTAGCACATCATATATGAGCAATATGCTATATAGAATGACTGTTCACCATGACACTTGGTACTGAAAAGGGAAATCCCCACAATGACAGTTTTGTACACTTAGTCACCATTAACTTTGCCATGTCGGGGACATATGTAAATATTTAGATGGTAAGAGGAAACAATACAATACATATACTGTGCAAGGAGAAGGGGATGAAGAGACCTTTCATCACACCAGCCATATAGAGTCATTTATTGCCAGGCTGCTTTGTACAAATGACCATGCTGATTCAATAAAAAGCCAGCCAGGCTCTCAATACCAACTGTTGACATTTTTTTTTTGGATAACTTAATTTTCCAAGCTTTACAATGCAACAGTGTCTGCAATGAAACAAATGCTTGTTAAGGCAGTGTATATAAACCACACACCAGGACAAGGACATGATAAAAGGCAATAACTAATCACACCGACATATACAGCTACATGGAAACAGACTGCCAGTTCAGTCCTGGAAGGAAATGCAAATTTCAGGCTTAACAAGCTTCTGTGTATTTTCAAGTTTCCTGACTCCAGTTAATAAAAGGGAAAGATGGGGCGTTTTCTACAAACACATGGCCTTAATAAACAGACCAACTCTTTCTATGAAACTGGTTTATAGTCATGCCTATAGGCCCTTTGCTGCTAAAAAATATTTGCAAATTCCTCAAATTAGAATGTTGGCCACAATAAAAAAAGTAGTAGTGCCATCAAAGCCAGAAAAGATCACAATTTCAATTCTTTTATGCATGGAAGTGGACCTTTACCCATATCTTTAAAATAACAACAAACACCTTTAGACATGTTTAGTAATGACAATCTACAGACACATACTTCTAGATAATTGCCGGCTTTGTATTCTTTGCATACCTTGTTTCTCTTTTCTTCCCCAGTCTTCTGACAGTGGCCATGTTTACTAAGGGCAGGTTACTAGATCTCCTATTACTTCCTGGTTTTCTGGCACATGTGACTAGACGTGTGACCATGCACATCACCTCAGGGGAGGAAATGCCTTTCCCTGAGTTATCGTGAGATTACAGATGAGATTCCCCAGCAATGCTCTGCTGATGACAAGGCGATCCCAGTGTGCATTGATTTGCCAAACTGAAGTCATTTTGCCCTTTCAGAGCAGGAAGTGAATGCTCTGCAAGTGTAAGTATTTTAGAATCACAGCATTTTACACCTGACATGTCTGTGGTAGTATTAATCATCATACATAGTGGGATGCATTGGTGGAATTTTATTTATCAAAACTGGTGCAGAGAGAATCTGGAGCAGCTGTCCGTGTCAACCAATCAGCTTCTCTTCAGTTTGTTCAGTTAACATCTGAAAATTAAAGAGAGAAGCTGAATGGTTGCCATGCACAACCGCTCCACATTTTTCCCTGCTCCAGTTTTGATAAATCCCTGTCTATATGTTCTGTTGAGTTTTTATTTGAGCCTGTGATCCTTCTGGGGAGATTTTTCCTCACTCCCTGTGCCTGTGGTGTCCATCTAACAAATGGGAACAGTAACATAATGGGAACATTGATGACAAAACAATTCAACAATAAAAACACAATTTAAAACAATAAAAACAAAAAAAACAGCAAAAGACAAACCCTTCCCTACTCTATTTACCATTAAAGGAGAACTATGGGGTCAGGGCTTTTCCCCATAGTTCTCCTAAGGGTAACAGGAGGACACAAACTAGCGTCCTCCCGTCACCCAAAGCTCAGTATACCGCGAGCTACAGCTCGAGGTATACTAAGATGCCGCAGCCGGGACAGATCCCGACAATACTGTCTGGATCCACACAGCTGCGGGATTGACAGCTGGCTCTACCTATCTAGAGGCAGAGCCAGCTGTGCCCGCCCCCTCCCCCGTCCGTTTTGCCAGTCAGCGCTGGAGGATCGGACAGGGGAGGGGGGAATCTCTGCAGGGAGCTGTGAGTGACAGTCACGGCTCTCTGCAGGGATAGATCAAGAAGTGAGCGAGCAACGGTATGTGATCGATCTCTTCCCGATCTATTGAGCCGACCTGTGACAGTTTAATTGTCACACGTCAGCTCAGATTATGAGGGTGAGTGAACATCACTCGCCTCATAATTCTCCTTTAAGGGTTTGTTAACACCAGCACCCGTGCTCGGCCGCATGGCTGTTGGTGTGCTTGTGCCTGGACAGTTTCTTTTTTTTTTTTGTTTTGTTAGAACTTTATTAATATGTCTTAAGTGACATTTCACTAAGTTATATGGCATACGTTGTACCGTGCCTCATTGTGGTGCGCTTAATAAAAATGCATGCATACTGCGTTGAGGTGGTGTGAACTGTGCCCACCCATGACAAGGTAAATTGCCTTGTCCTGCATTTGGACTGTGCTGGCCGTCTTTCCCAGCACAGCTCGAAAGCAAGACAAAAAAAAAAAGTAATCACAAGTATATGCTAGCCATTAGGTCACAAGCGGAGATCCCAAATTACAAATGTTTTGTAATAAAATAATGGCTACATTCTGTTTTTGTAGTTTGTTAAAAAAAAAAAAACCAGTATATCCAACTAAAATGATACATTTTAAAATGGCAAAATGCTCACTTAATAGTTGAATTTTTCCTCCAATACTACCCAAAAGAAGAAAAGGAAAAAAAAAAAAAAAGATCCAAAAGACAACGCCCCTTTTACATAATACAAGTTGGGTGTATAGTGTAGCAAATTTTTAAAACAATAATTTCAATAAATAAATAAGGATTGCCGAGCAGTGCCTCGCTGTAACCTAAGTAATGGGTTTCCGCTTTTATAGGAACGTTCACTAATCACACAGGGCACATTGTTGAAAGCGACCAGTCAAGAAAACAGTAATTACTTGCACGTGTATGTGATGGCATGTTAACACAAACAAAAACATTGTTGCACATAGGTGAAACAGTGCTGCTCAATTCAGAAGTAGCTGATATTTATAAACACAAACTACCGCCTTACACAACTAACTGAAAGTGTTGGCCCACTTCCTGTCTTTCTGAAAACTTCTTAGGCACATAAAGGTAACAGAAAAGAAAACCTTTTTTTTTGTAGCACAAGTTTCCTTTTTTTTTGTAGCACAAGGCCAATAGAAATACTGACATATAGACAAGTTCCTATAAATTGTTAGAGTACCTCTGGTTAGCCCACACAAGGTACACTGCAGACACATTAGTCATTATGAAGGGGTCTAAACATCTGTGATAATTACACCGCCCCATGTTTTTACATACACAACATTAGAGGAAAAATTTGACAAACGATTTGCGCAGTATATGTGTGGAATAATCTTTTAAGACGGTGTGATTGAATGGCCAATCTGTGTCCCATCCCCAGAGATTGACTGCTGCTGTTTCCTGGCCTCCTATCAGGGTGTACCGATGAAACGCCCTCGGAAGAAAGTACTCAAAAACTGTGAATTATGTATGTTACCACACTTTCCAGCAGTAACAATGTAACCACCAAGATGCCCATTCCCAACCGTAACTCTGCTCCAAGCTACCTCATCAACTTTGTCTAACTATATCACCCAATCAATGTTTTGTGTATATTTAATACATTACAACCATCACGTTCTCAAACAATTCATACCCACACAGCTCCCTCCTCACGTATCACTTCTCCCGCCCTTTTAGAATGTAAGCCCTCAGGGGCAGGGTCCTCCTTACCATCTTGTCTTGAATTGTATTGTGATTGTAATGTCTTCCTTATATTGTAAAGAGCTGCGCAAACTGTTGGCGCTATATAAATCCTGTATAACAAGAATAATATACACACACACTGGCCGCTCCTCATCTACTCTTTAACCCAACTATCTAAATCAGCCAAAATCACATGGCGGTAACTCAATACATTTAGGCATGTAGACATAGTCAAGATGGTCTGTTGAAGTTCAAGCCGAGCATCAGAATAGGGAAGAAAGGTGATTTAAGTGACTAACCACTCGTTACATCCGAGGTATGCAGAATACCATCTCTGAACACACAACACATTGAACCCTGAAGCAGACGGGCTACAGCCACAGGAAACCACACCGAGTGCCACTTCTGTCAGATAAGAACAGTAAACTGAGGCTACAGTTTGCAAGGACTCACCAACATTGTAAAATAGAAGATTGGAAAAACGTTGCCTGGTCTGATGAGTCTCGATTTCTGTTGCGAAATTCGGATGGTCGGGTCAGAATTTGATGTAAACATGAAAGCATGGATCCATCTTGCCTTGTATCAACAGTTCTGGCTGCTGGAGCTTCAACTTATGGATGTGCAGCCGACAAATCTGCAGCAACTGCGTGATGCCTTCATGTCGGTATGGACCAAACTCTCTAAAGAATGTTTCCATCACCTTGTTGAATCAATGCCATGAAGAATTAGAGCAGTTCTGAAGACAAAAGGGGTCCAACCCAGTACTAGCAAGGTGTACCTAATAAAGTGGCCAGTGAGTGTGTAATATGTATATATA
>NW_017306547.1:929178-937072 GCF_000935625.1 Nanorana parkeri
ATGACCACCTCCCATGCTCATCTCCAGGACTTCTCTAGAGTTTCTCCCATCCTCTGGAACTCCCTACCCCAACCTGCCTGTCTATCTCCTACTCTGTCTGCCATTAGGCAATCCCTGAAGCCTATCCCATCTCCACTTAACAACTGAAATGTTTTGGGTTTTTTTAGATTGTAAGCTCTCATGGGCAGGAACCTCCTAATGCTATTGTCTTGAATTGGACTATAACTGTACTGTCTCCAAGTGCTGTTCAAACTGTTGGTGCTATATGAAGCCTGAATAATAGCAATAATACACACAATAAAATAAATGTTTTGCTAGTATGTCAACCAAAATGTCCATGTGATAGTTCCCAGCTCAACCCACCAACACCACCGCTAAATCTCAATCCGGCTGCAACATTCTTCATAAATCTGACGTTTAATCTGTCCATATTTTTCCTTTCCTGCTTCGTCATTTGCACCTCATCAACATGCTGATAAAACCCTTCCATTGTCACTGAATACCTTATTTTAGACTCTGTGATATCACTGAGGGGAATTTATCAACACTGACAGAATCTGGAGCAGCTGTGCATGGCAACCAATCAGCTTCTATCTTTCATTTTCAAATCAGTGAAATCAGACTAAGCATTTTCAGTACAAAAGAAGAGCCTGTACAAGACTGAAGGGAAGGCTGGAGTTTACATATAAAATAAACTAAAAAAAGTGTGCCAGCTCTCTGTACAGACCGTGGAGGGTGGGCAGGGTTAGGAACCCAGGGGAAAACATGTTGCTGCTGTATCCAAAAGAGAGAAGCATCGAGATCATTCACCCTTCATTAATACTATGGATGCACCGATATATTGGCCAAATGCCGAAAGTGCCATTTTCCTGCCGATACAGCGGCGCATCCCTACTTTCTCTCCTCCCCGCTGGGCGCTGCTCTGTGTCCCAGTGGGGAGGAGAGAAAGTGACAGCCGGCCGAGCGCTGCGTGAGGAGAGCGTTGTGAGCGGCCGGTGTCTCTCCCCCCACACCGCTCGGCCGGCTGTCACAGTGCAGCAGAGCGGTGTGGGGGCGGAGACAGCGCTGTCACAGCAGGCTGGGCTCAGCTCTCGCACCACTCACTCAGCCTCCTGTGACAGCGTGTGTTAGAGGGGAGAGCAAGCTACAAACACTCAGTGATCGCTGAGTGTTTGTAGATAATTGAGGATATGTTATGGTTAATATATCCTCAATTATGAATGAATTGGAGTGATTTATATCCACTCCTGTTCAGTCATAGTTGTAGGTATAGTAAACACACTATATTCTCAAGTTATCAATGAACAGGAACACTCAGAGGATTCCTGTTCATTGAGAACAGGAGATAGAGATAGAGAGATAGATAGAGAGATAGATAGATAGATAGAGGAGAGAGATCTCTTTTTCTATTTTAAAAAGGAAACTATCAGGGGTCTGTTTAGACCCCTAATATTTCCCAAAAGTAAAAGTATAAAACATTTTAGTTTAAAAAAAAAAAAAAAAAATGTAAAAAGTTTATAAAAACAAAATATTTTTAAAAAATTGGAAAAAAAATGAAAATAAAAACATTTTCGGTATCGGTCTCGGCCCGACAATTTTTTTAATTTCGGTTTCGTTTCGGCTTTTTAATTTCTATTTCGGTGCACCTCTAATAAATACGGCTATTATCAGTGGACTGAAACAAACAGCCCTCACTGCTCGCCATCGGCTTTACATACAAGAAAACAATATAATAAAAGTATCTGAGAAAAACAAAAAATTTCAAAATAAAAACAGAGCAACCTAAGCAGGCAAAGAAAACAGCAGGCGCCAGGACTTGGAGGCACTGGAAGAACATTTCCCCTCTTGAAGGAACTGACATTGAGGTTTTCAGGTGCCCCATACATCTGGCACTCATCCAAGGAAATCAGAACAAGACTTTGCAGTCTTCAGAGAGCTCTGTGCACATACAAAAAGGTCAGAAACCAGTTCTCCAATCAGCAGCACAGGCAGCGGGACTTGAATATTTCACTGTGGGACATTCATGGTTTGTAATGGTTTCTAGTCATACTTAGAGAACTGAATTCCACAAATATGGATCTCTTCCTAAGACCAAGCTAACCCAAAGAAGACACTCATTCCCCTCCCCCTCCTTCCCTCAGAATATACAGTATATAAAGGCCACCTGTCTGCCTGCTAGGATGTGGATGGGATTCCCAGTGAGGTTACTGGGACACATATATACCAGCGCCGCATGGAGCACACATCTGTAAGTAGGCGTGTTCCCTGGTCAGCGGCCTGGGGAAGCGGAGACAGGTACACTTATCCTTGCAGCCTTTAAATGATTGTGTTTCTTTAGTTCAGCTTGAAACACAAAGTGCCATTCCGTTGTTAGAACAAGTCAAGCACCTTGAAAAAGGAGTACACGTTCACAATACTTAAAGCTGAACTCTGGGCACAACAATCTCATTTAAAACACATTCCTCAACAGCCAAAAAAAGAATAAAAATCCACTGTGTGCACCAAATGCCATTGAAAACCCAGATATAACCTTATAAAATAGTGGTAGCAGCATAACTGTGCTGTACATAGCCTGTGCAGAGAGCAGAGCCTTGGCAGGTACCGAGAAGGCTCCACCCACTACAGGCTGCCTGAAAAAGACTACAGGAGGGGGAGGAGACCAGACCAGTCAGGAAGTTCCTGCACAGAGAAAAGGTTTTACGCTGAATTACTGCACAAACCTGGAAGAAAGTACGCCAGGATTTAGGAGTATATATATGGCTCTCGTATTGAGGGACCATTCACACTATGTCCGGACCAGATCCACGCCAGAACGATTATTTGCATAAATCGATTAGTTGGCCAATTATTTCTTCGATTAAATGGATAAAAAAAATAAACACCATCATTAATTTAAAATAAAATACACAAATGCAATGTTACAAACAAAGTTCACTTCAGAAAAAAAATTGCATGCACAATTTTTTTCAATTGCACTGGGGTGCATGGCACCGCAGTACCATGTGTTCCAGTGCAGGCGAACTGCACTGCGGGTGGGAGGCGTGTTTGGGATGCCATTGAAATGAATGGCACTGCCGCACACCTCCCTCAGCAGAATTTGTCAGGCCAAAACAGAAAATTACTTTTTCCCACCTTTTACAATTTTGTTTTTCTTAATAATTGTATTATAAGCTCATGACAGTAGCTGAATGTAAATATAACAGGTTGTGGCCGGGTGCAATAGTCAGCCTGCTATTGTTCATTTCAAACTGTAATTGCCAATAGCAAGCTGGCTATTGCACCCGCCCATTGCTTGCTGTGCCCTCCTCCCAGCATGGAGGAGAGAGCTAGGGGATCCAACCAACTAATCGATACTGAGAATGGTTTACAACTATTCTCATTATCGATTAGTTGGTTGCAGCCCCAATGGTGTGAACAAGCCCTGGTCATATCTCTAAGCACTGTGATTCATTTGCAGCTGTTCACACAAGTATCATACTCTGAGATGACTAGAAAGGGGCAAATCTCGGCAGTATCTGTGTGATCTCATAACAATCACTGAGCAGCTGAAACAGCAGCATCCTTGTCTGCTATGCTACATCCTGACACATACCGTGTTTCCCCGAAAGTAAGACCTACCCCAAAAGTAAGACCTAGCGCTATCTTCAGTGATTTCAGTAATATAAGACCTACCCCGAAAATAATACCTAGTTCGGTGGTCGGTCTTTTATTACAGAAATCCGCTAGGTCTTACTGTCGGGGTAGCTGCACATAAACTGAATTTTAAATGTAAAGACCGGCCACAGCTCCCGCCCACACGCCAGCCGGCCGCAGCTCCCGCCCACACGCCAGCCGCAGTTCCCGCCCGCAGCTCCCGCCCACACGCCCGATGGAAGCGGCAGAACATCACACCGGGACCGGCAACAGCACGCCGCCTTTCCGGGACCTCGTTCAGTCCTCCCCCAGCCAGGTAAGACATCCCCCGAAAATAAGACCTAGTGTCTTTTTTCGTGCTAAAAAGAAAATAAGACAGTGTCTTATTTTCGGGGAAACACGGTACGTGTTCCAAGTACTACTGTGCTCACAGAGCAAAGGAAACACACACGTGTCCGAGTGCATAGAGCAAAGGTAACACACACACACACGTGTCAGAGTATGGCAACCAATCAGCTCCCCTCTTCAGTCTGTTCAGTAAAGCTTTGAAAATTAAAAGCCGATTGGTTGCTATGGGCAACTGTTCCAGATTCCGTCTGCTCCAGTTTTCATGAATTCCCCTCACTGTCTCATAGCACATTGTGGATCTGGAACTGTTCTGCCCCTTGAACGCAGCGTTCTGTCATTACACAGATCAAAAACAAACTGCAATATAGGGCTGTAACAACTAATCGACATAATCGATTGAAAAGTTGTCAACTTTTTCAATCATCGATTAATCGGCTTCCGATTGGTTGGCCCTGTTCACGGCTCCACACACACTGTGTGCCGCACCTGCTCCCCACCTCACACTTGCCGCTGCCAGACCTGCCCGCCTGCATCCACAACCGCACCTCCTTGCTCCTGTGATGGACTACAATCTCAATACAAACTAGTAGTCCCATCACTGGAGCCATTTTTTAAAATGTATTTTATTTTTTATCCGAACTTAATAATCAGCTAACTAATCGATTTTGAAAATAATCGTTAGCTACAGCTCTACTGCAATACATGACTGGGTGGCTGGATGAAAGTGGGCCTGCGTCGGCCTATTTCTGGGTCTGTTTAGGTCCGTCAGACAGAGCACAAGACATTTGCTTCTCCTTCCGCTTTTAGTGACCTGACCGGATGTGAGCAGACGTAGACAGGACACAGGTCCCTTTACACTCGGCCACCCATAGTGATTACATGGCTTTGTTTACCCCCCCATGGCAAGACGGAGGAAACATCAGAATGGGCACAAAAGTCACATACATGACATCCGTCTCCATTCTGATCCCACTGTGCAGAGAGACCCGCGGAGCCGGACCGGGCCGTACACCTACACTAGCAGGCAGTCAAGTACACACTAAAGATCTGACATGTTTATCGATTCCATGGAGTGACATGAAACCCCTGATTCAGACATAAAGGCCTAAATCATTCCAGTAAATGATTAGGGGACCCATTTAGATCTGTGTGTGTACACGTGCGTTTTTTGTAGTGCTAAGGATGTGCGTTGTCATGTGTCAACATGCATTTCCTTTGTGTAGAGACACACATTTTGATGCTCTGTTTCAATACGTTGTTTTAATTAAAGGAGTAGATCCTGTTAACAGCCATTGACCAAGGCTTGTCAACGCATCCAGATGCATATTATCTGCATTTTCATGCATTCCATTGACTTCTATCGGTCTCCCAGAGCACTAAAACACTGGAAAAAAAGACATGTTGGATTTTTCAAAACACACTGCAGAGTGGAGATCGGAGCAAAGACTGTTGTTTTATCAGTGTGCATTGTCTGCAGGGGCTACTAACTCTGCCTCCACCCCGCTTCACGCTGTCAAACTTGGACAACTTCCCTGCAAAGTCGGGTGGATCTCCACACTGCTCTCCAGCAGCTCCTCTCTCAAGCCCTAGAAGAGGAAAGGTTCCAGGGTTTACACCAGTTCACCCCATTCTGGATCCTGGACACATGCGTAATATTGCATCGCGTGGCATTGCAACACATGCGTTAATAAAAAACAGTGGAAATGGGTCCTTAGGCCTCAGTCACACTTGTCACTTGTGTTTTTGTGCTCTACATGCAGAGAAACATCTGTCAGGCTAGATGCCGTGTTTATGCTTCTAGATGCGTTGAATGCCTTGCGTTTACGTGCATCTGGAACTGAATCCTAGCCTCAAATCGCGTTTATATGCGTTTACAGGAAATTGATTCTTAGATGCACCTGACTTCTATTGTCTGACTGCAGACAAAAGCATCTAAAAACGCAAGGTGTGACTAGATCCACTGGAAATCTTTAGATGTAGAGTGAATGTAGCCTTAAGCTAGCCATACATTGCTTGGATTTTGCCTGTTCCCTACAGAATCAGCTGAAATCCATCCGTGGGTGGCTCTGCCAGCACCAGCTCGACAAAAGTAGATTTTTCAGGAGCTGGGTGGAAATTGCTGGGCGAACAGTGACTGCAGCCAATCAGTCAGTGTTCAGATATTCAGAGAGCCGTGGGCACCCACTGTCAGAATACAACAGCTGGCAGGGGAGATTCCTCCATGTGTGCAGTTAAGCATGAATGGGGAAATCTCATAGTGTATAGCCAGCTAGAAGCTGGACATACAGCAGTAGATAGTTTTTGTTCAGCAAATTCCTCCATGCCACTAAGTTCTGACAATGGCGGGTGAGCTGCTGTCAGAATACCTGAACAGCGATTGGCTGCAGTCACTGCTCGGCCATTGAGTGACATCCGCCGGTCGAGGAGTCACCCACTGTAAGAAATTCTAACCGTGTACACTCAGCCATAGACAATACCATGATTTATAAAGACATGCTGTCTGGACTCTGAGGGGGACAGAGAAACAGCAGGATGAACATGACACCCAATATATAGAAATATACAATCCCAAGTGTGCTAAATCCTCAATGCAACCCAACCAATACTGACCACACACAGCCCATTCTAATCTGATACACGACCAATGCAGCCTATCCACAACTGTTCATATGGAGACCATCAACACTCACAAGTCATTGCCCCAAGCCCTGTAGCTGCAATGGAAAGCCGATTGAACAGTCAGAGTAGCATTGCACGGAGTCAGGCGGACGGGCACTTACTTGGTGTGGGGCTCCAGACAGGGGACACAGCTGGGGTGGGTGACAGCTCCGGACACAGTGCGGGCTCCGGAGAAGTTAACGCGTACAGCGGAGCGGAGTACGGAGAGCCGGGGGCGGGGCTGAGTGCATAGTGGGCGGAGCTCAGAGTTCCGTCCATACCAATGCGTGTAGCCTCATGTTTCTGTAGAGCACCTATGTGCGCTATGTGAGGGGGCATGTCTGTGCAAACCGTGTACACAGACGGGTGGGGGGATTAACCCAGAACAACATTTAGCAATAGCATACGATGAACTCTTATGAAATGGCCCCAAATGTCATTGCTTAGACTTTAGTTTGTAGAACTCCTGATAATATATGCTGAGGGGATACAGCGGTGGGGGGGGTGACAGCTCTACAGACATGGGGCTCCGCCCATTATCCACTCAGCCCCGCCCCCGGCTCCCCGTACTCCTCTTCGCTGTGCGCGCTAACTTTCCCGGTGCCAGCACTGTCACCCCTGCTGTGTCCCCTCAGCATCACTTCTACAAACTAAAGTCTAAACAATGACATTGGGGGCCATTCAATAGGAGCTCATCGCTCACAGAGGCAAATACAGGCGTAGGGTGTATGGCGGAGAATACCGCTGTGTACTGTTTACACATGCGTGCAAGTTCTGTGATCGCATCCACATGTAAACACCAGTACTTATGTTTACTTGCGTATGGCATATGGTGTCTGTACAACCCTATGAATACAGATGTCACCAGCACGATGAGACTCAAATTCGTGCAAATCCATTTATTAATAGATACCACTCAGAATATCAAGCGCTTTTGGGGCCACGCAGGGTCCCCCTCATCAGGCTCAGAGTAGTCAATGAGTGCTTGATATTCTAAATCAGTGGTTCTCAACTCATGGGTCGCGACCCAAAAGTGGGTCGCGACACCTTCTGCAGTGGGTCGCGGCGTCCTTCCTGCAAAGAGCGGCTCATGTTCAGGAGGGAGACATAGAGGGGTGATTTGTGCGAGCCAGCCTGTGGGAACTATATATTGAAAACTGTTCCCTCTCATACACCCCCCTGCGCGTGAACTGACCCGGGGAAATCGGGGACTATTTCCTCACTTTCGGGCGGCGGAATAATATGGAGAGGCGGA
>NW_017306547.1:937931-947626 GCF_000935625.1 Nanorana parkeri
CTGAGAGTAGTCAGAGCCTGATAAAGGGGACCCTGTGTGGCCCCAAAAGCGCTTGATATTCTGAGTGGTATCTATTAATAAATGGATTTGCACTGATTTGAGAGTCTCATCGTGCTGGTGACATCTGTATTCAAAAGTTGTTCCATGTGCGGCGCCATCCGCGGTCACTTTGAGCATCCTTCAATATCTTGGGATTTCCGATAAGGAGTGCCACAGGATTCATGGATATTTATACAATCCTATGGACACAAATAGACATCGTGTTCTGTGTTCGCATCCACATGTAAACACAGCTTCTTATGTTTACTCACGTATACCTGCGTACAGCATATGGTGTCTATACAATCTTATGGACACAAATAGACATGTGTTCTGTGCTGGCATCCACATGTAAACACAGCTTCTTATGTTTACTCACGTATACCTGCGTACAGCATATGGTGTCTATACAATCTTATGGACACAAATAGACATGTGTTCTGTGCTGGCATCCACATGTAAACACAGCTTCTTATGTTTACTCACGTATACCTGCGTACAGCATATGGTGTCTATACAATCTTATGGACACAAATAGACATGTGTTCTGTGCTGGCATCCACATGTAAACACAGCTTCTTATGTTTACTCACGTATACCTGCGTACAGCATATGGTGTCTATACAATCTTATGGACACAAATAGACATGTGTTCTGTGCTGGCATCCACATGTAAACACAGCTTCTTATGTTTACTCACGTATACCTGCGTACAGCATATGGTGTCTATACAATCTTATGGACACAAATAGACATGTGTTCTGTGCTGGCATCCACATGTAAACACAGCTTCTTATGTTTACATTGAGGTATACCGCCATGTTGGTGATAAGAAAAGTGGAAGTGAAGAAGACTTCTTCTACGTTGGAGTAAATTGTGTTATATGTGTAAGTATTGTGTCACAGACGCAATTCCAGAACCGATCCCTAACCCTTACCTGACTAGATTTTGTTTTTGAAGTTTAGATGCGCAGAGTACGTTTAGCAGCGTTGGTATGCATCTTTCATTTGACATACTCTATTAATAATTCTCTGTAGGGCACACTCACACTAGATGTGCTGACTGGCATTTTTCAGCAACTGAACGACGCCACTCACCACTAGGGTGCATGGGAAACAATTGGTTTCTATGTTCCCCGTTCACCCCGCAATGCGGGTGAGAACTGCCCTGCAGTGCGCTGCATTTTTGTTTTGCACATGCACTGGTGCATAGCCCATGCTGCTGTGCGGGGACCTGCATAGATTGTACATGAGCTGTCAGGAGAAGAACATGGTGGCTATCAGTGCTGACCTCTCCTGAATATGTTGATCACCTGGTGGACCCTCTGGCTTCAGTACTTAGAGGGCCCATTTAGATCCATGCTTGTGCGTAGAGGTGCGTTTTGTTGTAGCATTAGGTAGGTGCATCTGCATGCATTTCCTTTCTGCATTCCCAATGAATAATGAGGAGAAATAGCGTGACAGTGAAGCAGCTTGGCTTCTCAGGAGGACAGCAATGAGAGCCCTGTATAGAAATATGAGCAGCGCTATTGTTAATCACATACTAGAAATCATATCTTACTGGTAGGGATGAGGTTGGGATTCACCACTACTTTGGGTTCTCTGAGAATCCTGCAGGTTCAAGAATCTTGGCCCCACTGAATTTATGTGCAAATTTGCCGGGCCATTTTTTTTTTACACCACAATGAACTCTATGGCCTTTGAACTATGGCCAGCAGACCATACATGGCTCGAAACTGTGGGTGGCCTTGTCAGCACCATGCAGAAACCTCAGCTGATGAGCTAATGTATGCTATCAGTTGCAGTCACTGCTCAGGTATTCAGACAGCTGCCAGTAGCCGAGTCTGCAGAACCTACAGGCTGACGAGAGAAAAGCTACTGTATACGTGTATGGCTAGCCTCTGAAGAGTCAATAAGGGGGCTTTTGGATTCCCCAGCCTCCTCCCTAATAAGGGAGGGAGGGGGTCAGAGCAGCCATAGTGCCAGTGTATTGGAAGATAATAAACTGCACAGGAAGTGATTAGGGCCAGTTAATTGTACTTTCATTTTGATTGCTAGCTCTTTGGACTATCACCCCCTTTGCTGACTTTTTTTAATTTGGGGCTTTTTTGTCTTGAGTTTAGGTTCAGTTGATCTGATATCAGTGGTCACTTTTAGCTGCTGTCCCATCCATAGCAAACTGCTTTTTTTCCTGCCACACAGCTTCCCTTACAAAAAAAAAGTGGGCTTTTGTTTCAGACAGTGACATTTCAGGGGTTTTGTTTTTTGGGGGGGGTATTTTGTTTTGTTTCTCTGTTCATGGGATCTTTTCTATAGGTTTGGGGGGGAGGGGGGGGGGGGGGCTCAAAGTGCATCATTCCCGTGTTAGTGACCAAAGAAAGGATCACAGCTCACCTGATTCAGTAAAGTGAATGGAAAAGCATGTTAATTGCCAGTCAAACTGTATGTAGTAGGTCCAGGACTCCAGGTAGGAGACAGCAAGCTAAGATCTTTTGCTTTGGTCAGCAACAAGTGAAAGCTGTGCTGCTGCATCATTTGAAAGAAAAAAAGGGCAAAGACAGCGTGCCCCTAAACCACCATACAATATATCAGTCACATTTACCACAATTCCCCTTTCTCCATAATACAATATAAGTTAGGCATACACTGTTTAGGCCTATGATACGTTATTTAGAATGTCCTGTTACTGGCCAGTTTTACACTGCTTTATCATCAGCAATCTCCTAATTTCTCCGTAAAAATAAATGCCTGCTCCCTGTGTCTCTAGTACAGCCCAGTATAAAGAGTTATGGACACCGGCACTCCAAAGTAGAAAAACGTCTAGTACAGCCCAGTCTACTTCATTAACGGTCAATATTTACATTACAATCTTGTACAAAGAACTTTAGATTTACCAAAACTATGTAATAGGATGATCTACCTAATCTATCCAATCAAGTTGTGCTGCTGCTGTTTGTAAGCCAAGCTAAATGTAAACACTTCCAGTGTACACTGCCACTGAGGATGTCTATGAAAATCATATTGATCCATAGGATTTGTGTATTTTCAATGTTGTCTTTAAAGCTACATGAAAAGACCCTCTCCCCTATGTATGGTATTTTTAATTTTGTTTCTGAATTGATACAACTTTGCCATGGCACCGCCTGGCTTTCTATACCTTTTCATTTGACAATAGCTTGTCTATTAGCCCCTTAATGGGCAGTATTTTAAAACAGGTCCCTATCCTCCCTATAGACCTCAAAGGAATATGCTACTTAGTTAGGTTTGCCAAAATTCAAACAGGATTCACTGGACCTGTGGAGAATTGAACCCAGGCAGGTTTGCTCATCCTCACTGTCTGACCCATAGCAACGGGAATGCCCACAGTAGGAACTGTGGAAACGCACGTTTTCGTATGTGTTTTGTTGCACGCAATTTCACATTGAATTCTATGGGACCAAAAAGTGCTGAAATCTGCCAAAAAGTAGCTCATGTACTTTTTCCAGCCACAGGCGTTTTTCAGGCTCAGGTGAAAACAGAGGCCATGGAAATGAATAGAATTCCTTGTTTTGTGTGTTTTGTCACGCTTAGCTTTGAGTGACATAACACCTAGGTGTGAACAGGGACTTACCTCCCCCAGCATAAAGCATAGCCAGAAGGAGGGAGAAAGGAACCACTCACCCCTATTTCCTCCAAATGTACCAGCCAGCCAACCACAGCAGCTTTTCCCCTGAGAAGGGGAATGGACCTCCAGTTTCCCCCCAGCACCTGTATATCCACCATAAAGAGGGAACTGTATCGACACCTAGAGGGTAATACACATAGTACATATAAGTGGATATATTTCACAAAATTATTAGGATTTCAACTTTTATGGTGCAAATGTCTTCTGATTCCACTTATTTCCATGCTTGCCAAATAACAGTATATCAATTGATTAATATATATGTTTAACATTGTATTGAACCAACATTATTTAACAAAGATTCAGTATTACATATCACATCATTATTTCCAACCATATATATATAAATATCTGAGACCTCATGTGGTTACTTTGCCATTTTATATGAAAGATACCAATGATTTTTTGAAGGTCGTAGAAGGAATACAAATACGGCAAGAAGCCATTTTGTTCACAATTAACATTGAAGCGCTTTACTCTAGCATCCCACATCAACTAGAAATACAGGTTATTGAGACACTCCTAAAGGAAAGAGACCAGTCACAATGGGCATTCAATGCATTTATTGTAAAACTATTAACACAAGGAACCTCTTTACATTTTAGGACACCCATCACCTTCAGGTACAATGATTTGTGATGGAGACATGCTGCCCTCCATCATATGCTAACCTGTATCTGGGAGGATGGGCGAGATAGCTGTTTGCTATAGCTTTGCTATGTGTACCTGTGCCATATATTGACATGGTACAGGTACATAGATGATGTTTTACTTATCAGGACAGGACCAAGGGATGAATTAACATCTTTTATGAAGATTCTAGATTTCAATCATTTTAATCTAAAGTTTACTATGTTTACAGACAACCAGGAAGTCCCCTTCCTAGACCTTTATATTAGAAAACAACTGAATGGTATTTTGACAGCAGGGAACACTATCCTACAAGCAAACAGCGGACACCCGACACACTTAGTGCATAGTTATCCCTATAGCCATCTACGCTTAAGGAGAAAGTGCTCTATTGAGGTGGAGTTTGAGATGGAAGCAGAGGCATTACAACACAGATTATTAAAAAGAGGATATGGTTCTCTAACGACCTTGACGGAACTCCTCCACAAATTGATGGCACTAGATAAGTTAGAGGCCCAATTTACTCACACTAAAAAATTTGTATCACTTGGTCCTCGTTTATTTTGACTGAGCTATCCCCTGAGCAGCTGAAAGAGCTGATGCTACTGTTCCAATATACCGAGTGGTACCTCAGGTCTAAGGTGGCAGGAACGTTAGGAGCCCTAGATGTTTTTTAAGACCTCATGATGTAATTCACCTTTTGAACGCTTGGTGGCGTACTCTCTTGGCCCCCGATTCCAATGTATTCTAATGTATACTATAACTATGCTGTATATTCCACCCATAGTCAGCATTGGGGAGCTGGTACCCCTCCTATAAATACAATTGTGATGGTTTCTGATTAGATGATACTCTCTGATGTATGTCTAATATGTTTATTTCTATTTTACGCTTTATATTGTTATATAACTGTTTGATATCCGTATGACGGGTTTGTACCCGTGACTTTTTCTGCTCTGTCAATAAAAAAATTATATGCAAAAAAAAGAGGATATGGTAAAAAGTTGTTGAAAAAACAAAAAGAGGGAAGATCTGCCGTTCAAAAGCAGGAGAAATTAACAAGAATATATTGTAAAGTTGAATACATAATACTCACAGAATCATCAGCAGATAGGGATGATTTAAAAAAAAAAAAATAGTGACCCAACAGTGCCAAAATTTGTGCATACTAATCCAGAAATTGTTTTTAGACGACTTCCATCCATTCAAGACAAGTTAGTCTATAGTCATTACAAAGGTATAGATAATGAAAGGAAGCAAGAAAGGAGGACAAACACATTTGACGGAGAGAAAAATCCTGAAATGGGAGAAGGAAAAATTAGGACAAAAGTCTCAGGAGAGCTCCGACTAAGTGTAGGAACTTTGCAGTGCAGAGATAAAATAATAGTATGAAATGTGATATTTGATACTCACCTAGATGTGGCTGCAGGATGTCTAATAGCATATATCAAGAAACCAATATAATGAGGCGTGTGGGGAATAGGTCTGTGTCCGCAAAGTCGCACTCGATGCCTGCCGGGGTGTGAGCTTTAGATGATCCAGAGCTGATATGCTATAGGAGCCTGATCTAGTCCAGAGGGTATCATGAAAATGCCCGAAAAAATGAAGGTTAGGTCAGCAGAGGTGCCCTGACAAATCAGACGAAGTCTAGGTCTTTCAATTGTTGTCATTAAATCTTTATTTGATGAATGGTACATATACACTGAGTGGCCAGATTATTATGACCACCTGACGTTTGTAGGCAAATTAGCTATTATTACATATAAATTCACGCTGAAGTTGCTAGAGGGCCAGACCATTATAAATAGGGAAGCAGGTTGTTTACCACGACAGTAGAAGTGATTTTTTTCTGAAGATATGGGTAAACAACGCGCTTTAACAGCCTTTTAACGCGGGATGATTGTTGGCGCTCGGAGCCATGGAGCGAGTATCGGCAAAACAGCAGAATTCGTTAAATGTTCAAGAGCAGCTGTTGTTAAAGTGTTTAAAGACTGGACTGTCAGACGAAAATCTGGGTCTGAACGTGCGAATTGTGGCCGTCAGCGACCAGTCAATGTTAGGGCAGAACGGAGAGTGGCAAGACTGGTACAAGACAACAGAAGGGCAACAGTGCAGTGTCAGATTCCTCGCATCACCTTTCAACATCTCGTGGAGTCACGAGGCGGCCCAACGAAGTCATCTCGTGGCCCAACGAAGTACTGGTCATTATAATCTGGCCACTCAGTGTATGTGTGTATATATATATATATACATACATACATACATACATACATACATACATACATACATACATACATACATACATACATACATTATTTCTCCCATTGGGGTGTGACTAATATATAATACGCTCAACGCCTTTCATGGCTCTAATGCGGCCACTTTGTCAGGATGATATGAGTAGATACTTAAAGGAATAGCAAGGTGGCATCTCACAATGTGTGTCAACACACATCGGGAGACGCGGTCATGTGGAACCACTATGCTGACGCCATGGGTCTACATATGGATTGTTTTATCAATTTAAGGTTTTGTGACCATGAGAATTTAAGAGGTGTGCAATATGTTCCATACATTGTACCAAATGCTCACATTTGTCTTCTCTTAAAAAGATGTTTTAACAGTACTTACCTGAGGGTCTCTTGAGGAAGCAGGATATCCAGAAATTCTGTGAAACGTGATGAGTTATATGTCCCTAGTGCTGGGAATATCAGACTGTTCAATCATCTCTGTATACAAACTGCATATACAGTATTGTTATTTAACAGGTAGATTATGAAGATGATGAGTTGTGAGACAGTGCTGGCCCAGTTACCACTATGGGGCAATCTCTCAGGATGCTATGACCTATCATTGGGAAGATAGCATGTATAGGAGGACATCAATGTGTTTATATTGTATGAAAAGAAAAACTTGCTCTTAATAATACAAAAACTGATTATAATAAGAAATGTCTGTGCTGGTACCATTAATTCCAACATGATTAGTCTTTGATAGTTAATGGTTAATAATTTTCCCGATGTGGGTACCAGCCCATCATTACAAGTATTTGGTCATAGTCTAATGCAGTCATATGCTCCTAGTGGTACAATGCAGCCAATTACTGCAGGGAAACAGCAGCAAACAGAATTGTCAATAGGGCTGAATTTCTGCAAAGCCAACATAAGCCATGGCCTAGGGCAGCTGAGAAGGGGTGGGGGCACACAACCACTCATGGAATATGTTGCTGACTGTCAGGAACACATTCCTATGCATAACTGGGTTTCAGAATGCAGTCCTGCCCATCAGTGTCATCTGGCAGGGTCTATACTGTTGTTGTCCTTGCACAGTGTGTGTATTTTTGGTAACAGTTTGGTTAACTGGAGTTTAAAGTAAACCTATAAACAAAATTGTTAACACAATACAATTCCAGACAAGATGCAAGGAGGGCCTTGCCCCTGAGGGCTTACAATCTAAAAGATTAATATGCAAGCTATGTGCATGCCTCAACTTTTCTTGTGTGTTCTTGTTGAGCTTGGTTTAATTATTTCCCACCTTATAAGGTTCCTTATTCATTATTGTGGCTGTCCCTTACAATAAAGGACCAATAGGGAGGCAGGTGGGAGCAGGGCCAGGTCAGACTGTTACAGAAGATAGTATATAACACAGTGCCAACGGCTTGAGTCCAGGAAAGGAGACAGTCTGCAGTGATCATGGTATAGGCCGCTAACGAGGCAGCTCTCAATAGGCTTTAGGGAAACATCAACACTGCAAAAGAAAACACAGAGAGCGCCTCCATGGCGTAAAAACTTTTTATTAAAATGAATGACAGCCGGCTGTTCGTCCTCCCTGATGGTTTACGCGTTCCTGAGGTCACGCCTCCTTCGTCAGAACCCATTTTCATGTTCATATCGTTTCATGCCTGTTTTAACTTGACTTTTGTGAGTATTATTGCACTTGTCCTTATTCATTTTAATAAAAAGTTTTTACGCGATGGAGGCGCTCTCTGTGTTTTGTGTTACAGAAGATGCACACAAGGTTTGCATGTAAAGCCCACCTCCTGGCAAACAGCTGCAGCCAGTGTTCAAAGTGTATTTACATTTTTTGTAATTGAAGAGTTTCAGTTTTTTTAAATAATTGCTGATGTTTATGTGTGTCTGTGAGATTCTCATTTGTGGCAAAGTAATTAAAGAGACCCTGTCACCAGATCAAGCTTTAATCTGGATGATTTTCCTAAAACAAGCATAGTGGATACATGTGTATTTGTAAGTGGCTACTTTTTCCTTTACTTACAAGCTATGGAGAATGAATAGGAATTTGAATCATCTGGGAATGCTGTTTTTTTAGTATCTACAGTTCCCCTGCAGCTGTCACAGCTCATGCTGATAGTGCATAAGGCCCCGTTCACACCAGGGCGTTTCATTGCAAGCTTTTTTCCTTGCTGAAACGCATGCAAATTAAAATCCCATGTATTCCTATGGGGGCCATTCACACAAACGCGCTGAATCGCACTTAAAGATACGCCTGTTGGTTGCAATAGTCCCTGAACTTCTTTTATAGCACTTATCGGCTCGTTTTGCTCCGTAGACTTCAATGAAAACACGCCGATCAGTGCATTTTTGCACTTTTTTTAGCACGTTTTTGCAGCTGAGACTGCTTTTCATTAGACAACTGAAAATGTGCCTTAAAAAGCTATTACATATGAACAGAAAACATCTGTAAAACACGCATAAAGCATGCTGAGATGCTGTTGCCCTGGTGCGAATGGAGTCTAAGCCACTTACCGTCAGTATAAATGAATAATAGAGTTTTAATCTTGTGGCCCTGACAGCTCCAGCTTTGGAGCTGACAGGACCGCACAGTTGAAAAAATGTAATGTATTCATAATACGGGCAAATAGCTCGTTCTTTCAGCCTCTGTATTGTCATTGCTCTGCATCATGCTTCTGCTTTCAGTGCCTGGGGGTGCCCGAGGTCATTCACAATCCTAGCAAAGCCCCGGATTTAAAACAAATAAAAATCAGTGTTTGCATTGTTTTAAAAAAGTACTTTAATTTGATGTATATGTACATTCCTCTTTTATTTGAAACAGATATAGCAAACATAACATAAGAACAAGGTATAGGGAGGAAATGGAGTAGAGAATATACTCATCCATACAAAAAGTGGAACATATAATAAGTCAGTCGGTGACTTTGCCACAATGGGATAGGTAATCTCTGACTGATTATACCTTGTAGTGTATCTACCAGGACCAGGGCTGCCACTAGGCAAACTAGGCAGTCGCCTAGGGTTCACTGCTGCCTAGGGCGCAGCCTCGACCACTCAAACCCACGGTGCACCCCCCCCCCCCCTATTTAAAATTGTAAACACCAAAAAAAGGCT